>NC_064599.1:15473750-15794375 GCF_943734845.2 Anopheles funestus | reverse complement strand
ATGCTACAAACACACCCAAGCTTCTCCATCCAAAAACTCAAAACAATGCGTTTCCTGCAAGGAGGGAGGATATAAAAGAGGCCACTTTTATGAAATTGAATTGCAATTTTCTTCGCATCTTCAAAACCGCAAAAAACATTCACAAGGCATAGCAGAAAATGTGATTTTACAGTTAAAGTTCAGCACACGTGCTCTCTTTCTATTAAACCTCTCCTTCTGGCAAAAACAAAAGCGGGTCCCTTATTGACGTTAATAATTGCAATTTTAATTACAAACTTCTCGCCTGTTCTCTCTCTCACCTCATACGGCCCACGAAGGTACCCTTCCTTGTTCGTCAATTAGATTCTCCTTTTTCAGACGACACATCTAAAAAGGCCCCCTAACGGCACACAATATGGCACGTTTTTCCGAACCGTTGGCCCTCAACCTTCTTCAACAGGGGCTTAAGTCAACAGACACAAGCTCGGTTGGGTCTCGAAACAAACATTTGCCTCGGCTTAAGCACTCCCCAAAGACAAAGTTGCGCTGCGATCTCTGCGTTTACAACAGCCAAGCAATGATGTTTTGGGTTTTGTAGGGCCCTTCAAAGTTTCTAGTTGAGACAAGAGAAAAAAGAGGTAGAAGAAGAATCCTGGTGCAACTTCCCCCACCCTCTGATGCAGGTAGGAAGGGGAGCCTGGTGGGAGTTGATCAAAATGCAGGATCAAAACCCGTAAGGCAGAAGTTTCACGGCGGATGAGCAGGATTTCGATAATTGCTGTCGTAAACAAGCAAACGTGTCTCCTGCTTGCTGTGGAACACGCCCTCGGTATGCCTCGCAAAACCATTGCCTTACAGCGGCACGTGATTTGATTCTTTCGCCGCTTTTGATGTTGGTTCGGTAGTGATTGAGGAAAAGTTTCACACTGCAGTACCACCAGGAAAGCAGCAGCCATTTGCATCATTTTCGCATATCCTGCTGGCAGGGTGTCGTTTTATCGGTTGGTCGTCCTCTAAGCATAGACTTCTCTCGTTGGTAATACGCAGGGTGTTACGTTTATATATTAAGGGGTTGGAAAATTCGTTCATTAAAAATTGTCCCGAAATGACTCACACACATCTCGAAACCGAGAAGGGTAAGAATTTGCGGTTGAAAATACAATTTCTAATTCAGGTTAATAATCGAAGTTTAGTCTTATCTAACGAGAATACCACGAAGAATGGCTGCATGAATGGTAACATGATCCAATTTCAAGCAGACAAGACGATGGTACCAAAATGAATAAACTTTTTCGTCTGAAATGTAATCCTATTCTCAGATTTCACTCATTACATGAGTTGCAGGAGCTTCGCGCTAATATTGAGCTCTGTATTAGCAAGCAAGTTTGTTGTACTCTGCAACAGTTTGTTTGTTGCTTGGTGTTTTGTTTGGAAGTTTTGTTTGATTTTTGTTCTTTCACTCGTTTTAAAAACATTTAGCCACAAGATGCTCGTTGAGTTTACAACGAATAGAAAAAAAACAGATGTACCCTAGCAATGGATTGTAAATCGTTCTCAAAATTTCGTACTGTTTGTTTCTGGAGCGGAAGATGATTTGCCAAAGAAAGTTCGTTGCCAATGTTTAAAATGCAGATTTTAAACAGTTCGTTTCTTTCGTCCTCTTCCATCAATGGTGGATGTTGATTTGGTGTGGCAAGTATTTTGCCAACTTCCGCAAAGTTTGTGGGAGTAACTTTCAACTAAATCGCAAGTTCGCCAGAATTCAAGCCTCGATGTTTACATCAAGAAAAAAAAACTAACCAGCCCAAGGTGCAGTAACGCGAGGTTCATAGAGGGAGAAAGATCTTCCTGAAAAAAAATAATGCTGGCCGTCTTGCTTTTTTGGGGGAGTGGTAATAGCAAATTTCAACACAAATTCTTCTACCGAAAGTTTTCACAAAACATTCTGCCCTCAGGAACGTAAGGATAGCGAGGGGAATCAAATCCACTTAGGCATTAAGATCATATGGTGAAGAACATTGAGTGGAAAGGGATGATACCCCTTAAGGGCAGCGGTTTGATGGAATCTTACGTAAAACTAAAAATTGTGCCGACAGGAATCAATTAGCGCGAAATGGTGTACTGGAGCTTTTAACGAAGTTTAACGTTGTCCATAGATGGCACGGTTTAGGAGTGAAAAATAATCACATCACCAAAAACGTGTCCTGCTTTTAAGGTCTAATCTCTGCAGAACAATGCTATATCATTGCCATCGTATCGTAGCCACTTTGTGAGGCAATGATGTAAGCCTATTGTATCATGAAGAGAATTTGGAAGGAAGATAAAGTTGCCTTTCTCAGAAATTGTTTCAACAGATGCTGTATTTCAAGTATTATATTTTGAATGAAAATTTCTTGAGAGCCCCAAGATTCTTCACCAAATCTAGAATTATTGAATCTTGATGTTTAACAAGCTTCATCGATCACTTTTAAAATGAGTGTCCATTCTTTATTTTAGTACTTTACCTGAAAAAAATGGTCAAACTGCTTGTTATCTGGAGATCCCAGTACCCTGTCAGGATGTATCTAACAGTGGTGGACATTCGCATTTCTGTTACATACACACACAAAAAAGAGGTGCCCCATCCCAAGTAGAAACAAAAGTAACTGCTCTCATGGGGTATACTTGGAATTCTACGAAACTTGTCCTCTGTGTCAGTCTCCATTTCATTTTCTCACCATACTCCGAAGCAACAAACCACCCTCCCACACGATAAGGGTTTTGTGTGTAGCTGTTGCCCATTTGATGGTGGAGCAAACTTTTTACTCCAGGATGACCCTTACACCCCGAAGCGAAAGTTAAATGGAAAGCGACAAGTTTTGCCCAAAGTGTGAGCATTCTCCGGAGCGGTCTCAAAGTGTTTTGGGCAAGCGTACAGCGGCAAAATGGGGATGTTTGCCAGTGGGGGTATGTAACTGGTTTGCTTTTTCTACCATCTTTTAAAATAGTTAGACGTACGTTGCTTACTCGACGGTGTGTACGCCACCACGTCACTACATTGGCACATTTTTTTATCATTCATTTCTTTTGCTTAGTTAAACTCTTTCGCAACTCATCTCCATCATGTCCTGTTCATCGTTGTGTGCTGATGGTGTGCCGTTTGATGGAAATTTGCCAGAAATTACACTTTATAATGCAGTTTCCTAAAGTTTTTCCCTCGCATTGTTGACACTTGTTCTGTTTATCTTATCACAAAAGATGGAAGAAAAAAGTGCACCTTTCAAAACGAAGAATTAAAAACTCTTTCAATTTTTGATCTCTGTGGTGTATCAGTTCTGGTAAAAGTTCTTGTTTAATAGTATTTTTCTTCTTATGTACTCTAGTGTTTGTAAAAGTAGAGTTCCTAAGAAAGGAGATGATTTAATTTACCCAGTCTTCTTTCTCTCTCTTTCTCTCTCTCTCCTCCATTCTCTTGCTCGGTACGATTTCTGTCGATGTTTCGCAACTCTCGCAGCATAATAAATCGAGAGTCGAGAACTAGGGTTTCAGCGATGGACATAAATCATCTCGAGGGTGGTAAAAAATGGGTTGCACAAAAAAAGCGACCCAAGAATTGGCACGGGTTCCCGTGCCCAGTGCCTGATCGTGTACCCTGCGGGATATAATAATAATTCTCACAACGATACCGGCACACAAAGCGTTCGGGCAAATGGTTAGCAATAAAAATTAAAAACAGAAAGATAAGAATGCGATGTTATGGATTCCGCACCTCAGCGTCGTCCTGGTCGAGGTGTGTTCGTTGGGAGTTATTCTCTTCTTTTTAATTTCTATTTTATTCCGTAATTTCCCAAAAAGGGCAATCTCTGGATTGCGAACGAACACATGCATATCCTTGTTGGAGGATGTTGTACATATCTGGAGCTCTATCTGAGATTATACCAACAAGAGAAACATTACATACGCACACAAGGGCAGAAGCACAAGGATGAATTCTGATGTTTTTTTTTTGCCCTTTATTCACACAATGCCCTTTCTATTAAATTCCTGTTTTTCTCCTGCAGACAAAGAAAGAATCTTACGGTGTGTCCAGATATAGCTCCATAATTCAATGTAAATCCGGTAGAAAAGGAACATAGTCAAAATGGTGGCAGAGGGTAGACCTTGTGGGACCCATGTGCGAACCCAATTCTAGCGCTTTGTTGAACCATCCCGGTTCGTTGTTTGATGCAATGGCACAGAACGGACACAGCACGGAAAGAGAGTGAAGAGAGTGGTTCCCTGGTACGAGCTGGAATGTTCGAATCCTTTATATGAGATTTTGAAATTGGCTTCCCGGGAAGTCATTAAAACACGGGACGTGTTCTTCAAACTGCTCGTGGCAGTTGTACGTCGAGAAATGTAAGGTGTGTGACTACGTGGCGGATTGTAACCTTGCTGCTGTTGCTCATTTAGCATTCCGGTGCAAAAAAGCAGGACCTTTGGAGAATTCATTTTTAATCTCGCTTTTTTTTGGTTCTTAACGTCCATCAAGATGAAACGTTAAACTAACCACACACGCCACACACTAGCCTTTGTTTTCCTAGTTCCTCTTATTCAAATATACCTTTCACTCTTGTTAATGTTGTGGCGAATGGTTTAAGCTCGTCCTCGGTAAACTACGAAAAAAAACCAGGAACCCTTCAGCTAAAGCTTCAAGACGCATGTGTACGCATTTTCAAACCGCGTACTCGGGACGCATTAACTTTTAAATCTGCTTTGTGGTGGAGTACTTTTTAGCTTCTTTCTTTTTTACTTCACATTATGTGTGTATTTCTTTTATGTGCAACGCGAGTTGTCAGCGCCGTAAAACCCCATGGTACAACTCGGCAATCGGCGGAGGATAAGGACGGAAAAGAGTTTGGTCAGTTTGCTGTCGTTGCAGAATCATGCTTTTAATGGTTTGCCAAATGTACCAAAAACGGACATCGGTGCAGTTGGTCCCGATCATCAACCTTGCTGCTACCGCTTACAGTACTTTGCCTTCTCTTCCGTACTGATTTCATTCGTAAATGCTAGCAAAACCTTCTACACTTCGTTTTGTTTTTTACTGCAGCTGCGCTTTTTCATGTGGTATAATGTTGCCTTTTCTCCACTATCAAGTTTCGTGTGGCGTTGGACGTATGTGAAACAGTTTTATGAGGTAGTACGCCTTATTTCTTTGGTCTCCCTTTATTCGCTCGTTCTCAGCATATGTTTTTTTTTCTTTTTACTTTTGTACATCAAATGAATTCTCACGAGTAAGAATTTTCAAAAGAGGGCCCTTTTCAACTTTGGAGGTTGACGGATAAATTACTGTCGTCTCAGGTTTTGGTTGAGTTGTAATCCGAACAAATGGAATCATCTTTCAAGAATCAAGAGATCCCCCGCGACATCAGGTCCCGAAAGACGAAAACTCTATACTGTAGTCTAAATCTAAATAGTAAATTATTTTATTTTGTAGATTTAAATGCGTTTGTCGCATTAAACAGGAACACTAAAAACGTTTATGTATTGCGGATTGCATACTACACTAACAACTTCCTGTAATTTGCCGCTAGTTATGCAATCCGCAACACAAAACTGTTTATTAACTGCTTGTTTCGTTTCATCGTCATATTTTTTTCGCCCACAAACCGATCTGCCCACTTAACTTAACCCACACCAACATGATACAACGAAATGCGGAAAATCGTCCATTTCACTGAGTGTCTGACCCCATTTGTTTAGCAGCAAAAATCGATGTTTGTACTATCGCCGAGAACTTATCAATCCACACTATCACACCATTAGCGCCGCTCAGCACGGTTAACTGCCAGCAGCATATCGGCTATGGCACGTTCGTGTCTCTCGGTGCTAGCAATGTGCACAACTATCGTTTGACATTTCGTTTCGCCTGGTACATTTATGTGGCATGGTAGTACCGTACGTTCCCGTTCGATGTTTTCTGCGCTGTCATTCTCGTGCCTGCCTGGTACGTGGATGGTAAGGATGGCCCGCAGTACTTCCAGAGCACAACCAACGGCTACTGTCGCCACGCTACTCGCGGCGATGGGAAGGACTTGTGATAAGCTTAAAAGAATGATCCACATCCACAGGTTCGGAACACCGGAATGTGAATACTCCGGTGGCGAGGAAAGTTGTCTCTGTGTGGTGCTGTAGGAAAAGCGAGCATCATCTTGGTGGCCCCCTCACCACCCAGGATTGCGATTGGTGATGGGAAAATATATCTCGTTATTTTCGTATCAGATCCAGTACCGAGCGAAGGAAAACGGTACCGTTAAGAAAATAGTATGTGCACTCCATTTCACCTTTACGGTTCGAGTGGCTATGGTATGCGTGAAAGTGTACCGGTACAACCCATATCGTCTTCCCGGACGGAACGAGCGTTTTCTTACACCACGTGTACCTTCAAAGAACGATACTTGAAGATTCTTTTTCCAACAACTTTTTCTTCTTCTATGTTAGCTTTCAAGGGAAACGCTCTCGCCGTACGTCGTACACACTTTTATCATGGTTTTGTTTCCTTTCGGTGGTTACTTCACAGCAGAGAAGATAACACTTTGCTATCTGCAAACCCAGCGGTTGCATGGAGTTTTGTGTCGTGTGTTCCACGCGTTCGCATTAATCCACCAAAGAGCGACACAACATACTGATACACACGCAAGCACACAAAAAAAATTAAATACTCCAAAAAGGACTCCTCACATTCCATTCAACGCTAATAGTGTTAGGATTGTAACTGTGCGAGCTAGCAACATAAAACCGAACAAAAATAATACCACTGATCTGGAAGGTAAAAGAAACTTGTTGCTTCTTCGGTGGGACAAAGTTAATTACTTTCAGCCACGGTAAATGTTCACTTCGGGGCGCTCAGCGCACTCGATAACGTATAAAGATAACCACCTTTCTTCTCTGCTCCGAACGCTTGTAACGCTTGTACCTCCACTAACGCATGGCCAATGCATGGCCAGGGCAAGAAAAAACAGATTCCCCAACCTCGCATGCTTGGCTGAAGTAAGGCGAAAGAAGCTTCTTACAATAAGAAATGTCGTTTCGTTTCACTTGTTCTATTCCTCGATGGAGGAAAACTAGACCAAAAGAAGAAGGTCCATAGGAAAGAGATAGTAGTAAACCATTTACTTGCGAATGTCTCGTGGTAACGCACTCTCATTCTACCGACCCGTTGGGTATAGAGCAGTTTGTGTCCATTTAGCACATTGTCGGGATTGCAGTTCACTCGAGCGACTGACTTTGGCTTTAGGGAGCTTTATAGCAACTCCCTGAACGACCATGCATACCATCATGGTTACATGAGTCGGTAAGGTTCCTTTAAGCAGGTTCTTCCATAGTGCTCCTTTTCAATCGCACCTTGTGCGGTGCTCTTGATGGTGGTGCTGGTGGTATAATTCGCACAAAAATTATGACCCTTCCGAGGTCGTCGGTGTTTGCCTTCGGAGCTTGGCTAAAGCATTCAGTTATCTTTTTAATTAACTCCATAGGCTACATACGGTACACCGTAGCGCCATTGTACGATGTTCAGGCTCTGTTCAGGCAACATTGGGTTGGTGGTGGTCGTGGTGGTGGTGCAATGTCCCGCCCGCTTAAGCTACTGGGATGGAGCATATCCACCTACCCAGCTACGTTATGATGACGATGATGATCCCGAATCCTAGTTCATCTCGCCCGTGTCCGTGGTTTGTACTATTTATGGCCGGCTCAGGTGTTGAATGGGTGGATTCACTTTTTTCTTCTCTACTTTAATTTTCCATTCTTCCATTAAAAAGAAAAAGAAATATAACCACAGCTGCTGCACGCTTGCTACTGAACCCGGGCCTGTATATCATCCCGGGCGATCCTTCATCCAGCCGCGCCCTCGTCAGAGCCTTGGGAAAAAGCCCATGTATACTTTGTGCCTTAATTAATTTTATTGCGCTCGGAAAACGAACCCCATTCGAAAGGTAGGAAGCATTTCGGGACGGACTGATTGTGGCGGGTGTCTAGGTCTTTATTCTGTGGTAAGGTAAGGTTTCCTCTATTGTTGATACTACTTTCCTTTCTTATATCGGGGTGGCTACTGTACCGGCTGCAAAAGGTCAGTGCTGTAAATAAAATGGGAGAAAAAAAAGGATTTTTCCTTGCTAGAAATATATTAACCTGACCCTGAATGTCTTTAACGTTAGGGTATCAAATTTAATGCACAGAAGATAGTTGTTTTTTTCGTTTCTACTACATTAAACAGCAAATGTAATTCTGAACTAAATACAACTTTTAAATGCGGTATTTAATAATGACTGGAAGGTTACGTAAATTGTTCAATTGGAACCACGGAAATCCAGGAAAATCTAAGTACCTCGAATTTCCGCTTCAAATTCTCGAATATGGATGTAAAATGGTTTATAATTGAAAGTTACAGAGTCCACATGAGACGGTCTGTTTCTCGGGGACTATCTGCACTAGTTTAATCCCGACACGAATTGATCATTACTTGTGCTACTACGGTAAAGCACGTTCTAGTAACCGAACTCATGTTCACGAAGTTTTCACCGGTTGAATGCATCCTATCAATCCCCACTATCACAGGTGGTCAAGAGAATAGCCCAGCGTCGATGATGCTGTGTCAACAAAGCCGTTCAGATGCATTGAATTCGACAGAAAGCGGACCTAGCTGGAGTGTGTGTTTTCATTTACATAACATCGAACTCCTCCCCGCGACCTGTGATGCGGTTTAAACCCTTTACTCAAACACCGTGCTAATCAGCTGCTTATTAGAGTACGGCAAGTGACACCACATTGCTAAACGCAACCGGAGGCAAACCTGAAGCGTGCTAGCTTAAAACCCAAAGCCCGAAAACCGCTGCATCAGGGAAGATGCAATAGGTACAAAACCCGATTGTCAGTGCTTATTAGAGCGCATCCGTGAAGTATTGACATTTGTCGTTACCAAGGAATGTTGGTTTGAAGCGTGTCAGAATGCAGGTTGGATTGGAATTCAGGTGAGATTTTCAACAAACGGCTTTTTCATGTCTCAAAACTCGACGCATAGCTCCATTGCTAATCAAACACCCTTTGGGAGTAATAGATTTATCCCTAACGTGACTTTTGTAGAAAATAGCAATAAACTACACTTCACCACAAACAACGCAAGCTGGTTAAACTTGGGAAGAGGAAATGTTTCGATTTCATCGCAGGGGGAAATACATATATTCTCCGATTGTGTCGAACCGGCGGTCAAACCATTCCAGCAGCTAATTGGTGCCGTACTGTCACTGCGGACCTTCCAAAGCATTCGACCACATAGAATTTATCCCGTAGTGGGCGAAAAAAATAACCTCAAAAAGGGCTTTCAGGTTATTCAAGTTTCCGCATTTTTTTTTTTGCCTTCCCACTATACTCGTCCCTTCAAAAGATCCTTTTTCCCCCCCAAAATGACCACAAATGGAAGTACAATGCTGGAAACCTCAACGATTTGTGTCCGATTGCAGAAGACCGTTCATCGAACGATCCTTCTTCATAGCCAAAGCAACAAAAAAGAAGGATGGTGCTTGGTGGAAAAACAGAATGAACCACATTTTCTCACTGCAAAAACGCCCCTGGTTCAAGCACATCGCAGCTCAAAAGGGATGGGATGGCGTGGTGCCATAAGTGCACTCTACGCTCTACCTTTTCCATTATTTTGTCTTTATGAGTTTGTTATTAGTCTTTTTTCATCCCCCGGCCTTTTAGCATAGGTGAAATCAGGACTGTTATGTGAAACAACGGTACGCGCGAGGAGCTACCCTTTATCTGACCCGATGTACTATGCTATATTATGGTCTGCTTTCGATTTTATTTATGGCGATTGTGACTATGGTTCTGCTGCTACTACTGCTACTACTACATGCCGGAAGAAGTGGCTCCAGGTTTTCGAAGAAGGTGTGGAAATTTCAGTGCTACCAAGGAGACAATTTTGCACCCGTTGTTGGAGAACTGTTCACTTTTGCTCTATTTTCAAGTTTGTCTCTAATTCCGCTCTGAATCGTTCGATCCTTGCACCGCGCTTGCAACCCGGATGGAACAGATCCAACTTTTGCTGAAACACCAACCGGGTCCGGACGGTTGTGTGAGGTCAACCGTTTCAGTTGTCTTTTAAGTTGGTGTCCCACTTGAATATTGGCTCGTGATCGAGTGGTTGTTCTAGCAGGCCGGGTGGTACCATGGTGCTGCAACCGGAAACAGTCATTCCTAGATGGCCTGCGATGGCCTAGATGTGTGACATGCGGATGGAAGACGATACGCTAGGTTTGATAGAACGAGATAGACACCACCACCGCCCACCGTTACGGAGTTGTGTTGTTTCCGAAAAGAAACGTCCAACAATGCACATTGAAGTGATGCTTAAATTGGGAACAGTAAGATGTACCCTACACCAGTGTTCTGTCTTTCATGTTTCTAGCTCGTTTGACAGTGCCTAGACAAGAACCGAGAACACAAACTCTTCAGATAAATGCTTTGCGGTGCTTCATGATGGTATAACCTCTTGCAGATGTTTCACCTTGCCATTAGTTGTCCTGGTTACACGTGTGCTAGAAACTCTTGAAACGTGAAACATTTCACTACAGGTATTTTAGGGGTTTTTTGGCACAACTGGTATTGAAAATGCTAAAGGGAATAGGACGTGTTTACTTGAATGTAAGCGACCCATGTAGCAGCTTGTTATAAAAGATGTACAAGCCATTAACAAGCTAAAAACAAGGCAATTTGGTTATTGGACCGAGCACGTTTTTAAACGTTTTTGTTATGCAGATTGCATACAGCGAGGCAAACCTGCTTACGCCTAGAGTTATGCAATATGTCAAAATATGTTGAACTGTACTATTTTTAAGCTTTAACAAAGCTATGACCTTAATACTAATAGAATAAAGCAGGAAAACTTTCCATATCTTCCTTACCGATGGAAAACAAAAGGCGAGTAGCAGTCTTTGTTACATTGTGAAACTGCCAGGACGAACCCAATCCTAAAGGTATATGTTTACCAATCATAATAGCCTGACCTTTCCTTCCTCTCATCGTACCGAGTTGCAAACGGGTGTCCAGCACAATATTTAAAAAAAAAACATAGAATCAACTAAAAATGGAAGTTAAAAAGGGGTCCACAAGTTTACGTATGTGCGTGAACATCGGCTGTGGGAATTATGAACCGGCTTTTTGGAATTGTTTTCGTTGGCCGACTTACCGCTTCCCGCCTACACAACCCGCACAGCATCCAATTTGTGAATGTTGCAAACACAAACACCAAGTACCCCACCATTCCCTTGCGGGTGTTGCACCCATCTGATGGTGGTGGGTGTACGTTTATTGTCAGCAAGCCGATCCGAAGTAGTTAAGCCCTTTTGCGGATGCAGCTTTACGCAACGGTTTTTTTGTGGGTCTAATAAAAACATATAAGGGAAAGGAAGTGGAAGGAAATCGGTAGGAAGGAACCTTGATTTTCATTCGTCTCTTCATCAAAGCGTCACGTTCGGTGGTTTCCAACCCGGGGCTGGCAGGATTCCTTTCGACCGAAGCGAAATATATTCATAAATCGTTAAAGGTCTATTCGGCCGGCGGTACCGGAGCAGTGCTCCTTTTTTACATTGTCTTTCGGGCAGATCATGTGTTGTTTCGGTTGAAAGTTTATGTGACATTTGGGTTGTAGATCGAAAAGTTCAAACCCCAAGAAGAAAGTGAGTTTGGTTGAGCGAACGGCCACAAATTGGATAGGATTGGTTGGTTCGTAGCAATTAGGTTTTTGGGGCAAAGAACCAAGGTGGGTAGAAATAATACTAAACCATACTTAAACCTGCCGGCTTTTTATTGTTTTCCGTCACGATTTTTGGTTACCCTATTTGCTTTATCTGATGCTGTGTTGTGCCCCTTTCGAAGTAGATCGATGAATGTTTCAGTCCCGTACATAAATTGCTAGTACGGTAGCTAGAGTCAATTTGAAATGTGGTACATTTGGAAGTATGGTGACATTTTCTCTTTATGCTTTGCCCCATTTCATGACAATCGTAGCCATTCGTTCTACTCTTCGTTTCCGAAATAATAACGAGCTTTACTACCAGCTCTAAGTCCAGGGAACGTCCGGAACATCAGTAATATGCTAGAACATTTTTCATCGTTTGGGACCGACAAAATATGTTCCCAAAAATTGCTGCATTATTCTATAGACGGTCACCTCTTTTGCGGAAATATTGCTTCATCCTTTCTATATGGCTTCATATAAAATGCGAACCAAAACAGCATCATCGTTTCGGGAAAAGTTATTGTTGCACATTTGATGGATTTTCAGCGGACAATGTTTTCCAATAAGTTGGTGACCGACGGTTGTTTGCGGAGCAAACATTTGTTCCAAACTGAAATCACTTGATAAGATACACGTACCCACACTGACAACGTTATGTTACATCCTTTTCTGCGCATCATAAAGTGAAAAAAAAGAACAGCACAAAACGTTCGAATAAAGGGCAAATTGTTGTTCGATTAATATCATTCCCTGTTCCAAGGGTAGCGCGAGAGTGTTGAGACTTTGCTGGAAGTTGTGCAGAAATATTGATAAGGACACGAACAACAACACATCGAGGTGCACAAGGAAAAAAGCACACAAAAAGCACTGCCCAACGAACGAATACTCTTTGGTGGTGCTTGCTTTTTTGCCATTATCAATTCAACGGTTTCAGGGATGGCTTGTGGCATGTGGAAAAAGGATCTTCAACGATGATGTGTTTTAGTTGGTTTCTGTCGAAGCCCTGGTTTGTTTGTTGTTGGGAAAGGTTTTTTCTTTTTGCGGAAAAGCTTTTTTCTTCATACCACACAAGATTGAACTCGTTCAGTAATGCTCGTTAGTTTCTTTCCTTCCTTGTGGTTTACCATTAAAAATGGGGGGACGATAATCAAAAGTGCATTAGAGTGTCGTATGAATTGCCATTAATGGGTGTCGATGATGGTGGTAAGATAAGGGGTTTTTTGGAATAGAAAACTTAGATGCCTTTTTTCTTTCTTTTCTTTATAGTGTAACATTTAATTTTGTTGTATTTTTAGTTTTAGTTACAATACAATATTCTTGAAACACTCTCCATAAACTTAGAAAAAAAATATTTCATCATTCTTTAATTGTTGCTACAATTTATAATAGTCTATAAATCATCCTACTTATGGAAGTTTATATTCACGCTAATAACTATATTAATTTGATTTGTTGCCTGCTAATCTTTATTGGACACGTTTAAAGCCTTGCATCCCGAACAAAAGGTAATTTTTCTCTCGCAACCCATTCCCAAAAAAAAAGCTTTTTCAACCGGTGAAACACCCCGTTCTTGATTGTCCGTCTGCTATGACATTATGTCATCATAAGCGCATATTAATGTTTCAAGCCACGCTACCCCATCTGAATGGGTGCTTAATTGTATCGGCTCAGCATATTATCCCCTCTCGAGTGCCAACCAACACCGAGCGAACTCATCAAAAACCCTCGCATTGTATCGAGCGTACGGAGGGCAATACCGACGGCTTTAGCTCTAAACTGCCCGAAGGCTCTGCTCAATTGACGTCCGGGCCGTGTCCCAACACGCTGCAGCTGACCAACATAACCGGAAGCTCGTTTTTCCCCTCGAGGCAATCAGGACACGGTATTGTTGTCGTCCGCTTTATGCAAAGCGTTTTAGTCCGGGTCCGGGTGCGAATATGGTCCCGTCTATGCTTGTGTCGCGTGCGAGATGAGATAACTTATTGTATATGTAGTACCAGAACTCTAGGCGAGTGTTTTCGTATTATCGTCCAGTTTCCATCCCTTCCCGCTAGATTCTGATATTATCTGCCAGGAGGAATAACGCCTCTAAAATCGTTTGCAAACTAGCGTTCGAAATATGTTTAGAATTTTTTGTCCAAGGCTTTATTGGTTTTTGGTTGCACGAGAAAAGGGCCACCTTGCTGTGGGCAGATATTCTCTCTCACTTCATTCTCTGGCGCACAGCCCAGGGTGGAACTTAATTCAATAATTTATGTCTCACAATAGTCTCGTGCGCCCGTTGTAGGTCAGTTGGCCATCCGGCCCGTACTCGGGTACCGGTTAAAGCCATATGGTTCGCTACCGCTTTGCTGAGGTCAGTTCTCTTATGGGTTGAATTTGCTGTGACACTTCGATGCCGTGAATCTTTGCGTGGATAATAGAATCGGTGCATCCAGCACGGTACGGATGCAACCCTGCTACTTTTTGCTCGCGTTTCCCCTATCCGATTCAGGAAGCGACAAATTGGCGCTAACATGCAAAACGAACACGCTGCACGCAATATGCAAGTACACCATTTGCATGACTGAAAATATTTAGTCCAACCACATCGGATCGGACTATTGCAATAAGGATTAAATTTCGACCTCTAGCGGCGCGCTGGGAAGCTTTTCACAACTGGTTTGGTGCGGAAAATTCCACACAGCAAATAGCTACAGCACAAGGTTTTGCATACCAATCGGCCGGACTTCATCATGATTATGATCGTGTGCGAAAATTAGATAACCGTAGCACAACGTCATGTTAGGCATCATCATCATAAGACGACACAGCGTTGGAATGGAGTGAACACGAGAAATCGTTTCCGTTAAGTAGCGTATGACAAGCACGGAAATGAACTTTGACAGATCCCTCACGGTGGTACCAGTTCGGTGCCTAGCAAAGTTGTACATTTTTCGTGTCGCTATGCTCGTAGGACGAAAGTTTTGTGCGTTAATTAGGTGACTCTAGTGCACCTGGATATGCACTTTTCGGCGCACAGTGAATGTTCCGGGTTGACTTCGGGAACAGTGGGCTGGTAATATCCTTAGGCAATCAACTACTTATTGGGTGAGTGGAATGTGCGAATGATGGTAATGATATTTTCACGTCCAATAAATTTTGAGGTCTGCTACAGAGAAAAGTTTAAAAAGCAATACTCAAGGATTTGGAGATGTTCTTTTAAAATAGCATCTTACGTTTTTGTGGATTAACACTATCAAGCATGTCGCAAGAATTAGTTGTTTATGTGGGTGAAACTACTCGAATCTGACAGACATAGTAGTTTGGACCTGTTTGCTACTCTCCACTTACTACTCAGTCCACTAATGGCAAATCCTTGAAGTTTATTTCGGGTGCATTCATTCGTATTCAAGTCGTAGGTAATCTACGGTAATATTAGTAGTTACCGAGTTTATTACCTTTGCTTAATTCGCTATAAATTAATCATATTCTAAATTCAAAAAATTCTTACCAAAAACTCTATGTTAAATACCTCTAAATATAGAGAAACGTTGAAACATAAAAAGTGGTTTAAATTAAAGTTTAAACTTTTAAATGCAATTAAGAAGTTTAAACTCTTCGGTATACATATATCCTTTGCTTGTACACGCTACAACACTTCCATATCTTATAGCTACAAATACTTATTCAACACGAGGTAAAAAATTCGGAAGGTAATGTTTGGAAACATTTCGCACGAATCCCTTCCGTGTACGGCCCTAAATCGGTGTTTGATGTGTTTGTACAGTTTCTGCATCTACTATTGATCAACAGTGTAAACCCATTACCCACCATTGTATTTCCTTCTATTCCGTCACATTCTCAGGACACACTCTGCTACACAACGGCACAAGTGAAACGAAATTCTCATTTCATTTCGATTTGCTTACGTTACCGTACCATCCGCCAAGGTTCCGGACATACGAAAACCTTGCCTGTGCCGGGAGAACGTCCGGAGAGCAATCATTCTTTTCCGGATAATCACATTTTGAGCTACAATCGAATCGAGCAAACGTCACAAAACACATACAAACGGACGCACAACCATCCGGCAAGTGCGTACATTCCGCTGTATCACTTTGCTTCGGTTCGGTGTTCGGTTCATCTCGAACAAGATTGGGGTAGGGATCCTGTACCAGGCAAAGGCGTACTGGGAAAAAAGAACAAACCTTTCGCGTCTTGTGTACTTTCCCAAACTGCACCTGCACAGCATGTGGATGGTGAAGGAAAAATCAGCCATTCTACCAAATCGCCTCCCATCATGTGTGATACAACTGAACCGGAAAAATCATGTTCTCTGCCCACGATGGAAAAGCGCAAAGACCGTACATATGTGTGTGTGTATAGTACGCATTGGTAGGAAACCGGATCCCTTCACCTTGCCGTTGGGTAGGTTGATGGCCTTTGGTCATTGAACGTGGTGAACTCTTTTGTAGTTGGATGGAGCAGGATTCAACCCCTTACAATCCCAACATCCCGGATATTTCTGGTACCTTTACTAGGCAATCCAACCATACACATTCGTCCCTGTTGTGTTTTTATTGCTTTCCTACATGAATTCTGTGTCTATTGAAGCTCTACGATAGCTCAGCAAGCAAAGCGCTCCACACCGCCCCTGTTCGAAGCACTAATCCGATCTTCGAAGGTCGGTTCTTTTTTAAATTCAAATCACATCGCAATCATCACTCGATCGCTGCTGTGCTATCCTCGCTGTATCTGGTAGATTGTTGCACGCTGGTCCATGTTTTTTTTTCTACTACATTCATTTCCTATTGCGCTGATTCAAAATAGACAACTCTGTGTGACGTGTGACGATAGAATTCAAATTCGCGTCTAACTCGCATTCTGATATGAAACGAAAAAATAATCTCACATGGTAGTTTCAACTCAACAACACTGAAACAACGCACCTCACGGGGCAGTTTGTCCATTTTCTTTTTTTTTTGTCTGTGCATGTTGGTTTTGCCCTCAATATCCGATGGTGCAAATCCGTTCCGGCGTAATCCTACCCACCAGGAAAAAAGACGCGAATGGTTTCTACTGTTCACTTACTTAAAAAAAACACGAATTGTTGTACGAATGCTTGCAACAACCTACTGCAAAGTATTATTTTTTGCATTTTGGAAAACTATACTATAAAAGAGTGTGTTTAGCCTTTGAACTTGTGCTTCTTTTTTCTTCACTTTTGCTGTCCATTTTCATCCCATATGATTTCTTGCGCGGTTGTTCCAGTCTGATTGTTGTTATTTTTCACAGCAAGATTGTTGTATGCATGATGAAAATCATGCTGTTTTGTTTGTTTCCTTTCAATAAAACAACGAGATTCTCGGCACTGGTTTATGGAAATGGGAATTTTTGTTCACGAATCCCTTCCCCCCAATGAAGTGGGTGGAAACCCCCAAAAACCCTTCTTCCACCCGAATCCTCTACGATACAATGTTCCATATCCCGTTTCACAATCACTCCGAACATGTGGTTTACCCAGGCCAACGAGAGGTTAGTGTATGTGTTTGTGTTCCGAAAATGTGACGCTTTTCCTTTGCAAAAAGAAAAAAGAAAAACAAACACAAAAAGGCAGACAAAATGATTGCAAATCTATCCGGCTGATACCCTTTACCCTCTGTGCAGGGAAAAAAGCGTAACCGTAGATGGGGTACTCTTTGGTTGATTATTGTTTTTTGGATTTTTTTCCCGAGCATTCCCGGGTTTTCCGGCAACGGTGTTTTCTCCCGTGATTGAATACAGTCAGTGTGGTATGTGTTTTTCCGTATTATTTTTTTTGTTACGCATTTTGCATTCCACAAAACACACTGTGTCAAAGTTCAACCGGTTGTTGTGTGATCGGGTTTGTGATGCGAGCGGCGGTACGTGCGAAAGGAAATAAAACATGTGACACTTTCCGCTTCTGCGTACGCTTCATCTACCACGCTCAAGGGTAGTGAGATGAAAATGGGAATGTAGGTACACTTCGTATGGATATAGTACAGACCAGGAAGGTTACAAAAAAAACCAGACAAACGAAATTCATCGGATATGGAACTAACCTGTTTTTTTTTTCTTTTTTGCCCCATATTCAAATATCATCCCTCGTTGCCTCTTTTATGCACTTTTTATGATTAGTTTCGATTGCTTTTTTCACAGTTTCTTCGAGTGTAAAACTGTACGACACAACCGCTTCTACCCATGCTGAATGATGGGCATCAATAGAACACACCCAAGGAAAGGGATGGGTGAAGCGTGTATAGATTTAACCCATGGCATCGCGGAAAAATCAGCATTTTCATGAGCCAATCAAAGAAAAAAGAAAAATGTCACGCCGATACGCGCACTCGGATACATTGGGAACCGAGAGGTAGGGGGCGGGGAGAGTTTTCCCGTCCAACGGAAACCGGATGACCTAGAGGCAGCAGACGGGAAACATTTCAAATAACATAAAATGCAGATTTACGATTTTCATTTTTCCCGTCAGCACCTCGCGTTCGTTTCAACAGTTCGTTTGTCTTTTGCCTTCGTTTTGGTTGGTGTGTAGAAGTGATTGCACGCGAAGTGGTTCACCTGGTTCACACACACACACACACACACCAGTTTTGTCGTGTGCTTCAATTTTAAAAACCTCATTCTTGGTTCCACCTTGGTGAATAAGGATTTAGCACCGGCCAACCGACGGGAGGAAATGGTTTTACCCCAACTCCAAGGAATGGATTAACGGGCAACCGAACAAGAAAGAATAGTGACGTCTACAGCCGGTAGAGTTGAAACGCTGTGTTGGCTGGTGGAAAATGTGCCAACATTTTTATTGCCTCACTTTTCGCTCTGGTACCGCAGAAAGCGTCCGAACAGGATAATGTTTGCGACACCCGCGACGAGTGGCGGAATTGCTGCAGTTCGGCACACGGGTAGATCGCAGGCTCAATAAAGGTCAAAATCATTTGTGCTCTTGGTGCAACCTCGAACGTTAGGTTAGCGGTGGCACGGGATCGATTTCCCAGCACTCACCGTCAACGCTACACCGAACCACGATATACAAGCGCTGTGAACCAAAAATGTGCGATATGAAACTCTCAATCACATGCTCGGCACATGGAGGTAGGAAATTACTAACCCGGGACAAAAGCGGGACAGATTTTCCTCCATCCCGATTCGGTGGATACGGTGACAAAATGACATAAAAAGGTACTTTAGGGAAGGAAAATGGGAAAAGCTTCTGCCAAAGGACATGGCTGGATGGAATGAAGGATAATTTCCTTTCGGTTTGCTATTTGTTCTTGCTCATTTCGGTCGTTCGGTGATGAAAACCGGCTGTGGATGCAGGACAGCATCGAAAGGAAATGATGGCTTTCGCTGCTGTGTTCCGTGGTGCTTGAGACTTTTTAATGAGCATTTGTGTACAAAGGTGTAGGGCACGGAAGCATTCGGGAATGAACGAAAAAAAAACGCACACACAGTTCCCCAATACCGCAGTCGAGTAATGAAACTTTAGATGTCCTTTGTGGGAATGTAGGAAACATTTCCTATTTATAATGTTAATGCATTAAAGCGAAAGTTTTCCCTAGGTGTGCTATGAATGTTTGTTTTGAAGTGTTTTTTTTTTACTCTTCATAAAAAATTAAGCATTTTTAGAGCGAATTCTGTTGGGGTTTAAATGAAGCTTGTATTTTAAATTTTAACTTGTTTTAATTTTTCTTCTTTAAATATTCAAAAAATAGTTCACGTAAATGCTGTGGATAACATCATTAATTCATTAAAAACTTCTTCTTTGTCTTTCATCTAACAGTTCTGTAATTTTTCCAATGACTTCTGATCTGTGCAATTTTCTTGCAAAATATTACAATTAGATAGCTATAGTAGTGATGGGAGTTGGGGTCTGGTGGTGCATGTGATAAACGGCGCCAGTCCACACGGCCGGACCTGGTTCAAATCCCATCCGGACCGTTCCCCCGTAGCAAGGACTGACTATCCGGCTATGTGGTAAAATAAGTCTAGTAAGCCAGAAATGGCCGGCGTGACCTGTAAGGTCGTTAAGCCAAGAAGAAGAAGAAGAAGAAGAAGTAGTGATGGGAAAAATCCTATTTTTCTAGAGTCGGTGTAATCTAACTCCTTTTTATTCCGGAGTCGATTTCGGATGAATTTCGAATTATGAACGGCTATATTAAAACTGTAGAAATAAAGTGATCGATTACAACGGAAGTTTTCGAAACATTGGTACTCAATTCTTATACCAATTGAAAACTATGGAAAGTATCTGCGAAAACTGCGGAAAACCCAGAAGAAACTTATTTAAAACCTAGAAGAAAACTGCAAAGAATTTCATTTGGATAAACCAAAAAAAAATTCTACAATTTATGAAAATCTGCCACAAAATATGAGGGAAATTACAAGAAACTGCGAAAACCTCATCGGAATCTATATCGAATGCTACTCCGACTTTGACTGCGGACTAATGCGGGAGATGACCGCAGAGTTGACTCCGGATTTAGTTAGAGTCGAAACCGGCTTTCCAACTATGGAGTCAGATTGGATTCATAATTCCACTCTGGAATTCCCACCACTAAAACGGAGACGCCTTTTTTCATCAGAATTTAATTTCAGATGTCTAGTCTAATTTCGATTCAGAATTGTTACATTGTATGGATTATAATTCCTCTGTTATAAAACCGTCTTAGTTTTTATTTTTTGTAAGCACTTTCTTGAAGATTTACCTGTTCACGTCCTCAAAAATCCTAGATTTCCAATAAGCTTTAAACCCAATTTTTCCACCTTCCATCCCAATATCACATCAGGTATTTTCTAAACTCATCTATTCTCAAACCCTTCTAGAAAGGAATGTTCCAAATCTGTCGCTTTTGATTATCCCTGCTGTGAATGTCTTTAAAAGTCGCACATTCGCTCACGTATTCTCCATTACGGTCCAACAAAAAAACTGCTATCCGGCTTTCTACTCTCGGCCGATTTTGTTTTCTTGCTTTCCAATCGTATTCGATTATAGTTTTCTCTTAGAATCCTTCATGTGAAATGGCAGATATAATGCTGCCTGTTTGTGAGACACGCTTCTCTACGGGTGCTCTTAAGGACCTTTAATGGAACCGAAGTTGTTGGAAAGTTTCGGTGACTGAGATGAACTTCTAATCGGTTGTGCGAAACGAAATGGTACTTTCGGAAGGCTATTTTCATTAAGTCCTTTTCGCAGTATCCGTTGCTGAAGTTTGTGATGAATTTTTCCCTAGACTCGAGTTATTAGACCGGTTGAACGGTGAACTTGACGACAGGGCATCGTATCATCTTACTTCGACGGCCGTACCATCCTTTCTTGATGATTGCATTTTTTTGTCCAACTCAATCAACACGACCGAAGTAAATTCCTATCCTACCGAGCCGTTTATCACCGTTCGCCGTATGACGACCTGACCTGACACAGGAATACGTTTGTCGTCCACCCTTGGCCCGGTACGGATTGCAACATCCGCAGGAAGCGAACCTATATTTAGCACTCGTCACCTTTTTCATCATATGACGTACGTGCAGAACGGCTTCATGCAGTAATGTGTTATTGCCTTCCTCGTGCAATGTACTCTCGGGCATGTACCACGCCAGCCAACAACCCACTCCTGTCGGTTTGTCACGACGACCTGCAGCAGTCGATTAAAATCGTTTGCAGACGAAATCTGATTTACATCAAGGTGTTTGTGTGGCTGTGCCGTATATTGTTTTCATTTTACGAGGTGGACATTTCTTTAGCAAAACGAAAAAAAAGCGGAAAAACACACCTCGCATGAGCACTTGGGACTCTTTTTTCTTCTTTTTTTATATCTCGTTGTGCATGTCTCGCACGCAAAGATTTTTATGATACATTTATTTATAACCCCACGCCAATTTCAACATCCCAATTTTAATATGATTGTACAGTGAATCATTCTTTCTATTTTTCTTCTTTCTTGTTTTCCTTTTTCCATTACATTATGTTTATATTTTCGCTTATACATACCATCATAAAATGAATGCTGCTGCAATGCGCCTGGCACTCTTGCGTCACGAAATATTTCGCTGGAAAGAGAGACAGAGAGAGTTTGACAGCGATAACGCTTTATGCTTTCGAAACTCTTTTCTTGTTTTTTTTTCCCTGTGGTTTACCAGTACCATAAAGGAATTTATATCAATCCGTTGGCTACCGAAAGGTCGAGTTTAAGGTTTTACATGGTTGCAAAATTAAATTTATTACCCTTCAAAGCTGGTGCGGTTTAATAAACGATGTTCATGACTTCCCGTTTTCACTCGCCTTGGTTGCGGAAACCCCTTACTTGAGCACTGTTAAAGAATTGAAACACCGATAATAACTGACTTCATCTTATCGATCGTTTTAAAGATATAAATCACCATGTTAGACTGCTATTTTCCATAGTGTACAAAATTTATTTATTTTCCTTGATTGATACGACGATGGTTTAGCGATTTTTGTTTTATTAAAAAGTAATTTATTTTGAATATCAAAATATTCTATTTTATTTGGGCAATGTATAAAGACATTCATTGTGCTCTAAAGTAGACCAACTACTAATTCCCACGATCTGCTACGCTTGCAAATGTAACCCAACTGATTAGCATGATCGTCATGATTGATGAGGGCTTTCTTCTGGCCAGCTCATTGTCTTGCCAATGTTTAACGTTTGCCTTTCCTAATGAAACACACAAACGCTACGGTAAAGCTTTTCCAATACCAATTGTGTAACTTTCCAGTTAGTACTCGTTCTCGTACCGTTGAAACCACCATTCCCTTTCGCCCATCAGACTTTCCACCAGCGAAAGGATTACAGCTGCAAAAAAGGAATCTTTTAATTTTTATTTTCTTTTACACATCACCCGGCAGCGCTCTGGCAGCTAGGAAAAACGCTTCGTCCCACTCTCTAGTGAGGCTGAAATTTCGAATACTTTCTTGGTACATTTTTTTCTGTTCTATTTGCTGGAAAAACTTTTCAAATTAACTTTCCTCACTTTATCCGGCTTCTTGTTTGTCGTATTCGAGTGGGGAAATAAAGACGATCGAAAGTAGACGATAACATTTCTCTTCGGACTGTTTGGTTGCCTCACCCAGTGCACGGGATTGTCTTCATTATCTAGTCAAGTGCTCGTTGCATTTCTATCCTATTTTCTTTAAACCGAACAACATCGGAATCGTATCGCGTAGAATTTGTATTCGCTCGCAAAGAAGCATCCGTAATATTCCTGCTCATTCTCGTCAACCGACAGATCTGGCGGTTCCTTAAAACTCTGGGTATGGGAATGTGGCTTTGGCACATCGAAGCGAAAGATGGCCGCAAACGGAAGGAAGTTATAAATTATAGAAACGATGAAAAGCCGGGTGGCAAAGGATTCCACTGTGCCGCCCGTGGGGGTGTTTTATGTATAGAGCGGTTTGGTGGTGTCTGTGCACCACTTGTCGAGCGCTTGGTAATTATGTATTCTTTCTCTTTCGTAACAAAGTAGCGAAGAATTTTGTGGTCGGTTTGGGTAAGGAATATTGTTTTTCTTCGTATCGTCTCAAGCACGTTTGAGAAGGTAGAGCTTTTTTTTTGTTCTACAACCAGTTGAAAACAAAGAATGGGACTGGCAAATTTGATGCACGGAAAAACTTTTTTCCAGATGGAAAGCTTCATTTTCGTGAGAGTTCTGACACATCCACATGGTAAAGTCTCGTTCCTCCTTTAGGCATGATGGTGACGGATGCGCACTTTCGGTTTTAATCGTTTTTGCATAAAATTTACTTCGGATGTTTTTTTTTGTTTTACGCAAAACTATCATCATGACGCCTGAGTGATGGGTATATGCTGCTACACCGTGTGCCAGCCAGCACTGCAGTATAATTTACACCCCCTTTTTCAACTTCTCTTCCCTTGGCAAACTCCGATCTGCTGTGTGCAGCATTATAGTTTGTAGTGCATTCGACGATTCGAAACAACAAAAAAATGGTAGACAAACTTTTACCGCAGCAACAGGAACAACCATACGAATCGGCATCGGCAGGGCTTCTTTTATAACCGGGCCCCATGGCCGGAAGGAAAAGTTTTGCTGTCGGGCTGGATATTGCCTCCGTTTGCCGAATATGTTTGCCGGCTAGGGTTGCTGCACTCGAACTTTAAATCCATCCCGAGTTTCTCTTGCCGCGAGTCTCCTGTTTTCTGTTGTTTCGATCCGAACGGTTGGTTTGAAGGGCTTCATGCGGAAAGTTTTGCATCGAGAAAAATATGATTCCCTCAGGTGTGTGTGTGTGGTGAAGAGAGGGTGTTTATTGGGTGGGGTGACAAGGGGAGGGACATCGTTTGGAAGCTCAGCTTTCCGAACCAACAGAACGCAACAGAGAAGCGTAAAAATGGATAGGTTTTGAATGTTAAAACAATCCTGAGGCCACGAACTCACAACGGGGGGCGGGAGTTGTTTTTTCTCCCTTTGCTTTGCCTGTTTGGAAGTTCAGTTTCCTTCTCGCCTCCCCCCCCCCCCTTTGGATGTTTATTATTTCGAGGTTTTTTCCTGTATCTTCCTCTATTTCTCCGCTCATTACAGACAAACAGTTAGCGCCTTATTTAGGATGCGCCTGTTGGATTTTAGAATGTGTTGATTTATGTTTGTTTTATTTTTCTTTTCCTTTTGCACCCCGTGGAAGGTTGTCTCGATACTTATTATTTTTATTTCTTGTCTGGAAAATGTTTCCCTTTTCCCTTCCCTCATCGCATATATTTGGAAGCTGTATATAGCAGCGGATGAAACAGTAAAACAAAAAAATGTTTCCTTACTTGCTATCCTTATTCTCACCGGTTCGGTGTGTTTTCTCGCGTGTGGAACGATTTGCGCACCCCCCCTCAAAAACAAACTGCTGAAAGGACAGGAAGAAAACAACTTTTCTCAAGCACTCGGAAATTGAAGTGATTGTGAACCGTGAAAAAAGCAGAATAGCATGTGCAACGGTTGTTCCGGTGAAGTTGTTGTCTGCACAACGCTATCTTCTTCTCCAAAACCCAACGAACCCCAGGAATCGAGTTTTGCTTCTGAGTCCTTCCGCTTTTTTCGTTTTTCGCCTTCTAATCACTACCGAAAAGTTTCTCCTTTGCTAAAGCTTCACCCAAAATGGTGTGCAGAGAAAGAGTTTCGGGCACACACGTATGAATGATTTTATTCGTTTCGGGGTGCTTTGGGGAGCTTTTTCCAGCCCCCCCCGGTTGCGTGGGTGTTACGGAAGTGTAGAATGGCCCAACCCGAGCGGGGCAGCATTGTTGATTAATGAGTTTTGTGTCCAAGTTGTCTGCAGTGCGGAAAGGATTGCTATCATTTTTATTCGCCCTTAATTCTCCTTGGACCGAACACCTTCTGGACGACCGTTTGAAGGGATGAACTGTGCAGGGGATTTAAAAAAATATTATGCAAGGATAAAAAGTGAAAATTAAGTGTTTTTTCCCTTTTTTATTTAGAAAAAATGGGATATGGATGTTTATTTTTCACATCGAAATTACAAAAATCACTCTACATTTAAAACATTGCCCGAATCGTCAGATTTACTGTTTCATGAACGTGTTTCTGCAAATGTCAAGCGTAAGTGGGATGCTTATGTACCGGAAAGTTAAGTACTTGCTAGATACCCGTGAGGAATCAGTTTTCCTTCGCCGGTTTTACCCCAATTTTCGCCATCCTCCCTCCTGGTGATTGATTGTTTGATGCGCATTTATTGAAAGGTGTCAACCGTGTGATTGAAAGGAACGAAGCAAAGCTGCTGTGGTTTATACTGTTTCCTAGCCAGCACGAAGACACCAACCGAAGACCTTGGGACGCGTTTGAGATGAGTTGTAAATAATTTTCCCACCTACCCCGGGACGCACGGATGTATCGTTAAAGTGGAGAAAAATAAAATAAAACAAACATACTTCACGCTTCACGACAACAGCATCTTGAGCCAGAAGCGTATCATCAATCCGCTCCGAGAAAGTTCGTTTACGATACATGCGTCAGCTTCATAACATTCGATCGGCCCCTGTTTCCGTTGCCTGCATTGTCATCGATCTTTTTTTTCCGAAATGGATTTTATTTGTTCGTATTTTTTTTTCTCTTTTTTATTCACCTTCAACACTCCAAGAACGAATGGATCTGGAGTGTATCACTTGGCACGGACACGTGACATGGGCCGCGAGTTAGTTGAGGTTGTAGTCGTAATGTATGGGTTCAAACGTTAGCCGTTAGCGCTGATCACGGTCGCTTTATTAATTCATGACATGGCGTGTAGGGCACGCAGCATTGAAAATGAGGTTTCCCGAAGCCATAAACCGTTGATTGACTGAGTAAAGTGAGTGGGACTCCATTTTTGGTGGTGGTGGTGGAGCGAATGTGTTTTCCAGACATTTCTTTCGTTCGTAGTGGAAAATTTTCGTTGCCTTGTTAGGGGTAGGTTAAAGTACGTCTGTTCGGTGCTCTGTACAATTAAACATATTCCAATCAGTTATAACTCAGAATCAGAATAATAAATCATTTCTTATGTATTTTACCAATCTGATTACAAAAAAATGCATGAAAATTCGTCTCGACTTATTTTTTTTGACATGTATACCATTTCACCTTTACCAAAAAATGATGGCCCAGATACACAGCTCAATGATGTTTCCAAATTTTGCTTGAACCTTTACTTTATTTATGTTGTCGAAAATAATGCCCCGAAACCGAAAGACAACCACAAAAGACTGGCGAGCAAGAGAAGAAAAAAAAGGACCACCCAACTCGCAGAAGTTTTTCGCGAGAAAAATAACGGTACGGCAAAGGAAAATTCTTACCACAATAAACCACCCGCTCCATGTAATGGGGCCGCCTGGTAATCCATCTTGGGCAACAAACCCATCCCACCCCGTCCACTGCAAAAGTTGTGACGCAATGTCTCCCATCAAAACCGCACCGTGTACCATCATCAAACATCATTCGGAAAACGACCGTTGATGAACTGGGCGATTTTTCTTTTCTGCAAACGCAACCAAGCAACCAAACCACCCCGGCAGGGTGGAATGGTTGGAAAATTGCTTTATTGCTGCTGTGCCTATTTCCATACGAATACAACACAATTTGGCAAAGCTTTTACTACGCAGTTTTTCACCATCGAGTTGCGTTGAAAAATCATCTGCTTCCTTTTTAAAGGCCCCCAGGATTGGGTGCGGGGCGTATTTTGTTGTTGTGTGAGATAGCGGTACAATAATCGGTTGTGTACAATGTTGGAGGGCAAACGTTTTCCACCGCCCACGGCACGCGTCCACTTTCGTTCGGCTAATGGTTGCGATTTTTTTTTCTCTTTCGGAACACCTTTAATACAAGATCTTGGTGGTTTGAGACAAGAAGGGAAGAGTGTGCGAGCGAAAGGGCCCTGAAGCCCTCCTTCAGTTTCATCAAACATTTCGATAGCACACGGAAGGGAAGTGAAAAAAACGAAGGAAGGAGGAAGGGAGGGTTGGAAGGGGACGAAACACGACTGATGAGCGGCTCATGACCTAATCCTAATGATTTGGATCCCCCGTTTTGTTGTGCTGCTTCCCATTGAAACCGACGAATCCTTTCAGTCCTTTCAAATGCCGGCGATTTAAGCCACCTTTCCCACCGACTATCACCACCTATTCCACAAACCTTTCTTATTACCGATCCGACAAAAAACCAGCAGCAAACCACCACATACTCTCTCTTACCTTGCTTTTGGTGCTTTCGGTTTTGGTTTGAAAATTCTACACCATATTGAGCAGCAAACAGCGAACCAGCGAGGTTGAATGGTTTCGGTGAGGTGTTTATTGGTTCAGCAATATACTAAACTGTGTGTTCGCCACGAGTGAAAATGAACTCTCGCATGTTCGCATCACACACACCGCCGCCGCGTATGGCGCAACGTGTGGGCCCCAGATAATGGAGGTTTCGCGCTGGGAAATTTTTGGTTTCATGGATTTCATTTTCACCGGAAATAGGAAATTCACATATGTTTTCGCTTTGTTGCGCATTTGCTCCACGGCCACATGCTCTTTTGATGGTTAGCACACCCCGCCCCGGGGTGCTACATGGAAACGCACTGACGAATTGGAAGGGCTTTTAGGGTTTTTTTTTGTTTTTTGCGAATGTGTCGATAATTACAGAGCCATAAGGATAATGTGCCATGCGGGTTATTTATGTGAAGCGTTTTAACGGCAATACTGCAACCGATATGTGAAAAACTTTATAGTGTTCAAATTAGTTTTGTGTGTTTAATGTTACAATTTATTAAAGTTTGTATAAAATTATAAAACTATAAAATTTAAAGTATCCTTGAGTTGATAAACTCGTCAATATTTTACTGAAACTGTACATAAGACAGTTGCTTTTTAAATTGAGTTCTTCAAGGATTTAACAAAAATGATGATATCATTAAATTTATCTCGACATATTCATGTTAGCAACTTCGCTTCTAGTCTTGAAAAAGATATTTCAAATGAAAATTTGTTTAGTTGATGAATTGAGACTACCTTCCTCTGTAGTATGAAGCTTTCGCTCTTCATAAGTTGCTTCGTTGCTAGCCTTAATCTAATCAAATAAAGTCAACCTTCGTTTCTCACGCACGTGTTGCCGTGCTGCACCATATTGTCAACCAATTCCCCACACTCATAGCTACTGAATTACTTTCTTATTGTGGTCTAAAAATGTCTCCTAAACTGTAGCGCATACGCAGCATCCCACACATCTTCATATCTTCGTCGGTTTTGATGCCATCTTAATCTCGCTCCTTCAATTAGGCGCAAACATGGATGCGTTGTGTTGCATCATTTGCTGTTCTCGGCTGCAGCTGTTTACCACTTCATTAAACGAAAGCGCCATGGCGACCATTTTGGAGGTGGTGGAGTATCGTCAAGACGGAGTGTGGGTGTCTTTCTTTGTAGCCTCGGTTACAAGCCTGACTCCCAACGGTATAAGGGCATCCGGTGGGGTCCGTTTGTTGGGTGTGATGTAAGGATTGCAATTAAAATAAATACACAGCAAGTTTTTGCGTGCAAAAGAGAAAAAGGGAGAGAGAGGTAGAGTAGTTGTGATCTTCGGATGAAACCCTTCTCCAATGGGAACGTGAAAGAGATGGGAAACCATTATTGAAATGTTTCTCCGGTAAAGTGTCGTGACCATTAGGGGGGCCTGTGCGATATCTGTTTGAGCTTGCCTAACAAGGATTGTGCTGCTAACAACCTCAGACACTACCACGCATCCCTTCCGGAGCTGAACCATTCGTCGGTAATCCAAAGCAGGAAAGTGATTCTGTTTGCTCAACATATCTCCCAGTTCCAACTATAGCTGTCAAGCACGACACCCTGTCTCGATGTTTCCATGTTCCATAAGTCCTACGGAATATGTAGGGCATCTGTGGTGTTGCATGGTATCCTTTAATCTCAAATATGGACGATCAATAACGTATGCCTAAGGGATACGATGCAGCTTTGTAACGTATACCAGATCGAATGTGTGGATCACCCCTTCAGATTTGAAGGGTTTTCCATTATTACCAGTGTTATCGATTTGTTCACAATATTCTATATCCATGGTTGGGGTTGTTGATAACTAAATATATAACTAAATAAAATGCATTTAAAAAAAACAATCGATTAGATGCCTCATAGTACCACTTTGAATAGAAAACATTACCAGTTAATGACTATTTTGTACACAGCAACATAATAACAAATGAGATTGTTGCGGTTCTATCTTGCTACCTTTTGCTGGGGCAGCACACCTAGCTTACCAGCTAAACCGATTTAAAGCGAGCAAGCATAATGGGAAATTAGTTTACGCCCATTACCACCATCCCCGGTGATCGTTCTGCTTCCTGCTCGCCAACGGGTAGAGTGTATTATTTTTGCGTAGCAATGCGAATGTAAATTTCAATTAAACGTCAATTAATAACGTTTCTCTTTTATCTTGCTTTTTTCACAGGTAAGGACATTGGCATAAAATTCATCCACTGTTCCACGAACGAACGACACACACAAAAGGGTGGACTGTACCTTTTTGTTGTTGTTTTGCTGGCTGCGAGATCAGAGAAAGCGCGCTGCACAAAACCCACCGGAGCGAAAGTTATGGTTGGTAATTTTGTGACACCGACCCTTTGGTAACGTAGGCGCATACCATCACTCGCACAAGGATTCAGAGGATGTGCTGCTGAAACGGCTGTACCAATCACAACAAAAAAACCGAGACCCAATTCCCTACAGCACTTTCCAAGATAAAGCGCGCCGTGTGTATCGTTCCCCCTAAAAAAAAGGACTCTTTAGATTTAGCGCCAACTCCACCATCATCCATGTTCGGGTTGGGGAAAAAAATAGCTCCCCAAAAAAAAAAGGATTCCTACTCGCGACCCAGTAAGGTTGAGGTGAAACTCGCGCTTTCATTACGCGAATCGGCCAAACAAAAAAAAATCAACCACCAAAACAGAAGTACCTCTTCCTGCTCCACGAGGATTGCTGTGTCCCGCTCAACCAGCTCAAGCTTGTGTTTTTAATTTCTGTTCATTTAATTTAATTTTCGACTCACCCTTTGGCATGTAATTGTTTTTAATAGCGCATGATGTCGACTGGTCCGAATTCTTTGGTGTGTCCTTTCGGAAAAGGGGATACCGCCGGTGGACCCACCATCAGGCCGCGTTCGTCCGTCAGCAGCAGTTGACGAGCCGAACAAGCGCACCAATCAAAGGGTGGGGTTGCTACACTGGTGGCTGAGGACCCCTTTTTCTTGTTGGGTTGTTGTCTGCACTGTGCACTTCCGATTACAAAATGTGCGTAGATCTGATTCCGTTCTGGCTGTGTTAGCAAGAGGTAGCGGCAGTTGTACCATCGACCAGAAGAGATATCCTGCTAGTTGTGCTGTTTTGACTCGTTTACCCATTTTTGCTCCGTACCGGAGATTTCGAAGTTCTTTTGTACGTCCAACTGTGTGTGTGTTTGTCTGCCACCGCCAAACGAAAAAGCGTTGTGCCGGGAGTAGTAGTAATTGAATCGAAATATAATTCGATTTAGTCCGCCTGCTGCGGGCTTACATCCGGCACACATCGTATCGGAAGCAGCGGCATGAAAAGCACCTGTAATTGGCAGTTACACTCCATCACACATCCACCGATAGGAGCCAATTTTCTTTTTTTTTATTTGCTCAATCGTTTTGCGTTCACCTCGCAAAGATTCGTTAAGTTACGGTGCTTGGTGGAAAAGTGACTTTTTCAGAATGCTTCGTCACGTACGCGTGTGTGTGTAACCTGGAAAAGGTGGGATGAATACCGGATGAAATGATAATTATTTTCAGGATCCAGCTTTCTGCTTTATTCCATCTAGGTTTGGGGATAAATTCTAGTCTTTTTTGTTGTTGTGCCACTCTAGTGTGCGTTGGAAAGAATGGACGGTCAATAAAATGTTATCACCGAGCGCTTATCGATAAAAAGGTCACGTAGTATCAATTTCGGTGTGTTAATTTTGTGACTACAACACAGAAATTCTTTGTTGATGTAATCAACATATAATAATATGCATCCAATTACTACGTTTTTGGATTGATTCTTTTTTTTTGTTAAATAATTTTGATTATTTTAACTATTTCTATTAAATGTCCTTCCTTTTCTATTGTCATAATATTCTATTAAAGTCTATAAATGGTAACATAAAAACTCATAATAGAAATATTTGTCCACCCACACCCACATACTCCTATCGTTAGTATTCTGTAAAGTATTCCCACTATCATAATAATAACTGTGTAGTGACCTTCTTTTATCTGTACCATTATTTTGCAATTTCGTATCCTTTCGTTTATTATTCAAATTATCCCTACTCGTACTTCCGACAAGGTGTGTGTGTGTAGGTGTGCGTTTCATGTGCTATCATTTTGCGCCTTCTTTATACTACTGGTGCTGCACATAATTTTCCGTACTTTGCTGTCAAATCGATAAAAACGTGACCATTCGGTAGGGTAGCATCGGTAGCAAGGGAAGAAGCACACTACACTACACAGACCCGGAATAGACAAACCTAAATTGAAATAAACTGAAACCGGAATATACCCCCGGGTGATGATACTGCAGAAAAGTTGAGCACTCCCGTCCCAGACTTCGTACAGATTCGCACTTTTGAAAGCTCGGAAGCGTAAAATGTGCTTCTAACCATAGTCACCCTGTTTTGGTGTATGTGAAGGTGCTGCATTTTTTTTGTTTTGTCAGTTTGTTCCCATTTTTGTACGAATAAAATTCTTGAAGCTTCCGGTTATAGTGAGCAGCACAACATTATCAGAACAAAGAGTATTGGAACAAAACGTGCCATTTTGCTATTTTTTTGAAATACCAACTGCAAAGGCACTCTTTGGATGTCGTTTAGCTCTGGTTCCTTTATCTTTAAAGTTCCAATATTTATGTTCTACTTTAGCCGTTTAACATCACTTGAGTTATTTGTTTGATTGTAATCTTTTTTTATGAGTAAATTTTGATTTCATTTATATGACTAGAATCTTAGGCTTGGAGAGCACACTATTGTTGTGCCTTTCTTGATGTGGTCGCTTTGGAAGCGGAAAAATCAATATTCCCTGTACGCATTCGTCTGATTTAATCCTGCCTCATTATGAGGTTGAGGAACACATAAACCAATGTCCGCACCCTAAGCCCTACATTAGTTCCCACTTGAAAAGGATCTGACCATCAAAACACGAGGTCGGCTTTTGACGATTGTCGACGTTATTCAACACCGGGACTACTCGTTCCTTGAGCACTTCAGGGTTTGACCTTGGGAACGAATTGCTGTAGGACGTTCTGTCCTAATGTTTTTTAAGTTAAGCCCACTTTGCCGTTCCTTGTACAATCATCGTCACACGAACGTTATATGAAGTGTACCTTTCGTATCATTTCAAAAACACACGAAAAACCTCACATTAACTCCCTATGTTCGCGACCTTTGCGTGTGTCCCTACCAACCTACGCTGATGGGTTCGAAATAATGATTACGTTACAGTTCGTACACGTTCCGTGATACAAAATGCCACGCACACCAGCATTTTCTTACCGAGGTGAATTTTCACAGGGAAATAGTGATTGGTCAACAGTTTCGACTTCTGTTCGACTTCTGTGGATGCGTGCGTATGTACGGCTTTCTTATCTGAAACAGCAAATCACTGGCCATCGACATGGAATGAAATGATTTATTTTCCTCGATGGTTCAACTATACGTTAGTACATTATTTACTAACAGGAGGAAAAAAACCAAAAAAAAAACGGTTTCCCGCAAGCAAACCGAGCAGCAATAATTCTTCATGGTTTGCCAACGGTAAATGGCCAACGGCCTAACCAACCGGGTGGTAAATGCGATCAATTTTATTATTTACCTTCTTGTTATGGTACATAGCGTAATAGCATAATACGTTAAAGTAGCTTTTTTCTGTTGTATTTTTATACATATTGTTAAGAACTTTTTTTATATTAAATTAGGTAAATATATTTTATATCATGTATGTACCTTAAACAATAACTTTATTCCATTTATTGTTTTTCTTTCTATGTAGCTTACATGATCAAGCTACAAGTAGTACGTTTCTGTGCATTTACGGATGATGTGCAGTCTTTGTGACAGTGTTCCTTCATGATACATATTTTAAATCGTGTGCATGATCTGGTAAGGTGAAAACCATTGTCCTGACTCCGGTAGCCTTTTTTGCGCTGGAATTGCTTGTCTCACAAACCATCTAAACTGCTAAACAAGAGAAACCACATGGAGAGCCGGAATGTCATTCGTGCAACTGTCGCCGTGTGCTGCCTTTCTTATGTTGAGGTGCATTTTATGATGCACAGTTATTTTTAGCCACTTTTCCCAATACAATCAGGACCAGGGTAAATGGCTTGAGCCAAATCGTGAACGACAAAATAAAAAAAAAAAAAAACTATTCCATGGTTGTAAGCTTGTCGAGGTGCAGATAAGAAGCACTCAGCTGTGTGTTGAAATCACGTTGTTTACATACTAAACTCATTTATCTTCCTTCCGAGCTCGATGTCGTCGTTGGTGTTGTTGTTATTGTTGTGTGGCGGTTGGTCGTATGTATGAAGAAGAGATTTCACGGCTGCTGGTTTTTGGGATTGCTTCTTCTTCGTGACATCGGTATATCGGCTTTCACGTCGGAGATAGGCTGCTTTCTTTAAGCGCTGGTTTCAGAAAGTATCTAACCCGTTTCCGGATGGAAAAATGGCGGCAGGGGGGTTTTCTTCTTACTGCTGGTTGGCAAGGTGTGGGGATGGTTTCGTTGGCGCTTTTAAGATGAGATTGTTGGTCGTCCTCGGGTTGACAAAATATTGTCATCTCCACCGGTGTTGTTTGTTTGTTTGCCCATCGGGTACGGTAAGGTAATTGCAACCTCTTCCACCAGTTTTCCTTATCGCCTGTACAAAACAAATGCACCCCAGACGGTAAACTGTGGTGACTGGGTTTGGGGGTAAATAAGTGTGTTTGGTTGGACAACAGAGAAAACTATGTCTTATCGTTTGAAAACAATTTTTTTGTCGTAATAGTTTGTAAGCCTTTACGATTAGATGTGTGCTATATATTATTAATGTTACGGTATTTATATTCGATGTATAAGGAAGGTCTAGAAAAAGAAAATACACAAGAGAAACACAACCAAAAAGCAATATTTTTCATAGAACAAATATATAATCTTGTATTTTGTGACATAAAACAAAGCAGTTATTTTATGTAAAATGATCCAATAACAAGCACTTAATCCATCCTTACTGTGCTGCTGTGTCCCGGAAGCCGCCCGTCGAGATTTTTGTTCACAAGGAATAACATCAATTTCATTTTAAAGGAGTAAGAATAGAACATCGCCAAACAAATCCCATTACCGGTGTGGAAAACTGTTGCAGACGAGCAGTAACAAAAAAACACACAGCGATAGGCCAAGTGTCTCTCAGCCTCTTTCTTCGAACACAGATTTCTGAAATGTTCGCTTCCAAAAAAAAAACGATACTGAAAAAAATGACTACAAGAATAAAAAAAAGAACATATCCTCGAATCATTCGAGCACGAAATATGTGCACATTTCAGGGCGGATTCGTGGAAAAGTGAAAAGGAAACTACCCGGAAAACTTGGAACCGGTGATGTAATTTAGGTCGGTAGGCTGTAAGACCTGGCAAAGCGAGGATATTGACATAATATAAAACATAATGTAATACAACCATTCCGTTTTATGTGTGCCCATTGGCATTTCTTCAGCTTGAACTTTGTAACAGCTCCGTTCAGTTAAACTGCCAGCTACCGGCCGGATGCGAGGTATAGGATTCGAATTGTGTCACCAATTTTGTCGACTTTCAACCAAATCGTAGCGAGAGAGAGAGTGAGAGCTAGAAAGAAATGTGGTTTTATGCTTCTGTATTTGCCATTTTTCCTCTCATTGACAAGTCCTTTTTTTTAAACGATTTCAAAGTGGGAAAAGAAGAAAAGCAGTTACTATAATGGGAGTAAGTTTTTTTTCTCAAAAGCCTCCATTTGGTCCCTGGATGGACCCCGGAAATTTCATCCTCTGTTTTTTTTTTTGTTCTGTTTCTTTGTATTTGTGAGGAAAAATCAACGTCATTGGGATTGGAATAGTGTTGTGTGGGGAAGAAAAAAACCCTCTTGTACACGAAATATGACCACACAATTCGGCGAACGAAAAGTATAGAAGCGTTAGAGTGTGTAAGTACTTTCCAGAAGGACGCGATAACCGAACGTGGAGCCCTGCCAGCTCCATCAGGGTAGCATGTTCGGGGTTGAGATACGCTAGGGTAAAATGTATTCAGTACCGAAAAAAAGAGACTACAATAGCATGACGAAACATCAAATCCCCTAAAGTACAAAGGATTTTTTTTTGTGTGTGCATGTGATGGATTGATTAAACGTGCGCGAGAAAGTGCACGAGAAACGAGATGATCCCTGAAGGATTTTCCGGAAAATGGATGTGACTGCAATGGCAGTTTGAATGTTTGCTATACAGTCGAGATTATTAGACTTTTTTGAATGCCTAATTGAAACTGAACTTGAAGCGAATAATTCAAGCAGACGCTTTTTACATGTCACGCACAGTTCTGTGAATGAAATCGAATTTTTAACATATCTAAATCTACTCTTAATATATCAAATAGATTCACATATCCAAACAGAGTGGATCATCCGGCGCCATTCTCGTAATGTGACAGAGATGGATGCCAAGGATGGTGGAAGATTCGAATACTCGGGGAATTCATTTAGTAGTGGGAACTCCGGAGTGGCTTCATGAATCCACTCCGACTTCGACGTATAAAAACCAGAATATACTCCGAAGTAATTACTCCGGATTAATCTGGATTTAACTCCGGAGTAACTCCGGTGTTGACTCCGAATTACTCCGGAGTTGATACCGGAATACTCTAGCGCTGCATCCAATGTTAACTCCGGAGTATTCATCGATTTTAACTCCGGATTGAAGTTCGGTTGGTGGCCGGATCCGTGATCGGTAATAATGCCGCAGTATTCTCCGGAATATCCCGGAATCGGATTACTCCAACTCCGGGAAAATTGAAGATTTCACTATGTCACTGTATCACTATGTCATTTGGAAATCTACACAATATTTTATTTCACTTTCTTATATTTTTCTCAGCAATTGCTGTTTGATAACGCTCCTCAATAGGAAAGAAAATTGTTAACCATTAAATTATTTTCTCCAAACTCTTGCTTCCACGATTACACATTTATGATTCTAAAACTTAGATATCGAGGATGAAAAGGATGTTTAATGGTAGCGGCAAAAGTGATCGTAAATAATTTTGAGCATGGGTTAAACTTTTAGCCACGAATTTTTATAGGCACATATTTGCTAGCATATCATGTTGCAGCTGTATACTGCAGAATATACCAAAGCTTCTGCAATATCGTCAACATGCAATATTGTCTCTGCAAACAGGTTTAAATCGGCGCAGCACACCGGAAAGGATTTGCAATGATATCCTCCCTGCCCGAAGAACTGGCGAAAAGGCTGATGCAAATATATTGCTTTCTTCGTCGGTGTGAATGTGCGCGCACTTGCTCTGGTGCGTGCTTCCAAAGCTTGGGGCCTGCCCCGGAAGCAAATGTGTATAAAGTCGCGAACCTTTACCGCAACCACGGCATGGGAAACACAATTTATGCAGAAGCATTAGACTCGGGATTATGTATGTAAAACGATTGTGTAAAGTTCCATTTTGCGCCCTTATATTTGCTGCAACTACCGCCTGTTGGTGTCGCCATCGTTGTTTTGTTTGAGATGTTTTTTTTTTAGTTTTATCTTACAAACACCCTCCCGCTTTGTTGTTCTCATGCGGTTTAGAAGCAGAAGTGTGTATGCTTCGGCCAAGCTTACACAATGAGGTGAAGTGTGTTTGCTGTATGGATGTGTATGTGCCCTCCAATGTCGCTGATGGGGTAGCAGCGTGAAAGATGATGGAAGATGATTTTTCAAGACTACCCTCTGGACATGGTGCGGTTGGATCCCATCCTTACTACTACAATTCTTGGGCCGCACGTTAAACAGGACCCTTTAACATAAACCCCGCTAGCAAAGTTCGAAAGGGAAGTATCTTATTTGCATAAATGCTTAGAAAGAGAAGGCAACCACCGACAAGTACACGCTTCCCAGACGGTTTAGTAGTTGCCTCCGAATGGCCTATCATAGTCCCGAACCTCTTTTCCTTCTTCCTCGACATTACCTTCACTCGTTACCAACTCAACAATTAGTCAATAGTCTATTGCAGACACGTTTCTGTACCGTTCCACAGCTTCCTGCAACAATAGTGCACGTTATGAAAATGATGGAATGGAAAAAGAGGCACGTAAAAACGTAAAATCTGCACCCAGATCCGGGAAGGGTCTCCGACTCTCACTCGGTACCAGATACAGCAGACGTGTTAGTGTTGAGGATATACCACAGAACAATAAAACGCAAGGAACCTTGGGGTGGGGGAAGAGATTTTTCAAGGCAAAGGTTTTATTATTCATAAGCAGAACCCTTGCGATGGCCGAGCTAATATGGGTGCACCTCATTTAAATAAATGCAATCATGGCTTGTATGGAGCGCACCGTGATGATGATGACGGTATCTACATTATCCTGCCCTTTTAGGATGCACTACAGATTTAGGAAGAAAGTTTGCTGTTTTCTTTTTAATGGATCACAAGGTGCAAGTTGTGGGAGTGTAGCTTTAAAATTTCAATGCTTTTAAACGAACGTAACAAGCTATGAATAATAGCATAACAAGCTAATGGTGTCATTTGAATTGCATAAGTTTCGGCGCTTTTAATCTGCTGTTTATCACGGTTGTGTCAAATTTGCATGATTTTGTGGAGTTTGCACAACATAATTACAATTTTGGTAAGTTTTTTTTTTACAATTTATTACAGTCAAGATCATAATCAAGATCATGTTTGAGTTCTAAAACACGTTGATATACTGAGGTACCTTTTTCTGTCCATCCTAAAAATATCACATTTAGCAGCTACAAATGGGCGCTAATTATCTTCGACACCCTAAAACCCGGCCACAAAAACATCCATCATTTGCTGTATAAGAACCGTTTTAAGACGCCACACCCTTATGTTCTTGGTCGGTCCCGGACGCAGTATTATCGACTTCGCTGCTCTTCGACAGATATTCCAGATACTTTGCGTTAGTTTCACCGTTCGAACATTGGCCGCTTCAGGGGACATTGATTTATGTCCGCACGCTTGAATAGGTGATTAATACTGACCCCAACGCAGATATCTAATTTGGGTGCATTTCTTTCTCTCGTTTTTTTTGTTTGCTTGTATGTATCTTTTGGACACAGACACTTTTCTATGAACTGGATCCCCAAAAATATCATCCCTCCAAAAAACAGAAAAAAAGGTTCTGCATACGTAGATGGTACGCCAACCGATCTCGGATCAAATGAAGCCGCAGGGGTTTCGCTCGTTCCGGTGAAACAAATTTTTTGTCTTACCCACAACGCCCACGTGCGTGGCGGCGGAAGTATACGATGGCGCGCGCGCACGCACGCACGCTTGGAGTCATCACTTGGAGCGACATTCGCTTTTACCTCTCACCGTAGACAACTGCCAATCGTGGTTGTTTGTTGCTTGCTTTCAAACTCCGGCTTTAGTTCACTTTGTCTCCCTTTTTTTGCCTTCGGATTAATCTATCAGTGGATGTTCTTCTGTGTTTCGTAGCGCTGCGCTGCTTGTCATTTATTTTTGGTCAAACGTATGTCTTTTCTTGTCCACACCCGTTGCATCGGTCGGGCTGATGCACTCCTTGCTGTCGGCACACCAGCAGAACAAACGTTCGTTCCGTTTCGGGGAAGATTTTATGATTCGGTTATTGGACTTTTTAAAAGTGTTCTACTTTTAGTTCGTTTATAACACTGCAGTGGGACAGTTTTTTTGTGGGTTTCTTTCTTTCTGATGGTGTGAAGCATGTTTCATCTTCATGATGTGTTCGTTTCTTCTCGTGTACTATCCCTTTAGTGCTGTGAGAAGTATTTTTTTACGATTGTACTGTCGTAATAGTGATCCTGGTCATGGCACCAACCGACATTAGTGTCTTGTGCTGTATTGAAGGAACAAAAATGTTAAAAATCATAATTTCTACTCATACAATAAACTTTATTAAATATATCTTATCCATTAATATGTTAATGAAAATGTTTCGAATAAATCAAATAAACGTAAACATTCTCACCATTCTAGTGTTAAAACTAATCAACCAATCTTAAAACCATTCGCATAAAATGTTTTTCTAAGGGTTAATAGGACCACCCCTCTCACTAATGTCGAATTTCATTGCGCCACAACTAGCAACAATAAACATTAAAAAAAACGAAACATTCCCTAAAACCGACATGTCAGCAAAAAGGAAAATAAAATGCATACACGGAAAAAAACGTTGACACTTTCCGTCTCGATCTTGGTTCGTTTTTCCTTGTCGCTTTCTTGTAGCCTGTTTGTGTGTGTTTTTTAGCACTTCCTTCAGCACTTTTACGGTTGTATACAGGGGCAAAAGCATAACGTAATCGTTCAACACGACACCGGAGTACGTCGACACCTTGCAGCTGGCCGAATCGAAGTCCAGTATCGATCAGCAAAACCCAACCAACGGGTGCAGGGGTGTGTGAAGCAATTGAGCTCTTCTTCATTTCTCAACCCACAAGCGCTCAACCGTTCGTCTGTGCGCGGCCCACTCCCAGTGCTAAGAAGGTGCTAAGCTGAGGATTTCATTTTACGCCATAGGTGCTGCTGCTGCTGCGAACCTGAAGGCGTGAAAATTGGGCAAGTGTAGAGAAAAAACGACCACTGGCACTGCTGCTCGAAAATGGGTGGAAACAAAATAAATCACGCTAGGAAAATGCTGTGGTTTGACTGTGCTGTGAGTCATAGGGCACGTAATCTGTTTTAATTCCCTGCTGAAGTACGATTTCTTTGACCAACGCTTGAATCGTATGTTTTGCTATTGATTTTGCGTTTCTTTTCTTTTTTCCTCGGTATTTCGATAGCGAGGAAAAACGTGTTGGTTTTTGCTCAAAAATTGTAGGATTTATTTTTACAGTATAATGACTTAAGAGATGCTATCCCACCGATCAAAACCATCTAAAATATATTCGATTCCATGTTACAAATCCATGTTTCAGCAGAAATACCCAATTCGTACTAGCTATAAAACACATCGGAAGCAATTAAAATGCTCTACAGTACTTTTCATTCCTTTTTATTTTCCCGATTGCAAAAGGATTTCCCTGTTGGTCCACTAACGGTGGTGATCCGTCTGAAGTGTCGGTAATCATGAGCAATGAATGACTTTTTCTACGTTACTGTTACTACTTCTCGCTCATGTGCTTATCGTAACGCACAAACGCCCATGTTCAAATTGGAATCGAATCCAAGATTTAGCAATTTATTTTCCTTCTATTTTCCCCGCTCGGCCACCCATCGTACCATATCTAACCAGCTGTCCAGCCATTTCTCGGCAAATTTTGCCCAACACCACCGGAAACAATCGATTGATGTAGAAGGAAAAGTGTGCATTATAGCCGACACCCTTCAGGGGCTCTATCGATGTTCACGCGTTGGTGGTAGCGCAAAAGGTATTTTGCTCCGCTTCGTGAATTTCGGACAATTCTCGGTTCGATCGATTGGTAAAATGTAAGTTAAGCTCCATTTTAGTAAGGATTTATGCTGGGTTTTATTTGTGTGATTGATTTATTCGCCGGCGGATTTACAATAAATCAAACAGGAGGAGGGCAGGATGGTTTTTGTATGCTACTCTGTATCCCGGGATCATTACACTAATCCTCGCCTAAAGCTATATTCGATACCGAGGGTACGATTGGATGATTGCCGCACAAAAAACATCACGTACATTAATTAGGAACAGAAAAAAAGGGATACAATAACATTGCCTTTAAATATATTTTCGATCCCTTTCTATTGGATGGCATTTATATACATTTTACCATTTTTGGTTCTAATTCAAGTTACTATAAATCATTCTTTATAACATTTTTTTTTACTTCAATTAAATTTAATACCTTTCAGCAACAAATTCAAAGCATCTCCTTTGCATTCGAAACGCAAAATGTGTCGAATGTTTTGTCCACAAGCAAATAAATTCTTGCAAACGCTGCTCGAACATAATACATTCGAATGGCCGTTTTGCAAACAACTCCCCTTGCGTCGATGTACAGCAGGTGCCAAATAAGGGAACAAATTAGTAAACATAAAATGAACCCTGTGTACCGTTGGGTGGTGCATGTTCTCACACGGATTGTATCACCACCAACGTCGAAAGTAGTAACAAAACCTCGTCACACACCCACACACACACGGAGGGAAGCATGAAGCATAGAAATGTTCACGACTCACTTTTCGGTTCCAATTACATTCGGAAAATATTTGTGGTTGCATAATAAATATCGATAGCTAAGTTTGTCGCATCAAAGTGTATTCACCGGGCCGGTTTCGGGGATGAGTTTCAACACACTAAAATAATATGCGTAACGATCGGGGTTTGTGAAATGATAACGTATCGAGGCCCCGGATGCTTTTCCCAGCGCATAATGATGTTAACGATAGGCAGAATATTATTCCACTTTCAATAGCACCATGAAATCCGGAAAGGGAATTATTTTCTGTCATGTTAGCAATGTGAATAAAAAGGGCTCATTGAATTTAATTTAAGGAAATGTAACATCATATTTTCCGATGCGTGTCTAATGGTATTGATGGACAACTATTGAATTCTTATTTATCGTATTTTCATTCTAAAATATTTTTTGGGTTTTATATAAAATATCTCGTTGAAATAAAGTTCGTCGTCTTTTGTTTAGCAAATTAAAAAGATTGTAGAAATTTTTAAATTTTAATTTTAATTTAAAAATTTAATTTAATTTTAATTTAATATATTTGTAAAGCCGTCATCATCAAGTATAAATAAAATATCTATAAAATTAATTTAACAAATTTATCTTTCATTTCCTCTTACAGAGCGTGTCCTGGAAAATTCGTACCACGGGCTGATAAAGGAAAATGAAACATTCGTTGAGATAACGCCACTGATCAAAGTCGACGAAACGAAAATCTGTGGCTTTCACATAATCAAAAAGAACAAGGAAATTCCCTTTCAGGTAAGTTATTCAATTTCTACTTCATATATAATTTAAAGTGACCAATAATGCGGGTCAAGGTTCGACAAGGTAAATCAAGGCTTCCGACCAAAATTGACAACGGATTTAAAATTAAAATAATAAGTTAACTTTCCGTTTCTAGTACAATGATGTTAACGTTTCTTAAGGAGCATCAAAGTAGAGGATTTTCTTGTTTCATAATGTCACTTAGGAAATGAAACAAATCGTTCGCGTTTTCGTATTTCCACAGCGTGTGCTATCGATAACGAAGTGAAACACTCGATTATCAGGTAGTGGTAAAAGTGGCACGATTTACGAAAAAGTCGCACCGTGTCTTGAGTTCTTTTGTTCCATTGCGGTTGTTTTTTTTGTTTTATACATTAGAAGGCGTCCATCGGCAGTTGGAATAGCAGCTGCTGGACCACCAATATCACCATTCCATCATGGGACGGAGACGTGCTTCGGTACAATTTAAGTCACCGAGTTTGCTGCTATTTTATTCCGGCACCCACTTACGAACCAGAGAGAGAGAGAGAGAGAGCGAAATTTCTTCTCCACAGTCGACTGTCGACTAACTGAACTTTTAACGTGGACCCCATATATCAACTAGCGCTCGCATAGTCATCGCCATCGTCTGGACCAGAATAGCCAATGTCCTTTTCGCGTGCCGTACGGTGACAGAAATTGCTTCGCTAGAGGATGGTAGAATTTGCTCGATTTTTGCCTTTCACTTCTTACTTCTCAGCCGCACCTTTCACGGTTTACCTTGCCCCGGTAGTTGTTGTTAGCGCTCCCATCGTCATTTTCAGCACATTTCTTATGCGGACAGCATCGTAATCTTTTTCTCTCTCTCTCTCTCTCTTTCATTTTGTCGTTTACTTTTTGCTTGTCGGTGGTCTATAGCCTCTTGGGGAGAGGTGGCAGAAAAAAAATTGGATAAGAAAGTTCATCCTTTTCATCTATTCGGAAGCCGTATTACGGGCACGGTTACGAGTTTTCCAAAATGCTGGCCTGCATTTCTTCTTTACGTCCATCAGGTCCATCAAATACAGACCTGAATAGCCGACATTCACTTGAGAAGGTTTCAACCGCCAGCAGGAGAACAGGCTTTCGTCCCTTTTAAAACGGTATCGTATTTACGGACAAAATCCACTTCAAATTGCTGCTAAGCTTTCGAGGATAAGGACCCTGCTGACTACTGCAGTCCAGCCCCCTTGGTGACGTCCCCCGGGTGACGACGATTGGGGGGTTTCTGGGAGTTTTGTGGAGAGGTCAGCATTCTGTTTTATTTCCATCACACTGTAGCCAAAATGTATGCAAACTTCCAACCCCCACCCTAACGGGCAAGAAATGTTGCAACAAAACCAACAAAAAAAATGGCAAGACGAACCAAATTTGTCCACCACTAACGACACGATACGCGGGACCCTTACAACCCGTCATCCGGAAATGGCTTTGGATGAGATGGATGGGACTCTTGGCCGGGGGTTTACACGTTTCAAGCGTCTTCGAAATTAGATTCCCCAGTATCGTTGTCCGTTCCGGGAACTTTACGTTGGCCGGTAATTAGCGCAAATGATTATTCGTTGATGTTCACAATAATGAGACCTTGCAAACACCGGTTGGAGCTTATGCTTCTGGTGGATTGTTGGCCTTTTTTTTCGATTTCTGTTTTTCCGTTTTTTGGGGGGCAGAATTACAAAGTCTAACATCTGCAACGCCTCCCCACACGATGCTGACGGTTTGTTGGCATGAGATGTTTAATGCTGTTTGAAGGTCGTATTTTTTCGGTCCGTCTGCTCATGTCCGCCCAAAGCGCTTGCAATGCTATGTGCTGAATGTCAGGTAGTAGAGCAATTTCTTTTCCTTCTACAATACGTTTTCTCGCGTTGTTATGGCGGTGGAATCAAGAAAACCGTACAAATTCTAACACCCACACCGTGGACGATACTGTAACGATCCAGTTGCAGGTAAAGCTTCACGCATCGTGATCATTAGCATAGGTGTTGCTAGGCCAACATCGTGCTCAAAAAAGAAGGTGGATAAAGTCTCTCGAGTCTCCCCATCCTTTCTTCCATCCCCACGTGTACTGAAGGTACCTGTTACTAAGTTTGGTAACGCTAGAAAATCGTTTCAAGTTTTCCCTCCTCTCCCGGGATATAATTGTAATGCAGACGTGGAGTTTGCTCGTTTTTTCTTTGCAATTTAGACGGGGGAAAAGTTTGCCCTATGGAAAATATTGGCATATTCGATCACCGGACGTATGCTAAAGGGAAAAAATAAATCAATAATGGCAACAGCTTACATATTACCGGCAACAAATTAAAAAATCATTTGAAGCAAATTGAAAACTTTCCGACGTGTTTTAAGCGAGACTGCTGCTGATCGATTTAAATGACAGACAAAAATGTTGCGTGGGCTTACAGGACATTTCTTTTTGTGAAGGAAATTTAATTAAAAACATAGAAAGCTTTCTCCTACATTTTATATGCAGAATTAAATAATTGATACATTTTGTTAGTTTAATGTAACGCTGTCTAAAAAAATGTGTTGATTGAATTAGAAAAAAACTAATATCATAATAAAAGGATCCAAACATGACGTAAGGAAAAACAGCTCTTTTTCCCCATTTTGCATACGGGAAATGTTTTTCATATTCTATGCAAACCCAAAACCTAACCTTTCCGCTACCGGATTTGTGACCAGCATCAAAGAATCTTCTCTCTGTCCGCACTTTTCGAAGACTCATCATGTCCAATATTTGCTTAGGACATGAAAAATTATCACCCCACCAGATGCGTGTGTGGGAGTTTTGCGTGCATAAACGCGCCCGCGCACGGGGCCTCGTTAGATAATTTATTATCCATAACATGGTCCTGGTGGTGCGCAACGGATCGTCAAAAAAGCGTCACTTCTACTCATGACTCCCAGCGCTATGGGCAGAGAGAGAGAGAGAGAGAGAGAGAGAGAGAGAATGTGAAAACCGATTATGCACACCACCAAGACCACACACCACATTGCCACCTTTGGTCCGAAGATGTGCGGTGCCTGGTGACGTCCTGTGGTCTGCGGTACCGAGCACCATTGTGGGCGTTCTACTCCACGTAACCCCGTTGCTCTGATGCACGTTATATTGTGTGGTCTACCGGCAGGTTTGGAGTCACAATCCGGAGTCACACTTTTGCCAATGCCAACGGTGGTCGTTAAATTAACGGCCGGAAAAGGACGTCTAGCTACACGTACAGGTGCACACATTATTAGACTCTGCCTTCACTTTTGCGCAAAAGTACATTCCGAGATGGTTCACCATATACGGGTGTGTAGCGGCCTTCCACGTGCAGTGCAATACAGTGGCAGACGTATTATTGCATTTAAATGAACAATTAACGAACCTCAAACCAACGTTATACTCGTGTACGTTTCTTTAGGTCACATGCATCCGGTACAACATTGCCGCCGGCAAACGATTATTGGAAGCTGCGTTTATTGCGCAACCACAATTACGCTACACTGTTTCGGTCGTTGCAAAGATGCTTTACTGGAGAAAGGCTTCCATCCTTAGGCACATTAGTAGCATTGGTTGCTCTTTGCTACCATTTAAACCGCAAAAGTGTTTGGTTTTTGTCGGTGGGAAGCAAATGAGCTTAAGTTTAATCGGGGAAACGACAAGATGTTGATAGAATTTTTTTTTGTATCGAATTGCTAAATACATGTTCTGCTGTAATCTAGATTATACACACAAATTTTAATGATGTTTATTCCAAAACAAGAAAAAAATGGAACCAAAGCATCTGCTCTTCAACGACTAATAAATGGCCATCGTGTGAGAACCTGCAAGCTTTTCATCCTCAAAGCAAATTTGTATCCATCATCCATTTCTGTCCATTCAACGGTTTAAAACCGGTCACCCAAAATGGTGGCTAAAAGGATTTTACCTGTGGCTGCAACAGCTCGTCATATCGCGGTGTGAAAATGTTTGAATGAAAATGTAAATTATACAAAGCAACAATTAATTAATTATACATTCCTGTTGGCTTTCCCGCGGTACGGTGACTTAAACGGAGTGTGTCTAGTGAAATGCACAATAAAGTGGGTAATGAGTCAAATGATTTTTTTTATATATTAATACAATAAGTCGTTCTATAACTGAAGAGATCTGTACCATTTCTTTGTGCACAGTGGAACGCCGATTATCCGTTCTCATCGGGACTCAGCCCTTGCCGGATAAGCGAATATCACGGATAATAGGCACAACTCTTTTTATTTATGAATAATAGTGTTTAGTATATAATGGGTGGACTTTTTTTCTAAAGCTAAATGTTAATATTCTTAAGTGCACTTTGTTAAATAAATCTGTTCCGTTTGGTCAAACTTGAGCAAATTGTATCATTCCCTATTGAGGCTTTTAGTTTTTGCCACCATCGGTTTTGCAGTTTATATGTCAATTCGCCTTCGGAAATGTCATTTCTGAGCTGCACGAATAATGGGGCAACCGGATAATAGGTACCCGGGTAATCTGCACTTCACTGTATTTTTATTTAATTTTTTTTTTGTCATTTGTAAAATATCTCCAAATACATTTTGTATTTTACTGGGTCAAAAATTACTTTAGGCCAAATTCGTCATTATTATTTGATATTAATTTTTCTCTAAGTAATCAAATGTATTTTAAATTTTAAAACCGTCCAAAAATACTTGTAAATTAAATTTTTTGATTAGTTGGAAGAACATTCAAATTAGTACTTAATTTCTTAATACGAACTATAAACAGTGTGTCTAACATTGTTTTGCAATTCGTGTTGTACAATTTCAAATTTCGTCCAATTTCCAACACGTTCCGTAAATTCTGGTTGTAATTGAATTGTTTTAAATTTAATTGATGTTCACAATTGCTTCTGGGCACCCTCAGTAAATACGCTTTTATCCTCACAATTGTAGCAATACGATAGCGCCGTACGTTTCTGTTCTTGCGACTGATGTGAGCAATATCTTCAAGAATATTCCAATATCCCACAAGAACCCATCCAAATGTGCAACCAAAAAAGCATAATTTTCGAAAGAAAACCCTCTTAGTAAGAACCGAGTAGAAGGGAGGCGAAACTTATCGACACGCCGTCCCCTTCAGAAGCAAAACATCAAAGTGTCACTTTCCCCAGTGTTGGGTTATGCCCGACTCTAAACTAAAAGTTCCATCCCGAGGCGCTGAGCGGGCGGTAGAAGATAGAATATCAATTTATTTTTAATCGCCTTCGAATCATCTTGCACCACCTGTCGTGACGTGAATCAAATAACCAAATGGATTTGTTTCTGATGGCACCGCCCGGAATCCCGGGGTTTGCGATTTGAAAACACGCATTACTACCCGTCGGTTGGCGCATCCCTGCCAACAGTAAAACAAACGATGGGGAAACAAAAACAACACAGAATGCAACAGTGAAAGGGAAAGAACCGCAGCAGCACTAGAACGCACACGCCCGGTGCGCACGGTGTGATCGGGATTGTTGTTCGGATTAGCATTTTGATGAGGGAACGTGAAATTCCGTGAAACGATCTACCACCGTGGATGGGTGTGCTTAAACGAGATACGAGCCCCGTACCAACACCCATACCGACGTGTGCCAACGGGACTCTTCATTTTAACATTCCATTCCGACACATGCCACCGCCATCAGGTTGGATGGCATTTTATGTTACAATTTTCGTGTGGATTGAGGTGACTACGTTTTCGGGAAGGTGGATGCAATCGTGTCTCGTGCCGAATGGTGCATGATCGAAATGGGGAGTTTCTTCTATATTGAAAACCTTAGAGAAGACACCAGGAACAAAGTTTAAAGTATTGACTAAAGAGTAGTTTAGTTCAAAAATCAATAAAGACTGTTTTTCCCTTTATGATTTTTTGACTAGTTTTCAAGATAAAATCAATTCTTTGTAAAGGTCTCTCAATGCATACTTTATTTACATTTCATGAAGATGCCACATTTATCCTTATAATTTACATTTTAACTTGAAAAGAATCACAAAATGTTGCTAACTTTATGATATGAACCACTCACACGAAAATACAGATTTTACTAGTTCAAATGATTATTTGAACACATTTCTGGACTATTTTCAATTTAAACTAGATTTTTTAAAGATTATGATGGATCTTTCTTCTTTTTTTTGAGCTTTTGCAGGGTAAAATTCATTCTGCACTAACCTGAAGTGTATGTGGTTTATGTGATAAACAACACCGGTTCCACACGACAGGACCGAGTATCAAATCCCATCTGGACCTTGTCGTCCCTTAGCAAGGACTGAATATCTGGCTATGTGGTAAAAATAAGTCTAGAAAGCCAGAAATTGCCTGGCATGATCTTAGTGGTCGTTAGAGAGAAAGAGAGAGAGTAAGCTTTTTCAACTTACTCACATTATGGATGTGATAATCGAGTTAACTTTGTACATAAGCAAATTAATGTTGAACAAGATCAAGAAACAGGGTAATGGTTCCACATTCACGACTTCTGCATAACTCCAATTCTCTAGACCGTTTAAACTGAATTTGAAAAATTTTGATTCCATTGACCATTCTTTATTTCGATTCATTAAACCATTTAATTTAATTGTATCTTAGCCGTAAAAACCGTTTCCTATTGAAACATCATCAATCGGTGCAACACATTCGCGAAAGTGAACGAAAACCAATTTTATTTAGCTTAATTAATTTACTAAATTGCTCCGAACGTAACAGGAGTTATTTAACCTCTCACAATGTTTAGCATCCCGAATGTAACGCCCTGTTCCTGCTGGTTCCAGTTGGTGTCGATGGGAAGTTTTGAAAATGAAGTTTTTCAACTTCGTGCATAAATAAACCTCACGCCACTGACACTACCCAATTTAAGCTTGACGGGGAGAAATAATACTGTTTCGGTTTTCTTTTTATCTTTCTGTTGCTGCTTTTTGTTCATCCTTTGGTTGGCTTTGGCTTCGTGGTTCGTGTTTCGCAGCATGCCGGTTCCCGAATTTTGCAATTATGCAAAATTGTATCCGCGCAACCGTAACTCTGCCACACTGTCGATAACTGAACGATATTTAAACGGCTGTGCAAAGTACCATGCGTCATGCATGTGTTGATGATTTTTTTTCTTTTCAAATACTTTTGTTCACAGCAAAATTGACCATCCAGCATCGATTGATCATCAGCAAAACTGCTGTCCACTTGTATTGCGGACGACACGATTTCCATGTGTGTCTACTGACAAAAATAAAATATTAATAACGACGGTTGCACCGCACAAGCCGAAACAACAACAACAAAAAATGCGAATATCTGCAATTAACAGATGGATGCATTTATTTTTGCCAACCGATGTGGCAAAACAAAGAGAATAAAGCAAAGTGTAAAATGAATTTATGATTCCACAGTGAGCATTACTGTTGTTCCATTCATTTGTTTTCCTTTCCCATCGAAATACAACACGATAAACACGTGGGAAAACAGACAATGCATCAATTTTACAATTATGCAAGATGTATGTATTTGTACAGTACGTTTGTGTTGTTTTTTCTTCTCTACTTACCATTGAAATTTCAAATAATCAAACGGCCCTACACCGTTTGTGCAGTCGGAATGGTGCCCATCGATCATGCTACTCCCCTCGTTTTTGAGCAATCAATAATTTAGTGAGCATAAATTTTAATCGTTAGTATTTACAGTGTTTTTATTTATTAGTTTGTTTCCCATAAGACACAACAACAGTAAAATCCTTTGTTAAAACGATCTTTATGTGCTTTTGTGTTTTTTTTTCTCAGATTGAGCTTGTCAACGAGCTTGGCATCCTGAAAGCGAAAAAGACACTGAACTGCGAAAAGCGGAAAAATTACAAATTCGAGATTACGGCCGTTTTTTGTGATGGATCTCATTCGAAAAGGTAAGCTTTTACATGATTAATTTTTAATTTATGCATTACAATTCCATTTTTAGAAAACAGCAACACCCGAAAGTATGCAATAAAATTGTATTGGACTCTTATTATTTAGTTAGCTCTTATTATTTATCACGTTCACCAAGAAATCCATGAAATAGCTACAATTTTTGTATATTTTTTTTATTTATTCATCACAAAACAATAATACGTTATTCTAACAAATAAATAAATTACGTTTTGTAGCTTAAAATTAAATTTTATCCTCCTTTATTCAAATTGCATAACTTCTAGGCGTAAGAAAATCGATTGTCCTGTTCACCTAATTTGAAATTAGGGTGTTTTTTTCCATTTCTTTTACGATTTACGTATTTTTTAACTTTAAATAATGTCTGTCGTTAAAATATTGCTGGCTGCTACATTTCACGTTAGCAATCACTGCTATCAATTTACGGTGAAATGTGTTCGAAAATAGCGGAATACAAACATCGACCAATCGAGCCATGTTTATGTAGCTTGTATTTGCCTTCCCCGTCTAACATTCGTTCAAACTCTTCGCTCTAGGTTCAATCACTCAAGAGACGCCAAAGCAAAAGTTTATCTGACAGGCGAAATATGGACCCACTTTCCCTTTTTGCCAGGGCTGATTATACCGTTCGCTTGCGTGAACTTACACGGAATACGTACGGCTATGTGCTTATCCTGCAACTCCGAAAAGTTGTTTGCCCTGGCATTGGTGTTCATCCTCTTCATTTTTTTTTGCGAATAAGATAGCAAGGATATTTTGCGGGATTCGACTGATTACGTTTGCGTTTTTTTTCCTTGTTTTTCTATCTGTTTTTTGCTAACTTCCTTCGTTTTCACGATCTTTTTTTTTATTCTGTATTTCAGCGCGAGCGTACATATCTCCGTGATTGACATTAATGAATATTCGCCAACATTCCTGCAGCCCTCATACGTCACAGAGGTAAGTTTTGCACGGCCGTTACGCTTGTGTAACGGTGACCGAAGTTATCAACCGTCCACATTCATAGACTCAATTCCAGCTGTATCCACTGCATTCGCTATAACAAATTCTTTTTCCAATGTACCTTTGTCAACTATGCGTCAAATGCGCTGTCACAGTAACGTACCGGTGTATTTAACAACTCGAAAATATGCCAGTAATTAGTGGATGCTTTTTTTTCTCGTGCGGAACTTTGCCTTTTTTTCACTCATCCTCGCCTGGCTGCTGGTCCAATGAGAAAGTCAGTAAGGAACTTATAATCCGAATACATTGGTAATTTATTGCTCTCCTGTCATTCGTTCGGAATGATCATTCGTCGGGAGATTGGATTGGACCCAGGCAGATAGGAAGACGCGCAGAAAGTTTGTTAATATTCATCATCCATCTTCCGTTGCGAATTAGTTCCACACCAACCACCAGGCGTCTCCATGGGCGTTGGTTGTTTTTTTTTGTTTTCCTTCTTCCATCGTAAGACAAGTCGATATTACAGCTAAAACAGTAAGCATAAAAGAGAAAGAACAAATGGAATTTACTGCCACGCAAAAGGACCAAGTGAATTGAGCCCAGTCAATGAATGTCCTTTTTCTCTACTGTTGCGCTGATGCGATGTTACGCGTTCGAGAAACTCAATTTTCGGCACCTTTAGTGAGGTTCGTTTTGGTGTGTTTGCTGTTCATCACCCGGAAAGGGCAATGCTTCTGGGGATGTGTATTTTTTTTTTAGAACTCCCTTTCCGCATTCTCTTTCCTACTTTAAGGGTAGATTTGTAGATGCAACCACATTTCGAGTCCCCATGGTTGGTTTTTCGCCGACTCGTAATTAATTCAATGTGATTGTATTGATTTTTCCTATGTTCACCAAAAAAAAAATATAACGTCTACCTCAATCGACAGTGCCGAAAGGGACGTAGAATACGTAGAATCAAAGGTCACCACCACTGTGTAACTGTTAGTGCGGTAAGGTTCAACTGAAAAACTTCAATTAGTATTAAGCGCGCTCAATGTTCTCTTGCGTATTGGGAAGTGATTGTGAATGTGATGAAAGCTTTCAACGAAAAAAACGTTGCCATTTGAACGATGCTGTTGAAACTGGGAAATTTTTTCGCGGAATCGATAAATTGAAACGAATTAAGGGTGCGTTTCAAGTACTATACCGAACCTTTGGTGGTTAATATTGATGAAACACTTGTACATGCTTTTCAATAGGGAAATGGCTACCCACAGCAACCAAAAGCAACCTTTCATGGGGTATTAAAGAAGAAAGAATTTTGTTCCTTGCTGGCAGTGGTGTGCGGATCGTAATGAAACGCTTTGCGCAATTAAAAGGCAAAATTTTGAAAAGCAAAACATAACAACCCACTCTTCACGGTACGCAGTGCAGTGAGTTAAATTGATAGATTTTAATGTTTGATGAGCGTTAATGCTAGCAACCGATTGCCATTTACACTCTATTATCGTTTCATTTTATCCATTCCCCCGTACCGTTTTTGGTGAATTTGAAATTCATCCCTTTCTGTTTTCCTTTTTCTTTCGGGTTGGTCATGAGCAAGAGCGCACGGAAAGGGCTATAATCGTGGTAAAAAGCAATTAAAAATACACAACAGCTATTCATCCATCAAGCGAACCGCATTATTGAAGCTGCTGCTGCTGTTCGCAAAAGGAATGCGTGGGCTTTAAAAGCTGCGCGTCTCCATTAGTACAACTTCCTTTGACAAGGGACCGCTGCCCACAACTACACAGGACACGGATCGCTCGCAATGAAGTTCGACAGTAACTACAGCTCCGCGTAATGGACGAGAGCTGTGGATTTTGTCGTGTGGATAAAGAAAACGATTCATTATCCTTTTGACCCCGAGTAAACTCGGGAAAGTTTTGGTGTGAAATTAACAAGATGGAATGTATGTCATTTGTTGTCTAGCTGGGCAACGATATTCCAGAGTAGTCATCCTTATGTTTGGGGGATTTGGGGCTATTCAAATACGGGACTGCAGGTAATAGTCCGTAATTCTACAAATTGTTTTTTTTTATTTCGAAAAAAAGCTGAAAAGAGCTAAATTCCTTTGACGTATTGAACACTATGTTATCAAATTCCAGCTACTACAACCACGTTTCAATGTAGTGCAACAAGCGTCAGCAGATCCTAACCTGTCCACGATGCTATCCTTTTGTTATCCCTGTCTACGTACGCATCGTCGGTACCAAATAGGCGTTCGTTTGTTTTGCTAAGCACATCCTGCAATATTTAATACACACTGCAGATAAATTGCGTGCAATAGCGTACGAAAACAATAGGCGATCTAGGCGTTGAAAATGGACGGCCAGCACAATCTCACAGCTTCTCACCGATGGCCGATAATCGATAAGGCAAATACGTGCGCAGCAGCACCAATATAACCGACCGACCGCGCTAGTGAAAAAGATGCATCATCCGAGAGAATCGGAAAGTTCGCCCCAGCTCGCTATTGTAACAAAACTTCCTGCCGGTAGCTAAGCTCGGATGGGGCTATTGTTTCCGGCTTCCGGGGGTCCGATATCGTTCCGGTTTTGAACGCGTCAGTGTTTTAGATACGATGTGCATCCGGTTTTTCGATCCGGAACTTTTACACATTGCCGTAACGGTGTTGGGCTTTTTACAATAAAAGTAATATCAATTTCAAAGCCCCAGGTAGAAACACGTGTGTTGCTGCAAGTGAGTTAAGATAAAGTCTTGCATCCTTTTACCAGTGTGCCAAGCGGCAAAGGACCTGTATGTGCCTATGCATATTAAAATAACGTTCGTTTGTTGTATTCAAAGTTGAGTGTAAAATGGTAAAACAGAATTCATACGCGCTCGGCATGGTGCGATATAGATCGTATTCAGCTAGAGTCGGCTTATGAAACAGTACAACATAAAAGAGAGAGATAAAACACACAAAACCAAGCAGAGTTCGGTCCAATACAGTAGCAAATATACAAACGTTGTTGTTTTCCCCATTTTTCCACTCCCGGGATTGTCATACATCATCGGTGGAAAGTTTTGCGCATTTGCAAGGCGTTTGTCAGCATTCATTGGGTGGGAACTTTTGCGAAGCTTTTGAAGTATTAACGATTTCCTCATGTTCTGAGGATGCGTTTTATCGTTTATATGAGTACTTTTTATTATTTGCTATGTTTACTTTTTTGTTATAAACGTACATGAATTAGAAGGTTTGATAGAATAGATGTGAAGTTTTTATTTGTTATTGAAGTATTTTTTTATTTGTTATTGAAGTATTATATTTTTTTTGTTAATAAATTGGATCTTTATGTAAGTTTATATATTTTTAAAATTGTCTTTTGCTCTTAATTTAGGGTTAGTTTATTATTTTCTCTTTTACTTCAAACATAAAAAAAGCCCTTTATGTATTAATTTATCGTTGTTTCCAACACTCTTTCTCCAAAATCTGCCATAACACCAGGCTTAGTTATATTTTTAGCAAAAGGTAAATGTTCCATTTTCCCAGGATTTGTCCATAATTAAATTATAATGGACCAATTTAGGGTAACTTATTGGTGATTTCGTTTCGTTTTTCTTGGGTTCCAGAAACCCTTCCTGGTAATATCATGCTAAATCCACTGTCTGTTGTTGCATTGAACACCCTTAGCTACTACCGATCGTGATTGCTGTCTTATTTTGTGTCGTTCACGGGTGCTATTGCGAACCTGAAGAAGAAGAATCACCTGTCAAAACTGTAACCGACTGGGTGGGTTTCGAAATGCTTCGATACACGGGATGTTGCGAAAGGCAATTGGGAAATAAACAAAACCAGCAACAAAAATGCTTGTGATGAAGCTCACCGAAAAACGACACAGCCGAGACGACCCCTTGGTTCACCCGGGTGTTGCCGAATTGTTGTGATTGTTTCGAAATGTGTGTTTTTCCTCCTAAGCTAACAAATCCTATCCCTTCCAAAAAGAGAGAGAAAAAAAAAGAAATAAAATTCAAGGACAATCAGATCATTTCCACTTGGGTGGGTTTTTGGTCGGTCCCATCCAAACCAACCGCTCTCCATCGATTGCCAATCGAACAGGCAAAGTAGAACCCACATTCGGCACACCGATGACAAAACAAATGATGTACGATGTTGAGGTTAGGTGCGTGGAATGGCTTAAAGAAATAGAAGATAAAAATGGTGGCGGTTCGAAACCAGCGGTTAAGAGAAAAGCGGAGGCTTATCATTAGATGGTTGTGCGAGTCAGTAGATGGTACGATCACAGGACCGTTTGGTTCGTCTTGCAATCAACCATCGACAGGACATACCCATTATCTGCAATATCCAATGTCTCTTCCGAGACTCGGTTCTCGAATGTCACAAGGACTGCTGTACGGACGAAATGTGACTACGAAGAACCGGGCAAGACCCGAATAGGGCAAAAGGATATCGGTAAACCTTTTGATGATGTTCTTAATCATCCACTCAATTGCTCTGTATAAATTTTATCGTTCGCCCCAATCCCCTTCAAGGGTACGAAGACTACAAACGAAGTCTCGAATGAAGGAAGCTTTCGGTTTCTCCCCTGTTTTTCGTCTACTTTGCCTTCAGATTTTTCCCTGGCGCTGCTACCATCTTAAGTGCCATAGTAAACCCCGAAACAAAACATCTCCTGCACGGAGGGTCGGCCAGAGATGGATCCAAATTCTTCCAAGCTTTTTCTTCCTTTCGCTGTTGTTCAAACATTCTGTCATTCTTTTTAGTATGGCTACTGCTTTTACTACTACTACTATTAACTCCACTATCATAGCTACTGCCTTTTCAACGATCATCATCACAAGCCGATAATCCTGATCTCAGGATTCCGGATCACAAGGTTCCCCCTGTCGAATGGATGACGCTTCGATAAACGTTCGGCGATATAGCGGCTGTTCGCTGCACACAGCTATAGTCATTTTCTGCAAATTGCTCCCAACCAATCCAACAACCTTCATTTTGCTCCACCACACATACCTTTGAGGTGTCCTTTTGTCAGGAACTCTGACTCGCGCCAAAGAAATGCAATGTCCGCACTTCGTCCTATATCCCAGAGCACTCTTTTCTCCACTGTATCGTTTTCACGGTGGCATCCAACGGCTCCCCACTAGATCGCTTTTATTGTTTTCTTCACATCCTACACAGCCTTTTGCTTCCCGAACCACTCACCGGGAGCTGTATGTGTGTCTGTGAGAAAAAAAAACCCCAAGAAAATGGCAGGCATTTCCTTCCAGTTTTTGGTCGATGGTACGGCGCGCAAATAAAATGGTTTCCTCAGGTGCCTGTGTTTGTGTTGGCTGGTCTGGTCTAAATGCAGGACAACGTGGCATCTCGTGCCCGAGACGAGTTCTGGTAAATTCCCGAGAAATGCCACCGGTGCGGGAATGGCCATGCCCACCCGTCCGTGGATTCAGAATTGAGAAAACGAGAAAACTTCGAAGCTACTATTTCCTGCACCAGGAACTTGACTTTTTCATCTTTTTTCGCCCCCGTTTTTTTTTGTGCCACTACCGTTTTGCTGCTCTTTATTTAGAATGATTTTTTTCTTCTTTTTCACATTTTTGTTTTGTTTTTCCCCTCTTTTTTTGCGCTCAGTACTCAGGCACAGGAACCGATTGGGGGTGGGGCAGGTCATCACCGTCATCAGCGGCTTGGCTGCTCGTCCTTGGATTCTTCTTTCTTTCGAGAAAGCAACATCTTTTGCCTGAGAGCAAAACTGTACCAAGAAGATTTTGCCCCGGTTCCATGCCATTGCCCGTACGATACGTCCCGACAAAACCGAACGGTTTGACTCACTTCACGTTTCGATTATGCTGCGAGTCTTTGTACGCCTCTGCTCGGGCAAATACTTAGAGCATCGTGCATCGTGGGTTCCGGCACCGGTGGGGGGGGGGGATAGGCAGGAAATGATGGAATTACATTTCCTTTCCAGGCGAAGAACTGCTAGAGGGAAGGATTTTTGCCACGATTCCGTTCGAGTACCGGTTCTCCGAAGCCCGACCGACCCGGTGGTGTACCATTTGCTTCTCCACTTCTTCCATTTGCTTTGCGAATCGCAAGTCAAGCAGCAAAGCAACGAACCAGGGTAACGCGGTTCCGATGCGAGAACCGCGTGGTTTGTCTTTTACTTGGATGCCCCAACAAAAGCCACCAGCCCATCGGCATATCAACCATCCCGCGCCTCGAAAAAGGGTTTTCATGAACCTCTCACACCACACACAAGAGGGTTGGAGAAAAAAAAATTGGAACAGATCCCCCATTGCGGGGTCCTCTTGAGACGTGCACAATCGACTTTGGGTTCTGGTTTTGATCTTCTCATATAACCCCTATCCCCCTATCCACCATTTGCTCCCTTCTTCGCGTGTGTGTGTGTGACACTATTGCCAACCAATCGTGGTTCCGCACACCGTAAAGATCACTGTCAAACACCGACAGATGGCGCTGACAAGCAGCTTCGCCGAGGAGCCGAGTTTTCACGAATCCACAGATATTTGTCATCGTTACCGGAACGCTAGTCGGTTCGCAAAAGGATTTTCCATCCCAGCTCTGGTTTCCGTTCGCTTCACCAGGTGTGAGCAAGAGCGGCAAAATGCTCAATAAAAGGAAAACCACAAACCACCACAGAATGGTTCTGGGGGGGGGGGAGCACAAACCCAACAAAAACGGGGCACGTCGTGAAATATTGATCCTTCCTTAAACTACATGACAATAAAATACCATCGGTTGCGCTCTATCAAACATGGAATTCTTCTCCCTTGGATTCTTCCCCCCAACCTCTTTGTATTTGTCCCGTTTCCACGTGGTACTACCAACCACTGTAATACATTAAACGGCACTTACTTCTACGCAATGCTGTACAACTGTACCTTTAATCACGTTTGACAAATAAATTAATATTTCTGAATTGGATAACTTTTCTGGCGGCAGTGTATGTCCTTCCGCTTGCTACCAGCACACGACCGAAGATAATAGGAATTAGTGGGGATGTGTGGAGGGAGTTCCACATCTGTATCTTCCTGAAGGGCCACAACCTACCCAAAAAAGACAAGGTGGTTTGATAGTTAGTCAGGGATAACCGTACCTCCGTCGACACGATGTTTCAGCCCGTTTCAGACCTTAGACAAACCTCGCCTCCGCAGACCAGACAATATGGGTAAAAGGAAGGAGTAGAAGTCTTGATGCGCTTACCACACAATGTAGAAGTTTCGCACATTGGCCCTCTGCATGCGAAATGATTACACGTCCATCGTGTAAGTGTGTGTGTGTGCCGTATGATCACTGAATAGGAGTTGGGAGTGTGCAAAAAACCTGGGCAGCAAACCATCCGAGCGCCCGATAAGGATGAATAGGAACGATACACCGCCCGACCGCTTCGGGGTGTGTTTCGGCTTTTCTGTGCCGCAAAGTGGTGCTACCTTAGCTTCCACCCCTTTGCTGTTATTGTGGCACGTACTCTTGAGGATGGGGCGAAGTATTTTATGAACTGCTGTCGCTTCGTATATGACGGTACGGGGGAGAACAAAAAAATATTATATATGGGAAAGGATACGAGAACGCGACTCGCCATCATTTCTTAACTTGGCCCGGGTTAAGATGCGGGGAAAAAGGAGGAAACCGTGACAGGAGCAAGCGCATACTTAATTGAATGTTAATCCATACAGGCAAGGATCCTCTCTCAGGACTACATCCAGGGGGAGGAAGCTATCCAATCGAGCCTTGTTGGAGCAAACAAAAAAGGGGGGAAGAAAACACGAAAGCATATACCACCAACCGAGTGTGCCGGGGAACAACACCGGAAAAGGAGTTGTGGTACACACAAACACCGTGTGTTTGCTGATCTTGTTGCCGGCTCTGGTGGTAGTACCGTTGTACGTTGGGCGCTGCTCATCAAAAGATAATGGATATTGAATCATGCCCCAGCCCCGCCAGCCTGGCAGCGATAGAAAAATAGCATCAACTTGGTGAAAATATGGCTTCAACGGCACGGGCCCATTTAGAGGTGCTGCCGGCACATATGACGTTGTTGGTGCCTGCACCAATGTGGGCAGAAATGTATGAAATGTTTAAGTTTACAATGTACCCGATAGCACGTGTTTTTCGCCTCGGTTTGAGGATTGGATTTTTTGCCTCTGTCGATTAAGGGGAGATTAATTTTTCCGTTTTTCTTTGCTATTAAAGTGTGGCGTAATTTGATAGAGAGATAAAGTATTTAGTTTTCATATTAAGCCTCACTAAAGAGGAAAAAAGGGAGCGTTGCGTATTAATATTATACTGTGAGGATTTAATCTGATTAGTTTCGCCATATGCAATATTCGTTTCTTTGTTTGCAAATAGTTTTTTTAATATCATTATTAAATTTATGTTATCTTTGTAATTAGGATTCAATTTTTATCGTATCTGTTTCAGGTAATTGATGAACATTTATGGAAACAGCTTAAGTAATTTATTTTCCTTCGATTTCCATTAAACATTCATGATACGAACACATAATTATCATAAAACTATTCAAAAACCTGTTTCCTAAACTTTTTTTTTGTTTCTCTTTCCCCTTTTCTTATCATTGACCTTTTTTTCTTAGCCTTCTGTACAATGCTCGGTGCAGTTGTAAATTTATTTGTTCAAAGAAATTGAATTTCCCCAACCCTCGTGTGTCGCTCGCTTTGATGTCTACTGGCTTGTTCCGAAACTTTGCTGGAAGTGTTTCTTTTTCCGGCCGCAATGTAAACCTTCTGCGCCGACATCCTCTAGTGCCAACGTAAAACTTGGCAGACGCGAAAGATGGAACCAAGTTCGGCATGTGGTCGTACACTGTCTGTTCGCGAATCGTAACTAAAACTCCTCGGCACCAATTTGGCTAATCTACTTTATATTCATTCTGCATAATATTTGTTTGCTTAGTTTGTGTGAGTGAGTGTTTTTTGGGGAGCGAATTTTCCGAATAGTTTGAAGGGGTTGAACAAAATTATATCTCTTTAAGAACTAATATCGGGCGGATAAATGTTGCGTTTTTGGTTGTGTAATAAACTATATTAAAGAAAACAAGTATAGGAAATAAATATTATGATAAGAGACTTATCTAAAATACGGGTGTTTACACCTAAAACTGGTTAGGTTCTCCAAATGTGATTTGAATCTAGTTTCCGTGGTGTGAAAAACCAACATTTCTACCACAGCACCGTCCAACAGCACCAATAGACGATGTAATACAAATCAATAACATCAAACGTAAAAAAGCTTAACAATCTATGTTTTTTTTTTTGAAACACCCACTTGAAGTGCTTTTAATTTCATCCACCGTGGTAGTTCCATTAACACTTGATGCAATAAATAATCCCTAACTTTAGCGTAGTTTCATCGAACTTTTTCATCGCGTGACAGCCATTGTGCGGGTTTCTTCTACGTGTGTTACAGTTTTTTGCTTTTTTTACGATAACGCTACTGATGACTCACTTTTCACCTGTGCGCTACTGGAGGATCGTTATAGTTGAGGTGAAATTTATGAGCTCGTCTAACACGGTCGTTTGTTGGGCAACACCAGGTTGGAAGGATACGGTGTAAAGAATTCGATTTGTAGTCCATCAATATGGTGCGCTACGTTCGCTATAATGGGGACACCGTAGGGAACGGGGATCTAGGCTATGAAACCTCAGCCATTTGAAAAGTTGTTGCTTGTCAAACTTTATTTGGTAGCGGAAGTGTGACTAGACCCCATGAATGCTAGGTTTTTATGGCAAAATAATAGCCTTAAGAAAAGAAAATCTCCCGTCGGTAGTAATGGTTCTGATGGAATCCACTTTACACTACTTACAGGTTCTATTTCTCACCAAGGAAATTAGTTCCAAACCTGGTATGCAGTTAGTCGATCCGTCGATCAATAGGAGTTGCAAAGAAAGCTGGACGGATTTGTAAAGAAACGTCTTGCGTAATATCCAGTTCTCTATACCACCATACTTCAAAAACCTTAAATCAGCGCAATCGCTTTCGGAGGACTAGTTTTCGGTTGTTTCCATCCCCCTTATCCTCTGGTGGCGTGGTGAACCATACGCAAACATCAATCATGTCAACAAAACAGCAATTTTGTATGTGTGTTGGAAAGAAAAGGTGTGCCCATCAAACAAGGCTACCACCAATCATACTTGCTGCAGACGTAGTGACCCCCGCCTTCTGCCGCTGTACCATCAAATCGCCCATTTCGATCGTTCGCGTTTCGTTTCCGTTCGTTTGTCCACTTGTTTAACATCGATCACATCACGTCCAAGGACCGGGAACGCGCCAAAGACCGAGGAAACCACGGCGCTCGTTTTGCTGTACCCGTCCGCTATGTAGCCTTTTGGGTGACAAAATTGATCGCTTGAAATCGAAATCCATGAAGGAGCGCCAAAGTTTACGTTTCAAATTGTCGACTTCGGTTGGGTGACAAACTGGTTGTTGGGCGTTGAAAAAAAATGGTTGGTTTCCTGGTGATTTCGGTACCACTTTTGAACTTGGATTGGAGTTTTGAAGGATCAGATAAATTGGCGTTAGAAAGTGAAATGGTTTTGTGTTTAAGTTTGGATCCGTATCTGCCCAAAAAATGTTCACTAGTTATTAGTTATGCTCAACTCTGTCTAGAATTTAATCAAAAACCTAAAACTATAAGCATTTTTTTTTTAATTTGTTACATACTTTGAACCTTTCCTATTGCTAAGGTGCCCAAAACACAATTCCAATCTTTCATCGGTTACTTTTAACTACATTCAGTAACCGCATCGTATATCAGGTAATTTTTCCATCGAACTCACCTCGCCCCACCGGGTTGGTTAGACGAGACAAATGGTAAAAATAACCTTTCCTTCTTTCGATGGAAAAACGAACCCCAAACTAATGGTACACCATCGACCCCTCTATCAAGGCTCGCTCTCGGTCACCCCATCACTGTGTGCACGGTCAACGAGGAATAAATTTTCGGTAACGATTAGCATGGGAAAAACTAATTTTCACACCGGTCTCTCCATATACTTCACTCGCGTTTGCCCTTTTTTTTCTCTGGAAGCCTTTCGTCATCCTTCTCGTACACTTTTTTATGTTTGGTATTTGTTTGTTGGCGTCTAAAGTTGTATTTTTTCCCCCTTCTTCATTAAACCGTCTCGTTCCCTCACATAGCGGGAATTTATTGGATGGTTCCCCTGCGAATGGACCAGGTGGTCCAAATCCTGGAAAACCTTTCGAAAAACTTCCAAAAAATCGATATCGAACCGCGTCATCGTTGTCCGCTAGTGTTGCTCGGAACGGAATAAAATGACTCGAAAAAAAAATGAACGTGGCAAACGCGTCCGGAGACCAAATTGCTCCCGATTCGGAAAGAAGAAGAGAGAGTTTTATTACATCGCAATCGGTTAAGCCTACTAACCGGCGTGTTTTGTACTGATGGGTACGATGATTTGTCCGCCGTGAAGGGAAACTTAATCTTACCTTTTTAATCTGCCCGAACCTCTGGTGCCCCATTTCCTGCGCGATGTGCCCATACAAGGTAGCCCAAACCGAGCCACAGCGTGACGCATTCCGACGGAGAGAGAGACTTTTATGTTGTGCCGGTACAAAATGGGGTCTCGGGTGTAACGATCGTTTATAGACCATAGCTATACCCCCCAAGTCATACCTTCCACAGCTCATTGATTGCTAAATGTCGTTCTGTTTCATGGTTTTGTTGAAGAGGCGCTATTTTTGGACGAATTACTCCTGTTCGCTACATTCCACTTTTGCGTAAGTTATCCGGTACAAATCTAATCCTTGTTCCACACCGGACGATGCCGATGGAATGAAAATCGAAGTCGATTTACCGATTTATTTATCGCCAAATGGTACGGTAGAGAAATTTTGTGCGTTTGACAGAATTCTGGTAAAGCGTCGTCTCGTGGCTTCTTCGGCAGCTTTACACAACCTCGAGTGGTTATGTTTTACGGTGGCGCTTATGTTGGCTCCATTACAGCAATACCCAAACGAACCGTACCAATAGGGGAAGCCTAATACCGGCCGGTTGTGTAATGTTCGGTTTCATTACAGGTTTTAGCTTTGCACATTACTATTCACAGTGAACCATGTACGAGAGACTTCTGTGGTAATGGTTAAGACATTTGCTTAATCGACCATCTCTCTGCACCTCAACACAAAATGGTTTCTTCGCTCTTAGGAACTCCAAATATCTTTAAAGATGTTTAAATGATTTATATTTTTGAGATGTTTAATTTCCTATTGGATCGTTCTAAAAACGTTACAGACAGTGGAGTTGTATATTTTCCCAGTATCACATATTTTCCCAGTCGTTCTTCAAATTCTTTACTCATCATGTTGTTCTTCTCTTCTTCTTATCAGGTTGACGAGGGTCGCCTATACCAGGAGATCATCCGTGTAGAGGCTACGGACAAGGACTGCACGCCACTGTTCGGTGATGTGTGCAAGTACGAGATCCTTACCAACGACCAACCGTTTACCATCGACAATGAGGGCTCGATACGCAACACGGAACCACTGTCGCACAAGATCTCGCACAATCACATCCTCTCGGTAGTGGCGTACGACTGTGCAATGAAACAATCCGCCCCAGTTATGGTGAACATTCGCGTACGGCGTGTGTGCGAGGCACACGTAATGGGAGTGGCAGAACGTATTGACTACATTGCCAACTCCATGGAAAGTGTGTCACTGTTCCCGAAGATTCATCTCGAGCTGTGCGATATGCAGTGTAAGGGCGAAGACATGGTTATCCAATCGTCGGTATCACTCAAAACCAAGCACATCTCGTTCGGTTGTGATCGGGACGCGAGCCAATGCATGCGCCGACTCAACGAGAATGGACAGCAACGCGATGGTAACGGTGATGCGTCCGGGTTAGTTGATTTGCTGCAGAAGAATACCGACTGGACGAAGGATCTAACGTACGACGAAGGTGCCGAAGCGATCTTCCACTTCGATGGTAGCTCTGGTGCGATCGTACCGAAGAATGTGGTACAACCGCAGGACTTTGCCGCCCATCAGTTCAGCATCGTGACGATGTTCCGCCATCATAGTATCGCGACCAGTGACAAGCACACGAAGGAACACATCGTCTGCAGTGCGGATGATCACAAGATGAACCGACACCATATGGCACTGTTCGTGCGCAACTGTCGGTTGATACTGCTGCTCCGCAAAGACTTCAACGACGGCGATCTGAACATCTTCAGTCCGGCCGAGTGGCGCTGGAAGATTCCGCAGGTGTGCGATAACGAGTGGCATCACTACACGATCAATGTCGATCTGCCGAAGGTGGACCTATACATCGATGGTATACGGTTCGAGAGTAACGTTGAGGATCGTCACAGCAATCCGGAAGTCATCGATGATTGGCCGCTGCATGCTGCGCACGGCATTAACACGACGCTTGCAATCGGTGCCTGTTACCAGGGTTCGGAGAATCGACTCAAGCATGGATTCAGCGGTGACATTGCGGAAATTAAACTGTCCACGCGCAAAGTGCTCACCGCGAATCAGATCCGCTGTGGGACGGATTGTGCGGAGAAACTTCTGCCACCGGCCGATCACTACCTGGAACCGGAGCAACAGATCCAATCGAACACGCAGATGAACAAGATCATTATCGAGGGCAGCAACAAGACAAACATTGAGCAGCTACTGCAGCAGATTCAGTACATCAACTCGAAGGAAAGTCCCACGATTGGACGGCGCAACATTCAGGTGATGACGACGGTAAGCTGCCCCAACAAGAAAGCTATCCGGTTGCCAACGATTGATACGTACATAATGGTTAGTGCGGCAAACAATCTGTCTGGCGGTAGTATGCTATCGTCCTCCTCATCATCATCTTCCGGGCTGTACAACAAAATTCTGGTTGATAAACCGCTCGCAACCGACCAAAAGCCACAGATCGTGATTAGCGGCAACTCGAATCATCTGGTGTCGTACCCGGACATTAAGGAGGGTGTAAAGATTCTGGCACAGATCAACATTAGCGTTTACACGGGCAAGGACATTCGGCCCGAGCTGCAGAAGCTCGACTCCTGCAACGTGAACGTATTCCCGAGCCTCAATCCGGACCACGAGGAAATCACGATCGATGATAAGGACGGTGCCGATGAGTCACTGTTCAAGTTCGACATCAAGACGCAGATCAGCAAGGAGGGCGTCGAGATGATCGGTTACGATACGATCGAGAACTATCAGCACGTGCTGAAATCGCTGGTTTACATCAACAAGAAACCGGCCTACTATCTGAACCGGGTGTTCAAGCTGACCTGCTCCCAGGTGGACGATCATTTCCGCAGCGCGGAGTACACACTCACGCTGACGGTGCTACACCCGAAACAGCAACCAACCTCGTCGATCGCTTCCGCAGCGCCGTCTTCGAACGTTCTGCTCGCCATCTCGACAGCACCCTCGGAACAGCATCCAGCCGTGGCCGTTGATTCGCACGGTAAGTGTGTTGTGTTGACTACAACCTACCTCAGGTTATAATGTGCTTTATCTTCCTTTGCCTTTGGTTTTACAGACAACACAAACCAGTACGCACATGTGATGCTACATTCGCACGATGTCCAGGAATCACAGTCGAAGGTGCGCAACAGCGGAGGTGCCACTCTGCTTGGGCATGAGAAGCTCGCCTCGTCACACTCGACCATGTTGATCGTGGTCATATGCGCATCGTTCGTACTGCTCATCTGCGGTGTCGGTATCGCTCGTCTGCGCAACAGCAACGCTGCGATGAACGGGACCAGCGGTGGACATGGTGGTGCAGCGGGTGCCGCTGGTGGCGCATTTTCGCGCAACCTTACCGACAAGCATCTGCCGTGTCCGAAGGTCGCACCCGATCAGCAGCTCGACTGGGATGATTCGGCGCTGACCATCACCATCAACCCGATGCAGCACGACACACTGTCGGACGAAAGTTCCGAATCGGAAAATTCCGATTCCGAGGACGAGGAGGTGCTTAACGGGCGCTACAAAAACGTCAGTCAGCTCGAGTGGGACAATTCCACAATGTAAGTGGCGATGGGGTGCATGTGTATGTATGTGTGGCGTTCAAACCTCAATTGACAATCGGAAACCTTTCTCCCCCGTGGGCGATAGATGAATCTACCGAGAGTTATCCTATGAGATAGAAGATGTAGGGGAGGATAGGGGAAGAAGGAAGGAGTGATACAGACCAATGGGATGAAGTTCGAGTTTCCCTGAAATCCCCATTGTTATTACTATTCAAATGGGTTTGCCTTTTCCGTCGGACGGATTTTCCAACGTAATCAACATCCAGTGTCGTCTCTTCTGTGTTGGCCGTCGCCTCTCTTCGGGTTGTGTGTTTTTTTTTTCATGATGCTGACAACGTGATGGAATCGAACAGGATGTGTAAGGTGACGCATTCATGCAAACGCTTGTTGAAGCGTAACGGAAGATCCGTTCGTTTGTCCATCCATTCGTCGTTTGGTCCGGTACCGAAAAATTTCAAGCTAAAACCCAATCCCCAATCCCTATGTAGTTGGTCTAGTGGTCCTGTATCTTTTGTACCACGAACTTCATCCCTTTAGCGATGAAAACCCTCACAGCTGAAGTCTCTTCTTCTGGCTTTTTGGTTTGGTGGAACGTTTAGACTGCCTCGGACACGAGGACGTTGCTTGGGATGGTTTTCTTCTTCGGGTAATAATGAAGTCCCAATCACGTTCAAACGATTCGCGTGAGCACACAGCTTTTTTGGGTACGGACGAAAATGGGTAATGGATGATAGTTTTCGTGGTAAAAAGTACTAAAGCAAACAAAAAAAAAAAGACCGAATGCATAGGGACTTGTAACGGGGGTGTGATGTGTCTTTCATTGCTGAATATGTGTGACGGATGAAATTGAATGTCGCATAGCTTCTAGCAATTCGATTCTGGATTCTAGTAAAATTGTAACACAATGTAACGAATGAAAAAGGAAACGATCCTGACGGTGTTGTGGCCGTAGGCATGGAGCAAAATTGTTAATCCGAAAGACACTTCAGAATAATGGTATTTTGCTTTCCAATGAATTGTACCAATGCACTATTACAATAGTAAACGATAATTTTTTTATGTTTTTACACTCATATTTAAGTTCTTCACTCATTGATGTAATTGATTGAAAATTTACTTTCAAACTTTTTACCTAAACAAACTTATCCTAACTATGTTAAACACATTAGCACAATCATCTGAACCCTATCCACACGATTGAAAGTAAGTTAGGAAAAATTTTAAATTAACTTTATCCTAACCACGTGCTACGCATTCCAAACAAACAGATAAAATCCCAAAGTTCGGAGTTTCAGCTGCCACAGAATAACTGTTCCGTGATTAATGAATGAATTAATAATTCATGAAACGAAACTCCTTCCTTTACCACCGTATCACTTTGACAACAGTTGAATAATTTCTGACAGTTGGTGGCTTTCTATTACGCTCTCCCAGTCACTGTCCATGTTAAATGCGTCGTCTTTTTCCTTTAATCTTCTTCTTCTTGGCATAACTTGCAAAAAAGCTGCAAAGAAGAAAGGAAGAAAAAAAAACTGAACTTTCACCAAACTTGCGCCAAGCACTTATCTATCAAAGTTTGCCGAACAACTGCAACTGAAGCTAAACTTTGCTGAGCATGAATCCCACCGGGTGTAGGATAAACGGAACGTGGGACAGGAGACCATCCTTTAATTCAATCTTTGTGTAACCGTTGCTGATGTGGTGGTGGTTAACTTCACGTACACACACACCGCTGTTCTGTAACTACTATCCTTTCGAGGTTCGATTGGGTAATGCTCCTGGTTTCGACATTTGCAAATTTGGCACCGGATTGATGGGATTTTGTTGTTTCTGACAGAGCATGTTCGAATGAATTCGACACAGCCGGGGTACAAAACAACGTAAAGGTTGGCTAAAAGTTCCTTCCCTGAAGTGGTGAAGAGATAGGCATAATAATTACAACGGCTGTAGTAGAAGCCAGGATATTGTATGAGCAATTCGGGCCACATCGATATCCGATAGATAATTCCCAGAAGGGTGCACGAAATTTATTCTACCTAATTGGTAAGGGATGCTCTATGTAAATCCATGCTTATATGTTATTCAAAATTATTCGAGTGTTGGTAAATTAAATTTTCCCCAACTTTTAAGATGCCTTTTTTGCTGCTGGGAAGTTAACAGCGCGCACATGAATCGATGTTGAACAAATTAATTCTAAAAAGCCGCTGTTGATATATGGTTTATGTACACAAAGCTATTACCAAAAAGCATATGCCACCATCTCCTCACATCCCATTGCGATAATTAGAATTGGCAAGATATCGTTTAGAATGAAATGGTTTTTCACTAATCTGGGAACATATAGACAAATTAAGCGCCTCCACACACACAACACGGACAGTTACGGCAAATAGCAAGAGAACCGGAATGGTGGAAACTGTACAAACAATCCTAATGATGGTCAATAATAACATGATTATGCTTTAAATCATGATTGTGTGTGATCAAAACATTATAACCACAATGGGGGGGGGTGGGAAATGGGTTTTAATCGATTGTATGCCAATATCCAATTCACTCGGGGGACCCGGGGGACTGGAAAACAAATCGCTGCTATTACTATTAATCCCATTTGCTAATGGTTTATTTCGATTGTTTTTTTTTTCTTCTCGTTTCAGCTAAATGAATATATCAAATATTTTAAAGTATGACAGATTTATTACAACATCAACAGCCCCACAAGCGCATTGCAAAATCCCTTTCCTTCTGCATTATCAAAAAAAAAGAAACAGAGCAGTTAGAAGCGAGCAGCAAACAACAGCAGCCATTCATACGAAACAAACGATTCCCAGTACCGTACAGGCTAAATACACACCTCTATATATATCTGAATATATATATATATATAAATTATATCAACAGCTAATACTCTCATGCATACAAAAGGATTTACCCTTGTGAAGAGAAAACAACATACATACAAATACACACACACACACATCAGTATTGCGTGCAATTTAAGTACGACAAATGCTCTCGGGGCAGAAAACACGAAAACACAAGAGGAACAAATTAAATAATTTGGCAGACACCACACACCAACTCGCAAGGTGTGTATGTGTGTTTTGGGGGGGAGAAGATTAAAGGGGGGTAGTAAAGAATCCAGGGTAGCGTGAAAAACGAAGAGTAAACCTGGGAACCATTCACGAACCATTTCACGATGTTCCACCTTTTTCCTAATACCCACGTCCCACAGAAAAAGCGAGAGAGAAAGAGAGCACAACAACAGTCCAACCATCAAAAGAAGGGCCACAGGATGGTCACTTTCAGGCATCCTTTCTGTCCTGTTTTTGGTCAGTAAAACAATCGCAATGTACTTACCAATGCTGCAACAATGCATAAGGATGTGTGTTGTGTATGCAAATGAGTCGTAAAGAAATGCACCACACCCCAAGCCCATTTGCTCGTTTTTGTGGGTCCTTCCGCCCCAGTTGGTGGTGTACAATGCGTGCATCACTCCGTGTTTTTTTGTGTGTGTGTGTGCGTTGAAATTTCTCGAACATGAGAATTTAGAGAAATTCCACAAAGATGCAACATCCGTATGTGTGTGTGTGTATGCGCATGCCGAGCATCAGCATACATGAAATTTAGAAACCAGCTTAATAATATGAAAAAAGGATTCTATATTATTAATAAAAGAAAATCTACAGAGCAACAAACGTAGCTATCTATATAGAGTAAACAAACAAAAAAGCAGAAAGGATAAAAGTAGAGCAGCAAGAAGAAAAGGTGAGCAGACAGGAGAAAACAGATAGCAAAAGCAGTAAAAAGAAATACAGAGAAGGGTAGTGAGAGAATAAACGTAAAACGTGTGTAATAGTGTGTGAGATGTATAAAATTGATTAAACAAAAAAGAAAACAAAAAAAAACAAAAGGGATATAAAGTGAAGCGGGAGGGGAAGGTACATTAGTAATGCAACACAGTCCGTCTGCGTGTGTAATATGTAATGTGTAACTGTTTTGTGTTTGTGCGTTTATGTACTGCTGGGCGTCCTTCCCTATCCTTCCCACCCACACCCTCTCTTCCCACGTTGGCAGAGGATGTGTTTGTCCGCGGTGGCACAGCGTATCCTTTGTACGATTTAGTAACTGAGGAAGCGACATAGCAAACAAAACAAAAGAAGAGAAAACAACACAAAACGTTTTACGATAAGACGGCTAAACTATCATTAGTACTATCGCTGCTCTATTACTTAATTACCCTGCTGCTATCATCACCGATACTACTATTACTACTACTATTACTACTGCTACTACTACGACGACTGCTACTAGTATGGCTGCTATCATCTCCACAGCATGGTGTTAAGTACTACCGTGCACCATTACCACAGAGGGAAAGAAAAAGCAACAAGTATATCGCAAACCATCACCCTGAACAAATAATGGCATACCAACGGTGAACAATTGTTGCACACAAAAGCAAGGTTGATAAAGGATAAGAAATCAAGTGAATTGGATGAACGAATGATTGAAGAATACGAAACACGGATCATTACTTCATCATTACTTCAACACGAAAAATACAACAACGCCACAATGGACCCACGAAATATGAGGTAAGTAACAAAAGTTAAAAGTGAATGAAATAAAATGGCGCTCATTTTCAAAAAAAGAAATATTACCAATTCACTAAACTTTGTTATTAATAATTTTTTATAAAATGCTCCGCTCTACTAACTCCTTGTACTTGCCTTTATCTTCTATCGTTTTAGTGTCATTTCCTGACGGATTCAGCTGCATCCTGGAATGTAATTGTAATGTTGAACAACAATTGGGAAACTCAATTCGGCAATTCAACACATTGGCGCACAAGGATGCAACAACGCAAATAACATCCATTTGTTTTCGTGATTGTAAGAACGCTGTGCGCACTGAAAATCCTTCGTTTGTTAATTTGTTAGAAAAAGGAGTATAGAAGATTTACTAACTATGAATAGGAAAGCAGATGGAAGGGAAAAAGGTACGCAACAGGCAATAAGAAGAAGGATGGAATATGTAGCAAGATTCACTTTGCCAGGAACATGTTTTTAGCAGGCAGAACTTGAATATTTTTTTGGGGGGGAGTAGTACACTCGAACAAATTTTGTCAACATAACTATAAAGGTATATTGGTTATGCCGTTTTTTCCATATCCTTGGGCTATTTTTCGGCTATCCACTACACCAGGTGGCATTTTCTAATCCTAATCCTAGAAGATATGATTCTTCTATCTTCTTGTTAATTTTTGATAAAATTGCTTTCATTGTACGTAATATTTTTTGATTATGTTCAAAATAAAAAATCCTAAGTATTTTTTAAACACCAAAAAAACAATTTTTTTCTACCAACTGAGTGTACCATCTCTCCATGTAATCGATCCTACTTAAAGCGATATTGCTGTATCGATTTGAAGGTCCTTTCTGATCTTCACCTTCACCTGATTGCTACAATTTGTGCAATCTTTTCGTTCCATTTCACTTGTATTTTCTCCTGCACACCATTTCAGTTACTTACCATCTTTTTGTGGTGTTTTTTTTGGTTTTTTCTCCCTTGTTTCACACAAAAAAGAACAAATTTTAGTAGCAAAAAAGGCAGCTTTTAATTTTTAAACTATCTCGTGTTTCTTTTCTTATGCCATAAGAGTTTTTTTTTTTAATTATTAAAAGAAGGATGGCTTTAGTGTTAAGACAATTTTTTTCTTAAATTCCTTTTCCATCCCCGTCCTTTTTATGTGCCGCTATTAAGGCTAAGCGTTCACAACAACAACAACAACAAAACCCACGTTCACAATCATGGCTTGCTGGTGTAAATTTTAAATCACATTCTGTAGCGCGAAAGCGCACGCACGCGCACCATGTTGGTGAAGAACGGTGTGAAATGTAACAACAGTCGTCGTCACAGAGAGAGAGAAACGCGTATGCCATTCAATTGTAGGCGCTAGTTCGGTTGGGGGAGGGTCGAAATGCGATACAAACTAATAGCGCGCAAATGAAATGAAGTATTGTAAATGAAATAAAGTAAATGATGGAAAACAAAGCGAACCCCGGGTCGATCGATCGTGATGAAAATCGATGGTTTGGAAGTTGAGAATAGAGCGTCGTATAAAAGCGACGACTGTCCACGAAAATGTCGAATGCCTGCAAAGGGGTCAAAAAGGTGAACAGTGGTATGTTTCGTAGGTAGTGTATTGATAGTAGTAATCCACCCACAGTGCTGCCCCTCGATTCGTTTCCCATGCTCCATTAATGTCCCACTTCCTTTGCCTAACACACTAACATATCGTATTTGCGGTAGGCTTAACTTAGCGAAATGTAAAACAACAGCTAAACAAAACAAAGCAAACAAATCTTGTATTCACAAAATGTGTCCATATATATAAATGTGTGTGTGTATGATTAAATCACACGCGCGCCACGTGGCAAAATGGCTGAGAAAACATGTGAGAAACATAGAAAGGAGTCAACACACACAACTATTTATAAGCGATATAAAATCTTTACTTTTGCTTTTGTTTTGTCGTATAAATGACCTTTAAAACCAGGCCACCAATCGATTAAATGTAATGGAAAGATAGAATAATAATGGTGATGATGTGTGTAATATTGTTTTTGTCTGTATTTTCTATTATTTTCTTCAGGTATTTTTTTTTCTTTTTAGAACGATGCAAGATGAGCAAAAATGGGCCAATAAAAGAAACTTTATTTCATTCCACAATGAACAAACAAAACAAATCCAACCCAACCAAAATGGTGGAATAGATCGGCATGATAATGGAAGGCAAATATCACCAGGAAATACCACCAAAAACCTCCTTAGATCACTCGTGTTGGATAGTGTTTGTTCTTTTGTGTGCTGTTAGTAACTGTCACGGTTGTGACAAGTTACACACCGTGTATGTGAGGTGTAATATCAAAGTAGTCGATGACTATATCCAATTATGCCTAACAATACAAAACATACTTTCTCCATCTCACTCAGCTCAGAAACCGTCCAACAAATGGCGCACATGGCGAAAGGTAGCCACAATTGAAGTGTAATGATTTTACAATCATCAACAAAACAGATGCAGCTGATAAAGCAATGCATGGTAACGAAATGCACTTCGCCTACAAATTGTTTGAATTACGGATGTGGCATTACCTTTTCGTAGCATCGTTTCTACGATTAGACGATAAAGCGTGAACGTAGCAAATGCGTACGCCGTTTCTGTTAAACAAAAGTAAAAGAACAATTAAACAGCCAGAAATTTGAAAGAAAAAAAAACAAAACAATTATTGCAAATCATACATTGCAGTTTAAAAATGGACGTTTCTAAATTATCAAAGCTTGAACAGCAAATTAAAAATAAATTTCTATTTTCTTTCGATTCTCCTTTCTTCGGCAATTCTCATTGTCACAAAAGCAGAAGCAAAGCATAACAAAAGATGAACAGAATTGTATACTGGCACAATCCAAGAGAAAAAAAAAACAATGTAATGAAATAAGATTGTAAAACGCAGTGTAGAAGAAGTAAAGAAAAATAATCATTAAAACAGTGTAACACATTAAACAATGCGCAAAAAAAACATCAACACAACATCAGAAAACTGGCACAGCATCAGTTCTTATGGTAATCATGAGAAAGCAGGTGAATAAAAACGGACTTGAACACAGAAAACTTGAGAAAACGTAAGAAAAAGATGAATAATAAGAGTCAAATGAAATTGATGGTAATGTAATGAAAACAACATAAAAAACACAACACAAAAAAACAGCATAATACAAATAGAAAAGGAAAATGAAAGATGGTGTAAGGGAATGTTGTTGAGTTTATAGCAAGATGCAGGGATGGCTGTAAAAGACATAACAGAAGGAGAAAAGTGTTCTTGTTTTTGTGTGAAAGTAAGAAAACTAGAAGAACAAGGAAAACAAGAACACAGATAGTATATATATATACACACACTCACTTACCTATATACATAATATAATTGAGTCATGAACAAGAAAAAAAAACACACACAAAACACACCTTATAACAAAGTATTATGGCTTGCTTTTGGTTTGTTATGCAAATAACTTTTATTACGCGTAAACAAGAAGAAAACAAAAGCCCACAGAACGTAGGATAAATAATAGCAAACAAAAAAAAACATAGTAAGCACTTGTATGTGTAAAGAGGAAACAGGTTTTTTGGATGATATCTCCGTCTTGTGTGAATAGAAAACCATCGTGGTTTGAGCGAATATGATTAAAAACTTTCCTTGTTTTTTCAAATCCCATATTCCTCATGTTTGAATGTAAGCAAAATAGCTGCAGAGCTTCTCAAATGAATGTTTCAACCGCACTAGCGATTAATGAAAAGAACTTGAATACTACAAAATGAAGACAAGAACGTCCTTAATGTAAGCTACCAAATTTGCAACCCCATGAAAAAGGTTTAAACCACAAGAAAAGCGTTGAATGGAACGTGTGCAACCCAAAAATCGTCTAAATCTTTCCTCCATGCTCCATAGATAGAAGCAAAAACAGAAACAAACAAACAGAAAAAAACAGCTACAGTTTAAAACTAGCGACAAAGAGAGTATAACATATTTAATGTAAACGTGTAAACGTGGGCTTAAACCCAAACAAGAAGCAGCAAACAAGCCGCTGAAAAGAGGAGAAGGAAACATAACAAGAGCTAGCAAAAAAAAACCCAAGCGTGTAATCCTGCAAAACATTATTCCACACCTTCCTCTGTAATAATCCCAACAACAAAACAACACACTTCTCTATAATGCGTCCAAAAACACATATACGGTGCCGCCTAATTTTGTCCGTTTCATTTTTCTTTAACCGAATAAAATTTACTTAATAAAACCAAGTGGAATGCAGGGTGTGCAGTTTTACTTACCTTTTTTTTGGGTTTTGCAGTTCAGCTGTGGGCCTGAAAAGCTGTCATAAGAAGCGCTGACATCGACAGCAAGATTCCTTCCCGATCGTTTTGGACGTTCTTACTTGTTTGTTTCTTGTTTTCTACTTACTTTTCGGATATTTTTCGGTAAATAGCGCCCAATCCGATAGCATTAACTTTTTCTTATTTTTTTTTTATTAATAATAGACAATAAGAAAACATAATGTTTACTTCACCGATCATATCTTCTGCGCCATTATCTTTATCTCCTTTAATGTATGTATGCATGCATAGCTTTCCTCTGACTGGTCTGTATCTTTCTTTTTCTCGTACCTCTTCTACTGCACTTCTCCGTAACAACGCGCTTCTGTTGTCCACTCTGTCTTTAATTGATCTGCTGGTGTCTCCGGAAGACTTTGACCACCTTTTTTGTTTGTCCCTTACAGTATTGCTAGCTCGATTATTGCTACAGTACGTATTGGCGCGATTTGTTTTTTTTTTCTTTTCTTCCTTGTTAAAATTAATGTGTCTGTTTGTGTATTAGGTGTAAGGACATGTGTATGGTTGTTGCTTGTTCGTTCGTTATCAACCTATTATGAGTTCGGTCTGTTCTTTTCACACCTACAGAACATCGGAATCATGTTGATGAGGGAGGAATGGGGACTTACTGGGTATGTAATGGTTTTCCTTGGTCCACGCGTAAAGGAATGTATTTATCGAGGTTTTACCGAAAGTGTGAAGGTATATTGCCGGCGTAAGCAAATGACACACAATGAATCAATTAAGTAAAATCATTTCAAAATTGCCAGATTTTAAACGTGGATACAATTACAGCTGCTGGTTGCAGAAGAAGTTTCCCTAACTTGTGTCGTATCAAATACCGAAAAGCACGTGAAAAAGTGTACTAGAGGGGGGATGGGAAAGCAATGTGTGTATGTTGGGTAGTTTGTGTGTAACATGTTTCATTATCAACTTTATCTTTCTTCCTTACTATGCATTCAAAAATTTATCTCCTCCAATAATCAATCACAAACATTACACTACTCTAAATCGTGAATCTATAATTCCGATAAACCGTTTCTTCTATCGTTCCACATGAAACGGATTTCATGAACAACTTTCGCTCATTATCATTTAAGTTCGTTATTGTTTTGTTTTGGAAAGATTTTCTAAAAACCTTTCACTACGAACACAGCTTAACGTTATCTCATCATCGTACGATGATGTGCGGTGGCGCCATGACTTAAAAAAACACACACACAAATGTTAAGTGCGATTCCGCAAGATTCGTAACGGGGGGACAACACAGGACCATGGTTGGGACACCATTAATACAACGTTAGTAGATTATTGCGAGTTGTTGTGCCATGGGTATTAGTAGTGGTGCTGCTTTGTTTACGCTTCCCGTCGATAGATTTTCTCCATAATTTTGAAAAACAGTTCGTGCGGCAATCCGCGCGAAATTTGCTGAATGTGCGTTTTGATCATGTTGTACGATTCTTCCTCGTAGATGCTGTAAGTCGTCGGCAGTCCTAGCTGCTCGTACAGCTTCTTTACGCGCGCAATATTCTCGGGATCTGAAATACGTAAGAAAGAAAGGAAAATGCATTTTTATAAGAATTTTAAACGATTTAATAAAACCTGCTCAGATAGTGCTTCAATTAGTAAGTTAAGCGTAATTCTTATCCACCTCCCAATTCTTCAACCAATCCTCTAACCAAATGTCGTCTAAGATCTCCTTTCTACTCTTTTATGAAGCTTATTCAAAAGATTCAACCTACCCGCAGATCCATAGCACGCCTTCATGATCTCTTTCTGTTCCTCGGTCGCTCGTTGCATCGCAACCACGGCCAACCAGCTGCACTTGCCCTCGGCAATATCGGTGCCAACCTTACCAATCACGGCTGGATCACCGAAACAATCGAAGAAATCATCCTGCGTCTGATAGAACTGCCCAATTTCGAGCAGAATCGTTTTCGCCTGCCGGAACATCTCTGGATCGGTATAGCTACAATACAAGCAAAAGGTTATTACAGATTAGTAAAAGTAAAGTTCTTCAAGCAAAGTTATCCAAACGCTGGAATGATCGTTACCCAGTAAGGTGCATGGCCATCGCCACCGGGAGGTAGAACGTGTAGTAAGCAGTCTTGTGAAATACGATTGATTTGTACAGATCCATCGTGTAGTCCGTCACATCGAGCTTGGCCGAGCGCAGATCCAACGATTGCCCAATTGTCGTGATGAACTTCATGTCGTTAAACAGCTCCAGCAGCCGCGCATAATACGGCTCGTTGCCGTACTGTGTCTTCACCAGGTGTGCAATGGCCGCCTCGATCATGATGCCATCATTAACACCGGCCAGCTTCACATCCTCCAGCGTGTGCCAGCACGGTTGACCACGACGCGTAACGCTACCATCCATAACGTCGTCCATGATCAGGAACATCGAATGCAGCTGAAAGTGAGAATGCCGAACAACACAAACAAACATGTGTTAGTTATCACGCACTACGCGAATGGTTCCATTCGTGATAAATCAAGCCACGTGCGTCATCGGTAAAGGTCACGACATACGAATGGGTGGTACGACACTGGTCCCATGTGGAAGGACGGGAGTGTCTTGGCTATCAGCAAAGGTTCTCAAAAAAAAATCAGCACAATAAAGAAGGCTTACGACACAAACAAACTTCTCGCGCGATTACATGAATAATGGGAATTTGCGAATGAAGAGGCTCGACGAGTACTTGAGCAAGACTTTGCTGGAACTACCTACTAGAGTATCGCTGACTTAATTCGGATCTTCGATTATCTTTGCTCTTGACAAAAGGTATTCCTAGTGAAACAGTTGATGGTCACCAAGGAGATTGCATAGGTTACCTAGGTTTTCTATGGAGTGCTTTGTTCCCTCCTTTTGTTGAAATTCAAACAACAAATTGCATAAAGAAATGTCCTCTGCTAAAATGGAAAGCTATACCTAGTACCTAAACCGCTTCTTCAACAACATCTTGGAATTAATTTAGAAACTCGCAACAAATGGCGATTATATGTACCTTCGTGCAATCACCTTCTAGCGTGAAGTTAGCTATTTTTGTGTGATTAACTATCAATATTGATGGAGATAATTCCAAGCAAAGGAATTATTTGCGAACAATGTGTTCCTGTTTGTTCTAGTAAAACGCCTCGCATAAACATTCGTAAACAAAATGGCTTTAACTGGTAAACAGAAACATAAAAATGATAAATATATGTTTTTTTTTCAAACTCCATCCATCGAACACAGCGAAGGTCAACAGGGATTTTGTAGTGGTGATGGCACTGTAGTCGTATCGACATCTATTTCTAATGCCCTTCCTTTTTCCCTTCACCCCGACACCTCCGTCCTTACCATCTCAATCGCCCAGCCAAGGTACTGTGCCCTGCGGATGTTTTCCGGCGTAAGATCTTCCGGGCGGGCCAGCATCCGGTACGCAAATACGCAGGCCAGTCCACGATTTTTCTTGCCCTGCGGCACATTGTACTGCAGTGCCCGCACAAACCACTTGGTCGCCACGTTCTTGTCGTACTTGCTCGCGTACGCAGTCAGATCCCGCACGACATCGGGAAAGACGGCCATAAATTCGCGGCTTTCGCTTTTCGGTACGGCCGTATGTGCGGCCGCTTCCGGTACGGATGAGTTCAGCGTCGAGAGAGTTCTGGAAAGGAAAGGAGGGAAGAAAAAAGACAACGCATCGATTAAGTATAATGTTCTGTTTAATAAACGTGTCCAGACATTGATTACTCAGGTAATTAGCAGAAAAAGGGGGGAATTTTGATGCCGACCGTATTTGAATCAAAACTGATTAGAGCTCTCGGAGCAGAAAATTAAAGGCCCTGAGTGTTTGCGGCTAACAGTTTTTTTTTCTCTCTTAAATCGAACATTAAATTAGAACCTTTCGGGTCGTCTAATTAGTAATCCACAAGCAACAAGTGATCAATATCTTTTTTTAGTAGGAAATTAAACACTTCGAACTAATTACTCAAATTGACAAATCACGTTAATGACTTTAGAACTTCAAAATAAGTTATATTTGCTGCATCTTTCGACAACATTTTTGCAAAATTGATGAATGAGAAATTAAGATAAAAAGCTAAATTATTTCATAATCAACAACTTTCTGACAAGGAATTGTTTTGAAACTTATTTAAAAAAAATATTAATCGAAAAACGGTGTTTTCAATACAAAACTGAAGTACTGAAAGACTTACTGGTTGTTTGTATATCACAAATCCTCGAAAGAACTTTGGCACATACATAAATATGTCTTATAATTTTCTAACCCTTGTGTCCAGGAGTATTGTAACATTATTTCTAATGTATCTTAAAATATAATGTACGATAAAGCCTTCCTCAGAATATAACCTCAATAAAGACTTACTTTATCTGCTGTTTTATCTACGGTTAGAATTAATCGATTTCTCATACATAGTCATAAATAAGGATCGGATATAATTAATCTCTAAGTGTGGGAGACTCAAGTGCCACTAACACGTGCCACAAATGAGATTGAACCGATACCAACACGCCCTAAATGCGTCATAAACGAGGCAAATGAAATAATGTTTAGCATTAAAAAAACGATCGTTTGTACTTTCCTACATCTTCAAGCCGATCCTACGGTCCATTTTTGCTACTGTTTAATGATGTTATTAGCATTGGACTATTAAAAGGAAAGGATAACAAACACTACATGAGAAACATGCTGCTGTTGGGACACGATTTGCAATTCGCAATTCTTTCGTCCGCATTGTTGGTGTGGCGCATTCGTTTAGAAACTAGCCGTTCGCAGTTTTTGTTTATTTTACATATTTTTGTTGTTACTAGAAATAGAACCATGTCTGGCGGCGATCCGGTCAACAGATCACACAATAGGTGGAATAAATTTAGATTCACCTGGAGGTGATAAAAGCAGTGACGACTTCCCCCGGCTCAAACAAAGCACCATTCTCTGGCTGTGGCTTGTGTTGTATCAACAAAACACAATCATGTTTGCATCTTGATACAGAAGAAGCACTAGCAAGTAAATATGTTTATTTCGTTTTCCTGGGGTGTGTACGTAGAATATGGAATCGTTCGAGTTGGGTCCGGTATTGTGCTGTGGATGTGTTTTGTGTCCTGTCACTCAAGGCATCGCACTATCAGCAAATGAAAGAAACTACCGTGTAGCTTTTGTATTATCGCTTGTATCAACAATATGAAATGCTAAAAGAGATATACAAGCGATCCCCCCATTGGAGTAGAATTGCCTTATCAGGATGCAATTTTAAACAACATTCCGATCAGTCACAATTACTTGACCTTTCTCTATCTGCCGGTCTGGCCCGAAGGGGGTCTTACACGTACACACCAAGATGATCGTGTCATTCTCAATCATTATGCAATTTACCATGTGGTGTTGTGTGTGTATATTTGCGAATGCAACTGCAGCGTATAACTTTCCCTTCTGGACATTCTATATTATCGGCTTGAATGGAATTAGGTAAGCGCCTTCTATCATACGAACGTGGGGTGCCTTCAACTTCAAGTGTGGTGCTATATATATTTGCGTCGTAACTCCAGAGCACTAGAATGAATCGAATCGACGTGGCTTGGCACGGGGTGTGCGCGTGCATTGTTGTGTATCTCACACTAACGCGCGCGACTGCTCGCGCATTTACTTCATCCGGCCGGCTTTTTGACCTTGGGTGAGAAGCGCGTTCGGTGTGAGCTCATTTCATCGTATAGGCGGGTTAGTGAGGCGATCGTATGGATATTGTACATGATCGTTAATGCCAACTAGTAGCACTACTCCGTAGAAAGAACCTGTTTACATACGTGGTCTAACAATAAACCGCTTCCTTTCAGAGAGTTTGAAATTGGCAATAATATCCTTAAGAAATATTCCATAGCAGAGCTTGAAGATATATTATCCAACCACTGCACGTTGTTTTTCAACAGGCGAAAAGAGTTCCGAAGGTGTGTTGTTCCAAATATCTGTTCCCAATTCTACACCGTGCCGGCTTTCATATCTACACGACGCCACGCTGGCGCGCGTGTACACCAAAAACTGCGCAGTTAATATCGCAAAAAAAAACCTGTGGCGGAAGAAAACAAACCCCACAACCGCCGTCACTCCATTGCCACACTTCAAGTTTCTTCAAGCTTTTGATGGTTTTACATCCAGCTTCAGCTTCGTTCGTGGCACATTCCTATGCGTGTAGGCTGCTGGGGGTCTCCATACATATCTCTCTCTCTCCCTCATTCTTGCCTGTCGGCTGTAAAGTGGCTTCGTAAAGGGGAAAGATAACGACGCAATGGTACATGGTGATGGACGGCAGATATTGCGTACTTTAGCGTGAACTGGAACCTTTACGCACGCACACCGAAATCTTGAGTTTATTTACGAGTTGGTAAAGGTGGATGTTCCAAAAACAACCCTCCCTCGATGGAAGAAAGATGGTGGAGGATTGTTGCTATTTTTAGCAATACAGTTTCAAGTTTGAAATGTTTATAATATTCTTCCAGAACTTACGCGAGGGCTATCATTCTAGAGACTCTTTCTCAACACGTCCACTCTGTTACCATCGCAACGACGTTGGAGGTGTAAAACAGTTCTGAATACCTAATCGCCGAGAAACAAGTTTTCCTGGTGATGTGGCGTCCTGCCTTTTTTTAAGCTGGGCACACTATGAATTTCTTTATTCTTTGTTTCTCTGCTACGTGAAGTAACTTGCCATTTTATACTGTAAATGATGCCGGTTTTGCTTCGTGTTGTCAGACGGATTAAATCGCATAAACGATCGAGGAAATACAGTTACTGCTGGAACAGAGTTGTCGTACGTTCATACTGATGACCATATGAACAGCGGGTGCTGTGAGCTTCAACACCCCAACCAGAAACACGATGTATGTAGTCACACACGCGCGTCACCATAGTGAGGGAAGCCACGAACGATGACTTCTGAGGTGCGTTTCGTGCCTTCGTTCTTTCTTCTCTTCCAAGGCCAGCTTTGTTGTGGGCAAGTGTGACAATACACATCTTCCCGCTTGGTAAACATAGCGCATCTTCTCCTTACTTATTCCGTACCACACCTAAACAGGAATTTCATTATACTGTTGGATGTGGATATTATGTATTTATTTGCAACCATATCTTCTGTCTGGAGAATATATATAAAAACAAAGAACTTGATGATATTCTCCAATAAAAGTTTTGTCCTCCACAAAGCATGAACTTGGAATTATCTGTCATTTCTAATTTCCCCTCCAAGGAGTTTTGTTCACAGCGGGGAATATGTTTTGACGGATCACAACAAAACCTGCCTACGTGAGAAAAAGTACCCAAGTAAAATGCGTCGTAAACGCACACCGTTTGTTGTTTTTATTGCGTACAGTCCGTCTGAGGGGTGTTTGTGTGTGCGTGTGCGTACTACACCACATGACCGTAAAAAAGGGAATCGGCTGATTATGCTGGAACGCAGAAGAAAATAGGACAAAATCAAACAGCAACAAAAACAAACTGACTGTTCTTGCTTTTCGTGCCGTGTTTTTTTGGGCGCGTGTGTGCGTATTTGTGATGAGGTAAATGCATTTCTTCCGTACGCACTTACTCACAAAACGGATACACGGAACAGGTTCTATATTTAACCGCGATAAAACCTTACAAATAACAACGCGTGTGTGTGTTATCTTACAGTGATGGAAACAAACGCATCAGCAGATGATGGTGATGATGATATCACTACACACTGATGTGGCCATCTTCTCTAGATACATCACGCCGCCAAGAAAAGATGTACCAACACACATATCTGCGAGACCGCGTAAGTCTATGAACTTTGGACTTTTTGGTTCCATCATGTGTCTCTTCCCTTCGGAGGAAAAACAACGTCTTGAGAAATAGCTTGACTGCGCCGACCGATGGATACCGGTTTCGACACATCGAAGGCACGCCCGAGTTTTTGGACGATTGGACGATTGGATAATACACCGCGCGTCATGCCGTGAATTGAAATTCATTGCATATCATTTAAGTGGAGTTAATCAACGAACGTAGTAGCCGGAGATTGGCCCATCCTAAAAGGTTTGGAGGAAACATTTGCTGTCCACAATCCAAAATCAACCACCAACTCCGTAAGGGTGTTATTCCTCGTCAAAGGCAATTAAAAGCAAACCGATGTCGTGAGTTCATTCGCACACTGTAAAAACCGCAACCCGTCGGAACCGTCTTTCGCAGCGTGAAATGCATGGGTGCAGTAAACACTTCCGTCTCGTATAACAGCCGGCCACGTAACAGCATGAAAACAAAACAAAAACGCTAAAACAAACAAGGTATGTTTTCTACGCCCATCTCTTCCCATGCCACCCTTTCTTTTTTTTTAACCAACGACGGCGGCACTTACCTCGACACCTTCTTCAGTCTTATCTGTTGCTTGCTGTCGCAGTTGCGGCTACTGGCCACCGTCTTCTGGTTCTGGTTCTCCGTTCGGATCGTCATGAAGTCGGAATTATTCACCTCACTGCTCTTGGAAATGGTGCGCCGGAACGCGGCGGTCAAAGCGCTGAGCGCGGTCGTCATCTGCGGTGCCGCGGCGCTACCGCCATACCGGGTCAGGGTGGAAAACATGGTTGCTTGGAAAAGCCGGATGGAGTGGTGAAACTCGAAAGCACACTACCGACAGTCAGCCGCCAGGTTTGGGTTTCAGATTATTTTCGGTGCAGAATTGCGTTGTACGTCTTATTTTTTTGTCTCTCACTGTACCGCACACATGCACACGGTGCGTTGTTACGACGGCGATGATGATGATGACAACGGGCCGCGTGTTTCTTTCTCTTCCACCTTCGATCGGGCAATCGGAATCGGTGTTAATGTGTGTTTTTCTTATTTATATTCTTCCCGTCAACACGACTTTCCTTCCGAAATCGATGGCAAAGCGCGAAATGTTAATTTCTCCTATGTTTCACGTTACCTATCCCCGTCGGTAACTTCTGTTTATTGACTTTTCGACATTCCCGGTACCACCCTGCGGGAGGTGATGTTGACTATACAAAACCGGTTCAAATGTTTTTAACTATCAAACCACCGATTTTGGGGTCGTTTTTTTCTTACTTTTCCGTTTTCAACGTTAACACTTGCGCAACAAACACACACGCGAAATGTACACGCTGACGTCAGAGGGAAAACAGTAAAACGATTGGTCTACTTCGATTAAATTATGCTTCTTCTGCACGGATGCACTTTTCTTCCACGGAACATACACACGACGCACTCTCTCTCTCTCTTTGTCACTTTGTGGAGCACTCACTCGAACGACATTACTGTGTGCTGATTTCTTCTACACTTGTCCTCTTTGGTTTTGAAGAAAAAGAAGAAAGATGGGTTTTAATTCTCGCCAGGATAATACACCTCTGCCACGTTCAAGCGCTTGCAAACAAATGTGAATGGTTTCCACGAAGCATCTGCTTTTCAATCTTGCGGATCAAAATAAAAATCCAAAATGAACCAGCGAGGTAGTACGCACACACTCAAAGCGAATATGCTTACATATGTAGGAACCATAATATGCGTAGTGGATGCTGGTGTTAGCAGACTCGCGCTATCGTTGAACCACTTTTAATGTGTTTTTCTATCGAAACCTTTTTTTTTAATATTGTTTGTTTGTTTATTTATACATATTCCTATTAACGTTGGTAGGTATACAATACAGTCATATTTAATAAATTACATACGAGCCCCTGCGTTCACTATGCTTCAACATTATTACGCACACACATCATCAGCTGAGTTCATTCAGTGCATTGGTGTTCGTGTAAACATGTTTCATAAAAAGTGCGATTCACGATTACGTACACACACACGTGTACGTCCAGTCCGTTTGCTATGTGCATTGTTTACGTCGCAAAACGTGTGCTAAAGATGTTGTTTTGTAAAGCCGTACTGTGTGTGGTAAAGGTTTTTGTTCATATCTTTGGAATACATTAGGATAACATAAAAATTTATAGTTTTACATTACTCTAAACATCTTTTAAGAGAGCTTCATTCCGTAAAACACATCAAAATAGGAACAAATGCCTAAAACACTTCCACTCAGCTTCCGGACCTTTACAACCCTGAGGAGCATGTTTACAACCCGTTTCAAATGTAAATAAAACGTTGCTTACGCACATCACACATCACACACCCAATCCCATCCCTATTAGAGCACATCTTCAAGTGAAGCTATTGCAAAAATGCATCCAAATATGCAAAATAAATCTATTATCACCTGATAGCGAATATCAATATCGCACCATTGCGCCAATCAAAAAGCATTATTGTTTACAAATATTTACCAAAAAAAATACGCTACAAACGACGTTTCTCGAGCTGTCTCTTACCGGAGGATAGAAAGCTAATAAATCTATTTTACTACTGTTTGTACCGCTCGTTTGGAAGGTAGTTATTATTTTTGCGCTATTTTTTACCCACATCTGCGGACGGGTTGCGATTTTACATTCGTTGGTTTTGTATGTGTTTTTTTTTTTGTTAGGGGGGGATTTCCCATCCCCATATTCCATATCTATGCTGAAGCGCACACAGGTACGTTCTCATTGCTCTGCTGTTATGTAGTCACGTAGGCATCGGGCCGGATAAACGCAGTTTCAGGATTCATTCCTATGCTGCGTGATCGATCACACGCACACACTGTTGCACACCTTGCTGCGTATGAACCTCTGTTGTGGAACAGTGAAATATGGAACGGCGCTATGTGCATTCGGGTTGAAATACGAATGAATGAATCGTTATGTACAAGAAAATCACATGTTCCGAGGGGTGCGCACAGGTGGAACGATTAACTACAATTGCTTAAGGGCTGTTTGAATACACATGTCGCGCTGGAACATAGAGTAACATAAAACTACATTATTACATTAGAATGATTAAGTAAAATAAAGTAAAAATTGGCTAATAAATAAAGTAGAAAACGATCTTAACAAATGGAAATTTTGAAACATTCAGAAACTTCAATAAATATATAAAATTAATTAAATGCAAATTATTTCAAAAATCAAATTATATACAAGTACATGATCTCCAATTTTAACTGTACAAAAAACGTTAATATTATTATTTTAAACACTAAATTTACTTTCTTTATTATTAATTGCACTTAGCCATCCAATTGCTTAAAGATTAAGTTGTCATGAAATATATAAAAAATAACACTAATATCTTACTGTATCGACCGTACCGTGACCTACCGGCACACAAATGCTCCCGAAAGTACAAACATTTGCCAATCAACAGGTTGTTGGTTGAAGGGCAGGATTTTGCAACGTGTTACAAAAAGTAGGTCAAGTTCAAACGTACGCTTAAATCAATATGTCTAGAAATTGTTTGTTTGATCGATGAAATTTTTCATCCTTTCTGGCAAGTTTTTAGAACGTGGTATTAGGGAATTTGCTCCGCACTAGCAAAATAATTGGAAATATTTAAAACAAGGTTTTGAAAGGTATAGAAAGTCGCTAAAAATTCTCGCAACCATCATGGAGGTTATGGAGGAAGGTAATCTTATGGACAGAATTCCGATTCTGCTCCAGCGTGATTTGCAGTACTATGAGGTAAACCCCCAGAACTAATGTTATAGATCCTTGCTAAAAAGGATAACTCATTTACCTACCTTTCATCGCAGGCGAACCAAAAAGTCCTGCAGGAGAACATTTGTTCCGGTGTGGTTGGTGGCAAACTGGACTTTCCTCGTTCGGCTTCATTTGCTTCGGTGAAAATCGTCATTTGGTACGTAAACTTCAAATGGTCCAGTTTGTGCTGCAATTGCGTAACATCCCTCTGTTGGATGCAATCCAATTTCCAATCCAGGTTGGAAGATGAATATTATGCGGCATATCGGAAGAATTCGGGTTTACTACATCTTGCCGATGCACTCCAGGATCAGCAAGGGAAGGACCCAGAAGAGGCAGCTGGTTGCGGTGGTATCGTAAAGTCATCCGATCCGGAAAAGTTTGTCATACTCGTTTCGAAGTCAGTGGACAACTTGTTAGGTACTTGCAGTGGAAGATGTCTGCGGTCTGAAACGGAGAAAAGTGCTTATATTTTCATTCTCATTTACTTCCAGAACACATTCATACCTTGTCGCAGGAAGCGCTCGATCATGCGGATCTAACCGTACTGACGGCTACGATCGGTGCAGCAGCTTTGGTGAAGAATAGCCTGTTCGTTTGGCTGCAATGCGTGACCAAGAACGTGTGTCCTCCGAAGGGTGACGAAAAGGGAGGTTCCTTGAAGCTAAGCTACAAACAATATTCGGAGATGACGGAAGCGCTTGCAGAGCGTTTGCTCGATCTGCACTGTCGTCTGTTGACGCTCTACATCATCCAGGATGCGGACAGTTTGCACTGGGAAAGTACCCATCCATTCTTTGAGTCGGAGCGCGGTTCTTACACCATACAGATGTGGTGGCTGTACATGCAGGGTACCAAGCAGGATCTCTGGAACTCGGTACCACCGACGATGGCACAACGTGTCTTTGCTGGTATGCTGAACGAAACGTTAACCGTGCTAACTGTCCGCTACACGCAGACGGTACCTAGCCGGGCCCGGTCACCACTGCTGCTGGTCGATGTCTCAAACATACTGTTGTGTGTCGGTGAACTACTTCCAGCAATCTGTGCGAATGGTGAAGCATTTGTGGGGTTGAATCTGCCCAGCCAGAGCAAGATCATACGAGACATTCATGCCAAGTGTCAGGAGCTGTTCTGTTGTCTGTTGTTGCGTGGAGTTCCACTCGGCGCACTCTACAAGATCGCGAAGAAAGGGGTCCAGGGAGGAATCGCAATGTTTGGACAACGTCAAGGATTGATTGTACCGTGGACCATTTTTACCATGCCACGCCTGTTTCCGCCGAACTTGAATGCACACTGGGCCGCCCGTTGCTCGGAGCTACCGACCAGCACGGCACTAACGCTCGAGCTCAAGGTACTACTGGCAGCTCCCCAAGCTAATTGGTGGCTGCTGCTCAAGGCATTGCTGATGCGTGAAGCACACTTGTCCTCGTTGATCTTTCATCATCTAATCCGCAATCTGCCATCGTGCGACAACTTCATTCCGAGTGCTCATCAACCATCCGTCAACCGGGACTGTCTATCGAAGAAGTGTGAAGGATTCCTGTGTGGATTGGAGTGTAACGATATCGTGCAGTGGGCGCTAGAACAAAATGGTAAGAGAAAAATCGAAGAGGTAAATTGAGACTACTTTAAAATACTTTCCTTTTATTCGATCCGTGTAGATCCGATCGGTCAGTCCAACTATCAGGTACTGATGGGTCTCACTTACATCGTCATCATGGCCGGCAAGACGTCCGATATAAACAAGACGCTCATCTCGGCACTCGAGAAGAGCAAAATGAACGATTGGGCGTCCTGCCTGGATCGGCGTCAAGTGTGGAACCAGAAGCGTCCGCCATGGCTCGAAGCCATCCTGCATCTGATCTATCCGATTCTTGGTCCAGTCGTCCATATGCTTGTGTCCGCCGTACAAACAACGGCCAGCATGTACCAAGCGATGTCCTTATCGTTGTCCTGCTTTTCGGAGATGTGGGATTGTATACCGGACTGTCTGTACACGGTTACCAACTGCCTGACTGAGATTCTGCCAGCCGAGATACGTCCACTGGGAGATTCGGTATTGATTCAGCTTCTCTACATCGCACTATACTCAAAACTGCTAGAAGTAGCCGAAACCGAAGCGGAAGCAGAAACGAAGGAGCAAACAAACGCAACGTCCTCGCCGGAAGCTTCCGCCGCTCCAATCTCAACGATAAACATGAAACCAAAGTCGGTTATTTGCCAGACGTTGGCCGAAGCGATCTGCTTCATCGACGAGGACAACAAACACACGGAACAGATTAACTCGCTCATCAGTCAGGCCAGGGAAAGCCAACGCACGATGGGTCAGCTGGAGAACGATATTGACGATGCGGTCGGGCTGGCTAGTTTCGCCAGCACATCACGTGTGGACGATGTGGAAGCGTTCCTACGCCAAACGACACCGAGCGTTCGGTCGGAGGAAGAATTCGACGTAGAGAACGCGGAGTACATTGCCGAAATGTTGGTAAGCGATGTGCTGGTAACAAGCGTCGGTAAACTAAGCATGAAGATGCTGTATCAGTACATACGGAAAAATTTCGACTGGATACTGCAGCAGCTGGGTGTGAGCGATATTGAGCATAATCCGCTGCAACCGAACCCGGGACAGAGCATTCGCGAGGAACGGCAAACGTTGATTGATCTAATGTTTCACATCGGACATCGCTCGTTCGATCAGCTGCTTAGTGGCGGGCTGGATATAGACTACACCAAGTGGTTCCAAACGCCCATGTCGATGAGTGTTGAGAAGGCCTGGCTGCAGGTGTGCCAGCGCTGGGAGTTTCAAGAGAGCGCCAAGCTGTCCGTGCACGAGGCGCTCATGGTGTCCTTTATTACCTCGCAGCTTAAGCCATAATTTTCAATTGAATCATTCAATTTTCAAACGAATTTTCAATTGAATCATTCAATTTTCAAACGAATTTTAAATTGCACCTAGCAGTTACTAGTTTTCTTTGAAGATCATTTGGTCTAAACAATCGCACCTACAAACTGAATTCGCACTCTTTTGTGAATAAAGAAACATTTAACACATTCAATGAAAAACAAGAACTTGATTGCTTATAAGTTGTCCGAAATTGCTCATGGTTGAATAAAGCCGCCCATACACATCTTCTCAGTGTGATTACTTTCCAACGCCATTATCGACAACGTTCATGATATCTAAAAAATAATGAACTTTCATTCTTTTTTAAATATCAAGAGAGAAACTGATTACATCTATCAGTACATTCGGATATTTATGCTTAATGCATATTAATCATTTACCTCCGTACTTTATTTACTTACTTTTTTATTTTCTTCTTTGTTTCTTTTTTAATCTGTTTTCTTTCATTGCGCAAAGCTGAGGTCGTTTCGTTATCGTACGACACACCGTTCAGCTTAGTACCTCCCGGCACCCAAGCATAATAATACGATCATATTCTTTAGCATTTATCTAAGGTATGTTATCTTCCGTTCAGCGCCCGCCCCTTCTTCTTTCGGAGCAGCGAAAGCATAAAGCGTTCAAGTGTCACAAGTTCTTTTCCAGCTTTGCAGGTCGCAACTGTACATACATGTTAAGCAGTAGCGAACGAAACACACAAAAAAACAAGCTTCGCTTCAATACCATTAAATTGCTGCAACAACAAACAAAAAAGGATCAATTGTGAAAAAGATGTTAATGTTTGATGTTTTACTTACAAAGCGGCATATAACAAACATATCAAAATCATACCGTTAAGCTAACTTTATACCAAAAAAAAAAACAGTACACTATAGAAAAACGCCACCGTCACTCGGGTTCTAACGTAAGGGCCATCCTTGCATTTTCCCTCCATTGACATAATAAGTAATAATAAATGTTCTTCCTGCTGGCAGCCTCCGTTTCGTGTTAGAGACAGGGAGAGGACTGATCGAAACAATCAAAATTAAACGCTCTCCCCTATAACTAAGCTGTATTTGCTTGCGACGAAATCACACATCCGCCGCCGGAAGCTGTGTACTAAAAGATAAATAAACATAACTGACGGTAATACGACATGAATCCGGATGCGCTGCTGTCGAGATCGGCTAATGATGAATGCGTGCGAGTAAGAAACAACATACACCCTTCGTGTGCCTTGTTCCGTTGCCACCTGTTTTCATCCCACCCTTTTGCTAATGCAGCTGTTCTCGGCTTGAAGGACAGATTTTCTTTCTCTTGCTAACAACAACTTCCCCATCGTCCGAAGGTGATGATGATCAGTCGTCGGCCTTCTTGGGTGAAGCATCCAGATAGATTTTGAGCGCACGTTCCTTGCGGGGTGAGTAAGTCGAGCTGGTTCTGCCGTCCTTCTTCGTCAGTTCTTTGCGCTCTTCCGGTGTTAGTTCCTTCAGTGGTTCTGTGCTATCGCTGTAAATTGTAATAAAACATGCCATTATAATTTCTAGCTAGTTTTATGTAGGTTCAAGTATTAGTTAATGTTCCTACCGGTAGTAGAGTAGCGTGCCGATGCAGTAAATCTGACAGTCATCTGCATTCTGCGGCGTTGACACCCATTGCAAACCGTTCTGTATGTTCAGTACACTGTCACGGTGCAGACTCGTCTGTGCTATCTTCACATATTCAACGTTTTCCTCAGCGATACCGCTGATACGGGCCAAATGTTTCGTCAGCTCTAATTTGTCTGCGAATGAGTAAAATGAGCACATATTAATTATTCTTATGTCTTGCAATGAATACATATTTAGCTGTTGAAATGTTAACTAACCGGTAAATAAAATTTCCTGGAATTTGCCTAGTTTCATTTCCGATGGATACCATCTTCTCACCAACAGTACCACATCATTGATATCGATCGGTGTGAGGCTGGCGAGATCATCAACTTCTTGCAAAAATACCTAACAAAGAAAAGTAAAATGAAATCAAGAATCATGAATAATTACTTTGTAACGATCTGATGTCCATTTCCCGTGGTGTTTCCTCCAACATCTTACTTACATCAACGTTCGTTGGCATGCTAATGTCTCTACCGATACGTTCGTCATCCTTGTACACTGCCGATAGATACTTGATGCCTTTACGGCGCAATCGACAGTTGTTTGAGTGCAGGTGGGCATACTTTTTAGCCGCTTCGCCAAGCGTTGTGGGCAGGTTTGCGAGTATGTCGGCCTTTATCTGGCCTACCAGATCGCCATTCTTGACAATCGTGCTGCAAAGGAACACGGTGTTGTCCATCTCTTCCGTCATCTCGTTTACGTTAATGTAACTCACGTTCAGCTTGTACTCGCCTTTGCGCAACACACGACCCAACTCGATAGCAAGACGATCATCATCTCTGAAAACAAGAAAAGATACATCCAGAGTTGTTAGCAAACAAAACTTTAGCCACCAGTAAACCGTGTTTGTCGATTGCCACCTCTCCACTTACTTGTAATCCAGTTCTTTTAGCAAGTTGGCACTGTCGTTCGTTGGACAGAGAACATCCGAGGAAAATACTTTGAAGTAATCCATGGATATTTGCAGGTGTGACTGCAGCCGGTACTTCAAGTAAGCGTTACACGACCGTTTGTCGATCAGCACCTGTAACAGCTTCTGGCTGTCGGTGCTGTGGCTGCGCGTGCTATCATCCGCAGAGCTGTTGCCGTTTGTGTTGAAACCATTGTCGCTGCTGCTCGACGTACACAACGGTTTCACCTTAAAGTAGTACTCCTGCGCTCGGCACTCCTGCAACATTTCCGCCAGCTTTGCATCCTCATCTTCCTCCTCATCGTCATCCTTGAAACCGTTGGTGGTCGAGTTGGTACTGCTCTTGACACCGTTGCTCATTACTCCGTTGCTGCCGTTGGTCAAATGCAAATCTCCATTCAGCTTAATGTGGACAAAGTCATCTTCGACCAGCGTACGGTCATTATCACTCAGGCTGCTGTCCTCGCTGTTGCTGTCTCCGGTGCCCGTGCCGGCCATCGGGTAGTCGGTTCCAGCGATCGTAGCCAGGGTCTCTTTGGATAGGCGCGGAATGGAGAGGCTTTCAAGCGTATCTACGAAACATACCGAAGCAAAAAGCGGATGTTTATTTACCATGTCGGATTACTATGCGCACACACTTTATCATACCTGGCTCCATGTTCGGCAACAAAATGTACAGCGACACCAGATGATCCAAGCGCTGCATAAACTGCCGGAACCGGGCACAGTATTGTTCTGGGTCATCTACCGTAGGCTGTGGTGCCGTCGTCACAAACACCTTGCAATATTCGATGAAATGTTCGTCCTCCAGCGTTGCGTCGTCGTTCTGCAGCAGCTTCGCACTGTCCTTGTGTACCGTCATGCCGATAAGTATCGTTTTCGGATTAAGCTTTAGCTTCCGCGCGATCACAGCCCTGTATTGTGCTACCGTTTGTGATAGATTGACTCGTATCGACAGTGGACCCTCCACGTCACGGGCATTGACGTCCACTTTGTACACCTGTGGGTGGTGGGAAAAGGAGGTTAAAAACGCATTCCGAGACATCCCCCCTCCGTTGCCTTAGTACCGTACCTTAGTCATGACACCGTGCACTAAATATTCCTCAAACGTTTCGCCCTCCTCCCGGACCTCCAACAGTAGTGCATCGCAGCGTTTTAGCATTCTCATAACCTCATCAATCTACGATAAAAACACACATTTTTTTACATGTAATTAAACTCCAACACGATGAGCTCCTAAATGTTGAAACAATGAAACTTTTCCTCTCAGCATGCATTCACATACGTACCGATTTATCCTCGTGCCCTTCGAAGCTACGCTCGATAGTGTGCGCATTGGTATCGTAGCCTACCAAGCGGCAACGTTCCACCGGCACCGTACCCTTCAGATGAAGCACTCGAATGGCTTCCTGTACTGTCTCCGCTAGTGTAGAGCTGGTAAACACCGCCATCCGCTGCCCTTTCATGGCACGTGTCCGTGGATATGCATATGCTACCGTAATTCGGGTCATGTCTAGATGATCGCGACTATGATTACCTTCATTGGCTCGAATTTTCATCACCAAGCGCTGTAATTACAATGGGATGAACGTTAGCAAATTATCAGCATTTTTAAACTCTTCCACGTTTTCTCTCTCCCTTTCTCTCTTGAAACATTACCTTAATATGCTCGGGAAATTGTTCCTCCGAAATCGGTAGCGCATTCTTCTCACTATCGATTTGGCGATACATTAACATGTAGGCATTAGTGCTGGACGTGTATGCACCGGTGTACGACGTTTTGAACGAACCACCTCCGTACGATTTGTGAATGTCCTCTTGTGTTATCTATTTAATGATCGAAAACGAGAAAAGGAAACACTTATAACGTATTGCATAAGCTACAAAAAAAAAAACAACAAAACACTCCATACCGGTGAAACAGTTTGATCATTAAACGACAACCAACGACCGCTCTTGAAGTCCTTGATGTACGCATAATAATGGCCACCGGAAGCGCTGCCAGCGTGTATCATGATGGCAAACAGTTCATATTTGTATGGGCCGGGTGCATTGAAGCTGCTGTTCATCGGGGACGATTTGCTGTGACTGTCGCCATTGGTTGTCAAATCCATATCGATACCTTCATCGTCATCCTGTGCCGATAGATTTAAACCGTGTGCTTAATTTCCATCCAATGTACACCACTCCCACAACTTAGGTGCAGCCCTACCTGTGCCATAAACTGATCATTCGGTGTGGTAGTCGTTGATGAGACGGATGTACCACCGTTCTGGAACGAATCTTCCTCAAGCGCCGAACCACTGTCCGTAGTGCTGCATTCGTCCGATTTCATAAAGTTTTCTGCCGTCTCCATCATCATTGGACCGTTACCATTAACGGCACCATTGGTGGATGATGATTCAGCTGCGGCAGCAGCGGCTGCAGCTGCAATCGTGCTGGTCGTCAGCTTGTAATCGGACGTAGAGCTAACGAAGTGGTTCAAATTCAACAGCTCAGGAAACGTTACTCTGGAAGGAGAAAAGATTCGTAAAGTGGTAATTTTATTCTTCAATTATTCGGCATTTGTTTACCAAGAGCAAAAACTCACTTATCGTTCAGTTTGATTCGATGAAACGATTGGTAATCGAAATCGAACCGCTTCAGATGCAATGTCAAGATGTACGGGAACTTGGTAAATTTCAACCCTTTGTGCGCGTCGCATTTCTTGTTGCACGTATCGCAAAAGTACTGATTACTTTCGTTCAAAATTTCTGGCTTCACAAAACCTTGCAACGCATCCTCGACACACTCGTTCGCAACGGTACTTCCGAACGGACGGACCGGTAACGGTATGTCCAGAAATTTATCCTCCCGCTGCTTCTCCGTATTACACTCCAAACATTTGACATAATCGATCATGTGTCCCTGATACAGCCGATTGATCAGGTCCGCCTGCTCGGTACGCTTGAACTTGTGCTCGAGCGCATCGAACATTACGCGGCAAAGTTCCTGAATGTCGTGCTGCTGCCAACCTTCGGCCGAATCCCAACCGAAGCTACGCGTCAGATCGGTCGTCTCAACGGCCGACTTTGGGGACGTTTGCAAATTAACGAACAGCTTTTGCAGCTGGTAGGGAATTGACTTTGCTTCATCCTCACCGTCAAACTCCCAGTTGTACAGTGCGTTACGAAACTCGGGCGTCATGTACAGCCCCTGTAGCAAACTGTTCAGATAGCAGGTCATTGCCTGATTTACGAGACCGCGGAAATGTGGCGTCCGCTCACTCTCTCCATCGCCACCAATTCTTCTTCCCCGTCCCGCTACGCCGGTTCCTCCTCCACCGCCTTCACCACCACCACCACCACCACCATCACCGTGATGGAAACCGTTGCTGATGATGCTGCCCCCGCTCATGCTGTTAACCGGTGGTGCACAGATCGCTGGTAAACTGTTGCTCTTGGCAGAATGGATTTCGAGGTCGTTGTTAAAGCGCCGCAACATGGGCGGTTGAATTTCCGGCGGATCGGGGATGTTGTAGTTTCCGGAATCTACCGGACTAGCTGATGCACCAAGCGCTAGATCATCATCGGAGTACATATCCTCTACTGGCAACTGGAAAATAAAAGAAGAATTTAGTTTCCAAAACAACATTGCAATATCTCCCGCGAGGAATAACTCTCCAGACATGGATAAATTCACTTACCAAATATGGTGGATTAGTAATACGCGGAACAATGAGAAGGTTGTTCACGGTACCAAACTTTATACCGACATCCGAAAGTTTCTCCTGTTGCCGTTCGTGTAAGGGAACCTTAAAAACAAAACCAAAAAAAAACAGACATGAGCAAATCCATTTAAAAGTACACAGTACAACTTTATGCAACAAGTGCTAAGTATTAGTATATCAATTCAGTCCAAGCGAAACATTCATATCACAGTTACATACAGCTCGCGTAAAGACTGTGGGTAAAGCAAATTGTTCAAACATCCATAAATCATCTTCATCCCGGGTTGCGAACAGCGTATCACATTCCTCTACGCCCCAAAAATAACTTTGGCCTCGTGTTAACGAAATTGTTGTCAACACTCAAGAAATCAAGAAGCAATACATGACAGACCAGTACCATTTAGATAGGTGGAAAAAATGACAAATTTTATCAACCTCCATGTTGTGACGAAAATTTTCCTTTTTTTTTTGTTTTCGTTTAACTTAAAAAAAGGATATTAAAATACATTCTGGCGCTTAAAACGACGCAACTCTTCAGTGGCACGTACAGCAATAATGTATATTAATGTGGAAGAAAGGTTATTGTCCTATTTTATGTTATGTTACAGTAAGTTGTTATGATGTCACAATGCGTAAATGGATTCGAAAACCGATAATGATACCGTGTATAACTATTTCTAATACATTTGTCGACATCTACTGATAATGGAGCGATACGAAAGGAAACAATCGGTATGAAGTATGAATGAAGTTCTTCTACCACTAAGTAGAGGGAAGTACTGTACGATTATGTCCGACTCTAAGGTCAACCGCACTCTAAACAAAATCAGTTATGTTTACAAACATTTACGAATGAAGTGCAGCACACGAAAGGGAAAGGAAATCTAATCCCGCACCGTTCGCATTGGTTCTCTATTGATTGGAAGCAATAACGTAATTCGTACTTGACATTGCCACTCATCGTATCATTGCATAACAAAACCATGCTCATGTAATAGATAAGGATAATCATTAGAAACAATAAATCAGACGCAATTTCGATTGTTAGCAAAAAAAAACGTAAACATCTCCCTAAAACAATTCAATATGAAGGTTTTAAAACATTACGCGTGGGAATCCGTTCTTACCTGATCGTCTGTTTCGGTACCGATTAGATTGAGCTCGAAGTCACTGTAGGCCGTTTGTAGCCTTACATCCTCGTACAGCGTGGCGACGGTATAGTGCGGACGGACGGTTACGGAAAAGCGTTTCTGTACTGCGTCTGGCCGGACGTCTCTGATGGTGCAGAGCGTTTGGTCGTCCTTGGCGCATACCATGTTATTTTCGGTGTGCCTAAAACCCGCAAGTAAGCGTGTGGTCGTCGTTTCGGTGCGTGCCGTGGTTTTGTTTTCGTTTGCATCGGTTGGAGTGCGGTTCCGAATCATTCGAGAGGGGTGGGGTTTTGATGATGAGACCGGTACGATTCGATACAATCATCGATTTGCGTAGAGTTGCAAAATGGTGAGCAAAAAACATGAAATAAAAAGAAAGTAAAACGACAAAGTATTATTAAGAAGGTAATTAATAGAATAAACGAACAGTTTAGATTAAATGTTTTGGTGTTTTCCATTTGTAACATAATTTACTATTATTGACTTAAAGCTTAGTCAACAAACACGTAAATTATTACTTCCTAAATCATTAAAAGATCAAATATTTGTTTATATTTTGTAACATTTTGTAAGCGCTTTTCTTATCACCATGAACACTAGCAAAATATCTAATAAAATAAACATTAAACTAAACCACTGTGTTCACGTGTTGACCGCACGTGATTTTGTCAATTCCAGGTCAAATCCAACAAACTCACTTGCAGGGATTCTTGATTCCACTGCACCTCATGCACACTTCCCACGGCAAAGTTTTGGCTATTAATTGACACCAAAAACAGTACAAAAACAGTTTGAACTTTTGAACCATCAAAAACACGTACAGTCAATGTGTTACAACTTTGTGTACGAAAAAAAAAAATCATGTTTCCCATCGTGTTTGTCCCCAACACGCTAAAACACTAGCATTTGCATTGGCGTTACAAGATTTAGCCCATGAACCAAATAACAAACAACCGCGCCCCCTGGTTCTCTTCATTCCACTCTGGGGTTTTGCATCCTCTCTAGAGCGTTCGACCATCATTTGACCCTACAGACACACACACAGTGAAAACCCCAATCCGGGCCCCACCGGAAAGGCAAAGGAAAACCTCCTCCCATCCACTCCTTTTTCTATCCACAATGTGTATGTGGCACGCTGTCCGCTGGGTTTGTGTGTGTAAGTGCTTTAGGAAAAACTGTGTCCAACCTTCCCTCATTTCCCTCACAAGTCAGGAAAGAAACACACAAAAAAAACGCGCCACGATTTATAAGCGCCGTGCAAAGGAAAAACATTCAAAGATTCGCGACGCCAAAAAGTTAAGAGTAAAGTGCAAAAAGGAGTGAAAAGAAACAGAAAAAAAAATCTTGCAGGCCTAACAAACTGGGGTGATCGGCGTTGTGTGTAAGGAGAACGTGAATTTTAAAAATAAAAACACCCGAACAAAAACACATTCACGCGGTCACTGTTGATAGAGGTGGAGGACAACGCAAACACATACGTGGGGATGGGGCGGTGGAAAAGTGGACGGAAAAGGAGCAAATTAAATAACAATACATGTGTATATGCGTGTGTGTGGTACGGTTTATAGACAATAATTTGATTTTTCTGAATTTTCTTTTACTAACAAATGGAATTTTCCCATTTTTTCTTTCAATTTTCCTCTATCACACAAACATAGAATTTAGTTACAATGTTACACACAATTTGATACACTATTTTGTAAAGGTTTCAATTCCTTTTTTACAAAGAAAAGAAATACAAGTTCCCAACAACAAAAAGAAAATGCAAACCCTTATCAATAAAAGAAACACAAAAGGAATTACAATGCTTATCACACACCACACAGCCGATCACAAGGAAGATACAGTAAAAACTCGTACACAAAATGGATTACAATCATTCCGTTTCGTTTGTTTTCTTATTATCGTTACCACTGATTTACGACTATGAAAAACTGTGGGAAAATTAAGGAATGTTGTGAGGCGTTTTCCCGACAAACAAAAGCATTTTCCCACCCTCCGCGGGGTAGGATCACTTTCACATTTTTTTTATTAATAATTTAGCTTTCGGTTCGAGAATTCAGACGTGAAAGAGGACAAATGAGAAGATGCAAATATACAATTAATAACATTAAATTTTACAAATTAATATTGACTAAATAAAATAATCCTCAGAAACGATCAAATGTATTTCATTGGGGAATAATAAATATTTTTTTGTGCAAATTAAATGTACTTCCAAAAATCTTTAAATGTTGATACACCTATGCATCGTTAGAGAGCATTTCATTAAAATAGAATTATTCGGAGCTCGCAATCTTCGAATGGAAACATTAAACTAATATACACACCGAACACATGTTGACGGCCGGCTGGATGAGGTCGTGTGCCACCACAACCGACCCCACTCGTACCCACACACACACTTCCTCCCCTAAATACGCGGGGTTAGGGAAATTCTTGATCGAGAAGACTTCTTATAGCCAGTAAAAGGCGAAGTTGACGTAATATCCGTTCCGATGGAACGGATGAAGCAACTATGAAGGGACTATCTTTTCTGTCCCTTTCGTCCCTAATGCAGTGTGTGTATGTGTTTCGAAGGAAAATTTAGTGAAAAATCTATTTGACACGCGACTAATGCGCCACAACACACAATAAGTTCTCACGGGGAAAAATACGTTTTTCTTCTTTCCTTTCAGTAGGGTCAAGACAACTGTCGAAGGCTTTCACCAATTTGTCGCAATGTCTATAATGTGTGTCCTAAGCATTTCTTTTATTATTCATTCCAAGATGTTTCGGTATTGCGTGTCACATTTTGGCCTCCTCTCAAATAATACGCTGGATTTAGATCACCGCACGTAAAGCACATACACAAACAAAAGCCGATTTTCCGTGTCAAATTTCCATACGAGTTTTTCCTCCCAAACGCTAGCGAAAAAAATGTGGAGGAATTAAAGTTAGAATTTCAAATCACAACTACACACACACACACACTGTGTGCGGACGCAATTTTCGCGTAGGTGTTTTTTTGCATTTTCGATCGCACCTCACAATCGAGTGGAAAAGAGAAAGTAATCTATACACACACCACACCGCACAGGGGATTTAGAAGAAAATGAAAGAAAAACACAAAACCGGCCGAACGATGGAGAGATGGTTTCGCGCGCGCCAGCATCCGATCGGAAACTGGTCCCGTAGTAATCCGGAGGGTTAAGCCAAACTTCCCAAAAATCGAGTGTGTTTTAGGGTTGTGCGTGGTCTACGATCAGAACACCGACCTCAGGACACTCTCATCGACTCGGATTTGTATGATCGCTGTACTTTCTCTCTCGGCAAAAATGCGGGGATGGTTGATATTTCTGTGGGGGATGATGATAATTCTGCGGTATTTAAACACGACGAGACTATGCCAAAAAATCTCACCCCGTCCGATCGGCAAATTGAGAGTGAGAAGGCATACAATCGCTTGTGGAGACGATCGCACCCGATCGCAACATGGCAGTGCAGTGCATCGGTGATGATCATCGAGGCTGGATAATCTCATCAACTCACCCCAAAGGTGTATTTCAAACCTGTGTGAGATTACACACCATCCCACGAGAGGATCGCGTACTTGGAAGCTGGGTTTTCAAGAATTTTGATACATCTTCGTGATTTTTTCCTCTGGCAGTGGTGTGCCGGTTCTCACCAAACACGATCGTCGATAGCTTCTATCGTGATGCGCAGGTCAGACGATGGTCACGGCGAGTGCATCCGCACACAATCTCGTTGCGAGCTGAGCATACTTGCAAAAAAACATTCACTTTCGCAGCGTCGTGTTTTGCTCTCAGGAGCTCCCTAGTGCTGTGGCGAGTTGGAGGAAAAAGCATTCACACGTGAAGGAGTTTTTCTCACCAAAATGCTCGTCCCAAACCCCCAAAAACACTCGCAAACGAAGAAACCGGGCGCATATTCTGGGTTACTATTTTTAGGTACGATATCACGGATGAGAAGAATACTAGTGCGAGTGTGTGGTTCGGACACAGCCGGTGCACGATTACAGTGAAAATGTAAGAATTTATCAGCCCAATAATGTCTGACGATCGATATGCGCGGGGAGGGATGTTTATTAAATTGTTCCATAAAGGGGTAAGGGCAACGGGGATAAGTTGGGAACTGCAATGAATACAATCCACCGACAGTATATACAAAACACTTACAAAAGAAAGTAACAAAAATAAGTGTGAAAAGACGCAAACAATACTGATGTTGGGTGCATTGAGCGATGAGTCGGACATTGAAATATGCACCAAAAAGATATGCAAGACGTTTTACGAGTTTTGTAATTGTAAACAGCAGAACTCTTAATGGACTTTTTACTGATCTAAAGGACCATCATGGTGAGTACATGTTTTAATTATTCGATAACAACAAGATAGTTTGAGGATAAATTGTACGACATATAGATGTTTGAGCCCTGAGGTTTGATGACCACCTCAGGAAGGTGTAGAAAGCGGAATTCCTTGAAAAAGGACTATCCATCTTAATGCGAGATATCTTAATCCCATTCCCAAAACAGCCAAATGGTAAGAGTGATAAAAATAGATTAAGTGGCAGAGCCAAATAAGATAAGAAATCAAGTTTTTGGACAGGTGTGAATTGCGTGATAAACAACACAAAACCATCCCCTTTCTTTGGGGATCATATCTCACTCGAAGAACCTCGGCTATTTAGAAGATTTCTTATCAATTATCACATTAATTAAGATTTCTTAAAATTTATTTAGTTTTGGAATTAATATCTGACGTCCGTCTATCAGTCGCTTCAGTATCTGATATACTCTTGTTAATTTTCCTCCCAAAAATTCCACCAGAATAAAACCCTTTTCAAGGGTGTATTCTTATTCAAGACACCGGTCTAAAATGTGGGCCAAAATTATTGAATGAAATGTAACCCGGCCAGAACACCCACGTGTCTGTAACGAACATTCATTCTCGATCGTTAATGAGATCGTGTAACAACGGCAGCAGCAGCAGCTACAAGAAAATGACTAACAATCAGAGAAAACTTATTCATTAGAACGATCTTAGACATCTTATTCACCGATCACGTTGCTCCACAAGGCATAGTGCAGTATTAGGCGCGGCTGTTCCTGTCCTTTCCTAATGCAGTTGAGATGTATGCGCATGCCTTCCCACTAACCGCTCACACACAAACACACATGGGGACCACCAACTCGCGCCTTCGAGTAGTCTTGCCTTCTCCGCAATGTCTAATGCGAAACGCGTGTACAGTAGCAGAAAAGGAAATACTTAAGCGTAAGGGAGTGTAAACCCTCGTCCATGATCGTCTCCAAAAACGGGAACACACACGCACACACACGCACATGGTTGCTGGGCATGTGTTTATGTGGCTGAAAGTTTGTGCGTGTGACAGTCTCTCTCTCTTTTTGCCGGGAACTATATTTAGTTCCCGGTTGATCCACTTGCGCCATATGCTGTTGTTTTGTTCCAATTGCAATGTTGTGTCCATGTCTTTTTTTTTTTTGCTGTTGCAAGTGAAATATCTTCTCCCTTTCCGTCGTAACCCGGGGGTGAGGGGATGAGTGTCTCGTGTGCCAATGATTCACCGCTGAACGATCGAACGAACGGAACGGAAGGCACAAAATAAGAAAAAAGCAACAATGTTTTACGTCATAAAGTGCTACCCCTTGCGGAAGAACGAAAAAAAGCCAACCTGCTGCAATCTCACTAAGAAAATGAATTAAAAAAACACCTACACACTGAACGGTGCTGCGTGTTTCGTAATCACGGATAGATTAGGCCGCACTTTCGGTCAATTAGAACGCAACACTGCCCAGGTTGTGGAGTGAAAGAGCTGTTGCACCAACCACTATCCGAACACACTCAAGTCAGCGAATAATGCGATGGGTTACGAATCGTATCCGCAAATCGAATCGACACACGTACGATTTGTCACATATACACTAAATGATCATGCAAACACCACTGATAACAGGACCGTAAGGCCTTCTTCGTCCACCTCCACTAGGATCATCTCCGGCGTGAATCGGTAGAACGTTGCCACACACGACCGTAACGCACTCGTGGCAGGAATGCGACCGACTAGACCGAGAGCAGGAGACAAACTTCGACAGGAGACATTCTATCGTGAGTGCGTTTGCCCCAAAAAAAAGTCTCCCCCCAGGAAGGATGAACAGACGACATGACATTTGCGTGTTAAAACGTTACTACCGCTGGTTAACGCCCATCATTGCCCATTACCGCGTGTGCGTAATGTGGCAGTAACGAAACGCAACTTTAATGGGATGTCTTACGGATCCGCGTACGGCACGACAGAGACCGGTTGTCACACAGACCGTCAGTACTTCAGTTCGCGTAATCCTGTCTCGTTGGTAGCGGGCCCATGATGCGTCTTGTATGTGCGCGTATTTTTTGGATGAGGATATTTTTAACATACGACACGATAGCACCGAACGCACCGAGCGGCTCATTGGTGACAAGAAGCAGGAAGAACTTTGCCGGCAACATTGCCCGCGGTTTAATAGCGGTCGGTGGTCGCGACGATGACAAAAATTGCCTGCCGTCCCAAAAGGAAGCTTGCCGAAGATATTACTCCGCAATATGTTTTTTGGTAGAGGCAAAAACAGCGAAAAAGTGTACCTTTTTCATTGATCGGTCACGCGGACAGTGTTCGCATGTTTTGCTGCGCGGTGTTAATGCAATTTCGCTCTCGTTTGAAACCTTCTGAATGTTTACTTGTACTCACACTAGGGGGGTGGAAATGTAATCTTTCGAGCTGTTTCGAGCGAATGTTTACCATGGTGCGCAAAAGTTGCAGTCCTTGAAAGATGAAGGAAGTGGGTTGTGTAACCAATATCGAACTGTTTGATTTTTAATGAAATTTTTACTATTTTCGTGGTGAAAGAATATTATTTTAAGGAACAGTAACACCTGTTCGGGTTTTTGTGAAACAATCGGCAAATGATACTACCGTTAGACACTGTTTTTCGCAAGATTTACACCTGCAATCATTTTTTCCATTATTGCTGACATTTGAACTGTAATCTTGGTTGGGAAGCTGTACATAATTTCCTCCCGATTCTATGCGTCCGTTTCTTCGCGATGTCAAAGATCAGTCAAACGATAGGGGGTAATGCAAATACCTTTCTCGTCGCTTCACATTATCACGTTTGGCCTACGTTGCTTAAGAGGGGGTTTGGTCAAACCATTATCAATACAATAGGAAAACAAAAAGAACCGATGCCTTCACGGGTAAAGGGCGATACATTGTGTGTGGGGAAGAAAAGAAAACAAACTTGCACAGCTCGCGTTTCGTGCGCACATTCCCCGTATTGCACGCGTATTGTTCAGGCCCGGCAGCCCGGTTTGACCGATAAGAGCAAACGGTTCCATCGGTTCATGTTTCAATCGTATGGCAGCAATACCATTGGTTGCAATTTCACGGCCAGCTTCTAATAAATTCTTGATGCTGCGAAGAAAGCCTGCCACGTACAGGTTACGTTCTTTTGTTCTATGCTTTGTCTGTTTGCTGGTGCGTTATAAGCTTTCCCCGCGAAGGTGATGCTCCGTTTAAATACTTCTGGAGTGTTTTTTTCTTATGTTTGTTACTTGACTTATGTCTCTTCTGCATTTGCATTTTTGTGTATTCTGAACGGTTCCCCTAATGCCAGTTGTCCTAAAATGAAACAAAAAGAATAGTAATACAAATTGAAAGTGCAACGTCATGGAATGGACGAGAGCGAAACAAACAAACCGAAGTAACAAACCCCAACTTGATCAAGTATGCATCCGTATTACGAAAAAGCTTATCATTATGCAAGCGCACTGGTGGTACCGCTTTCTTCCCATTGGCTGCAACCGGGTATCAACATCGGTCAACGTTCTAGGGCCGGTGGTCTTGGTCTTGCTTCTCTTGACGTTGAGGGTGATGGAATTCCTGCACCCAACCGTAGAATGATTTTGTTTTGGCCGTAATTACGCGTCTTCCAGGACGTTCCGGAGGGTGAATTGACGCATGTAGGGACAATTTTGGTGATCAAAACATCCGTTTGGAGGGTAAAATTATGCAATCTTACGTATGCGCCCAACTACCGTATTTTGGCCGTGATACAACAACTAGGATAATGTGAAGTAGTATTTTTGTTAGTAATTCTTTGTCGCGTTAATCACATCGGATAGAGGTTTTATCTAGCGCTGAGACAAGGTGGAATTTATCTTTTTTACTATCATTTGTTACACGTCATGTGCCCACCACGGAATATGTCGCACCTACGTCCACTCGTTTTAGTTGATATGAATTTTAATCACAGTAGGAGCAAATATTTCCATTGACGGGAGAAAAAAACATCAATGGCGTAGTAGGCACAACATTTTTACAACCGTATAAACACAATTTACACTAAAGAGAGTTTCCCGAAATTGTTGTGAAAAGCGCACTGCGGCGAACGGTGTTTCGTTCTTTTCCGCTCATTGCCTCACCCTCGCCTGTCACAATGAAGCAGCCCTGGCCCTGTGTATTCCCCTGTCTGCATTCCATCAGACTGCTGCTCCAGGCAGATCGCGTAGGAGCGAAAGCGGTTTCGCCTTCTCCCTGCGAACTGATTGCTTGGACTGCATCAAAAGAAAAATGGCTCTTTGCAGGTAAAGGGTACGTAATGCAGCAGTGCAAAATATAGCGCAAATCGAGCAAGTCGGCAGCGGTTGAACGGGCACACACGGCTGGCGTATTGTACGGCGTACAAACGTTTGCGTTTGCCGTACTTATAGGAAGTTTCTCCAGTCTGATTTTCTCCCAAGTCCGGAACGGCAAAATGTATTTTTCCCCCCTGATGAAGACACACTTAAAACTATGGTTTCATAGGTACAGCCTCTCTAACAGGGCGGCTTGCTGTTTGATAGCCATCTTTACTCGAAGTAACTCACTTGTGTTTTTTCCCAATGGCTCGTTTGCTTTTCGCTGTCAGGCAAAAAAAATCTTTAATCACGCACAATTATGGTTTCGGAATGGAAATCGAACGTTGATAACAACTTCACTTTTTGTATGCACCACCATACACGGACCGATATTCGTAAAACTGCAGCCGAAAGGCGGGGTAAGTAGCAACACCCCCAAAAAAACACCTCTGGTTCGACGGGGTGTTGCTGCCGAAAATCGGTTTACAGAATCAGCAAAAGGGCTTTAGGTAGGCACCAGAAACAACACACTTACACAAACACACACGTACGCTATACACAGTCTGCAATTAGCAGACGACACAACAAATTATCCCGCAAAAAAAAGATGAAACTCCACTGAAATACACCGCTGCCTTTACGCACAACTATTGCCGTCTGTGGAACGCGCCGAGTTATGTTGCCGGGGGACGATTGTACTATTTTGTTGGCGAGAAAATTTAGCTCCACCGTGCAGCGAATATGTTCGATTGTTTCGTCGTCGTATTCGGACGAGCCCAAAGAAGAGGAAAAAATCTCGTCAAATGAACAGTGGGCGACCGCACAATTGGAGGCCACCCAAAATATCTAGTGACATTTCTTGGGTGGCAATTTAATTAAAATATGTTTGTTTAAAAAAGGAGTTGGAAAAAACTGGGAAATTTATTTGCAAACGATCAGATGTGTTGTGCTACATGCAGAGCATAAAAGCCTAGATTTTATAAATAGAAGTTTTGAAATTATGTGCAGTTTTATGTTTACCCGACCACTGTGATGCGACAAACGGAATGCAGTTGACAGTTCTTTGGCGGTATTTTTATCAGACCGCGTATACACATATACAGCTTTTACTATATTATATTTAAAAAGCATATAAATATTTCCTCAAATGTTATCTGAATATGAGTAAATATATTATTTTCAACAAACGTTTTTGTCAACATGTTGAAATTGCAACGTGTCTGACTACCTTTTCAAAGGTTGATTTTCTGGCACCACTGCCATATTTAGAAATAGGACGTTAAAAGACGTTTAGGCGGCCATGTTCCGGGGAACGATCACGCCTAAAATGTTTTTAGAAAGCAGAAATTAAAATAATGTAAACAACGAATCTAGCTTATTCTTTTCTCAAACCAAAAACAACATGCCAGAGTATAAAATGGGGCCTTAAATTGGTTCTTTCTAGCCTCTAGCGTTAGAAATACTTCCACTCCTGAGGTCCGTGGTCCGTGTGCAAAACTTTGACCTGTGACCTTGACTTCCCTCCAATTGTCGATGCTTGTTTCTGATAGTTTTTGATAGAAGATTGAAGTCCTTTTTCTCCTTTTGCAGCGATGCCTTCGAGAGGTCTTTCGCATTTCTGGTTTTTTTTGACTTTATCTAGCCTTGATTTTATTTTAATTTATATCACACATTAAACGTCATGTGTGCTTTGAATCGTTTATTCGTTAGATTTTTTTCTTTTTTTCTCGGTTAGAACGGCCTGGCCGTATCAAGACTTATTTTACCACGCAGCAGGATAGTCAGTCCATGCTACGGGGGGACGGTCCGGATGGGATTTGAACCCGGTACTGCCGTGTGGACGGGCGCCGTTTTTCACAGGGCCGCCCCTGAGAGAATTTTTTCGTTTCCGTTTGATATCATATAACTGTATAAAACCCCATAGAAAAAGTAGAAAAGAACGAATAGCATTGACCACAGGTCACCTAGCGAAACAAAATGCACTTAAAACCCTATTCTCATACCTACCACAAGTACAACGAAAATGTCATGCCGGCCATTTCTGGCTTACGAGACTTATTTTACCACGGAGCTGGATAGTCAGTCCTTTCTATGGGGACACGGTCCGGGTGGGATTTGATCCCCAGTCCTTCCGTGTGGGCCGGCGCCGTTTATCACATACATTACCGGGCCCGCCCCACCAAGAATATTATATATACAATAGATTAAGCTCTGCTGTTCTTATTTATAATAAATATTGGAGAATTTCACAAATAAAAAATACCAACCGTATTTACGGGCCTCATTCTCGAATAAAATTTCTCGAATCGTACAGTAGAGTCTGCACGTTAAGTTTGACAAGTCGGCTAATGTTGACGTTTGCCGTTGAAGTTTCTGGGCTGTTCTAGTTTGGCTTCGAGAAGCATCTAGAAAAAATGTTTTCATATAAAGCTTCCGTCAGCGGTCGCAGGCGCAGGTAATGAAAGTCGAGCAAGCAACAGAGAAACAATTGTTTGTTGTGCCAGAAGAAAAGCAATGATACGGTTATTCTGCGACGATTTTTTAACTGCAACGTAGCCAGCTAGTGTAAAAAGAAAGCAATCTGTGTATCGAGTGAAATTCGTTGTGCAAGACTTTGTTTTTATTTGTGATAGACGAACTGTCCGTGTAAAGAAATTCCACTGCAAAAGCTAACGGTATATGCTGTGGTTGAGAAGAACGTAGAACGTTCTGGAACATATCGACCGCGTATTACGATAGTGCGCAAGAACACCGTTAAGTAACAGTAAAAGAAGCAACAGCCACAAGTACAGCCAAAATGGGAAAAGATTTCTACAAAATTCTCGGTGTTTCGAAGAGTGCCAGCGATGACGAGATCAAGAAGGCGTACCGCAAGCTTGCCCTGAAATATCATCCGGACAAGAACAAATCACCGCAGGCAGAGGAACGCTTCAAGGAGGTAGCCGAAGCGTACGAGGTTTTGTCGGATAAGAAAAAGCGCGACATCTACGACCAGTACGGTGAGGAGGGCCTGAAGGGTGGCGCCGGTGGTATGCCTGGCGGAGGTCAAGGTGGACAGTTCCAATACAACTTCCACGGTGATCCGCGTGCCACGTTCGCACAGTTTTTCGGCACAAGCGACCCATTCAGCGTATTCTTCGGCACTGATGGTGGTGCCAACATATTTCACCAGGAGATGGATGGCGATCCGTTCGGGTTCGATGGGCGAGCCAGCGTTGGTGGTTTCCCCGGTGGTGCCTTCCGTTCACAGTCGTTTAACATGCACGGATCGCCGCAGCGCAAGCAGAAACTGCAAGACCCACCGATCGAGCATGATTTGTACGTTTCGCTAGAGGACGTCAATGCGGGATGCCAAAAGAAGATGAAGATTTCCAAGATGGTTATGGGCCAGGATGGATCGGCACGGAAGGAAGAGAAGATCCTAAGCATCAACGTGAAACCGGGCTGGAAGGCGGGCACAAAGATCACATTCCCGCGCGAAGGTGACCAGATTCCTGGCAAGGTTCCGGCCGACATTGTGTTCATCATACGCGACAAACCACATTCGCACTTCAAGCGCGAGGGCAGTGACATCAAGTACACGGCGAAGGTATCGCTACGGGAGGCACTGTGCGGTACGGTAGTGAGTGTGCCTACGTTAAGCGGCGAAACATTGACCATCACGACGATTGGAGAAGTCATAAAGCCCCACACAGTGAAGCGTCTGCAGCATCGGGGGTTACCCTTCCCGAAAGAACCGAGCCGGAAAGGTGATCTGGTAGTAGGCTTTGACATCCTTTTCCCCGACCAGGTGCCCGCCAGCACGAGAGAAATCCTCACGGATCTGTTCCCGATGTAAAAAGAGGGCGGGGGTGGAAAAAAGAAAGCAGCAACACAACGACGACGGTTGAAATCACGGTGTGCTGCGCACCGCTCGGTGTTACCCGATGATCCAACCTCATCCAAAACGCTTGATGCATCAACATCGTTCTCGAACGTTCCATCGCCCCAAAAAAAAGTCGGTCGCGCTTCGGGAGGAAAGTGTGACGGGTGAGGTTTTCAATGTCGAAGCCAACGAAAGATTAAAAACCAACAACAACAGGTGTAGTAAACGCAGACACTCGGATGCATTCGACCATCCCGCACAAGAAGAAGAAAAAAAGCGGTGCGCACATCCAGAGATCGAAGGAGCGAAGGTTCTAGTAGCATCAAGACCTTCATTGTTAGTGCCCGTTGGTAATGTCTACGTGACAAACCGTGCGTGATACAGAAAATAAAGCAACTGGTCGTCGTCGTCATCGAATGGTTGTGGAGAATAATGCGGACGGATGTTAAAATGGTCCGCCAAGCTGGAAATGCACCACAGTTGATGAGTGAGGAATCGTCTCGATCAATCTCTGGTCCCTTCCTCTTGCCCAAACATCATCCCTGTCCTCTACTGCGTCGTTAAAGATACGCTGCAACGGAACTGATGTGCCAAGTGTATCACTTAACGGCTGTGTAGATGTATATGTGCGTGTGTGTGTGCGGAAAGGGGGAAGTGTATTTTGGCGCCCTCTATTGGCATACCATAGCAACCGTAGTGAGACAGGCGAGCATTTTAGCAGAAGCGAAGATTCTAGAAGGAAAGGTGCGCACGTCGCGTGGTACTGTTTAAATAGCTCATCATCATCTCGTCCGCAATTTTTGGTGTTTGACTGCGTATACTGTGTAGGGAACACAATTGTTTAGATTCCAAAGAGAGGGAAAACTACATGGGGGGTAGTGAAACAAAAAAAAATGACTGGCAGCGTAGGCCATGAAAAAGGTGTGCGAACGTCGTCGGGTAGGCAACCACCCGCACGCAACTCTATGTAGTATGAAGAGCAGAAGAGGGAAAGCTAGCTGGAAAATATGTACCTTTTTTTTGTTTTTGATAATTTCTCAAATCAGTGCAGCTGATCGCTGGACGAAAAGGGGAAGAAATGTGTCGCAAACATTGTGTATATAGGGCAGTAAAGTGTGGGGGCTATTTTAAGGGAGGGAAAACGATTTATTTAAGAAGCTCTGTTTAGTGGATGTTTCGAGAATAGGAGGAAACTATACAATTTATGATTTATTCATATTAGCAAAATGAACCCCAGATCATTACTTCGTCACATTTTAAAACACACAACATCGCCACCACCATGCGAGGGCCAAACAGAATTATGCGGTGTTTGGAATGTGTTCCGGAATATTGGAAAACTTACTATTGCTCCCCCTTTTCAGAAAGACTGAAGGAATGAAGTACGTGAGAAGAAATAATGGTATTAAACATTGAAAGGTCTACAGTGAAGGGAGGGGGAAGGGGGGAGGGGGAACCTAGTAGAAATATTAATTAGACGAAGAACAAAGAAACTCCACCGGAATGCAGCCTCCATCACCCTTAATGTCCCAAATAACAACGGAGCCGGGTGGTGTGTGATTGTGTGTGAAAGCGATAGGCGAATATGCGAATGATTGTTAAAGGATTATTACTATTATTCGGTACGTTCTAGTACATACAAAATGGCAGAGAAACGATTCCCTTCTCCGGGTTGCCCTTTAATCAGCCACATCCCTCTTATAAAGCTGTGTAAAATTTCATGATATGATTTATTATTTTAACTCAAATTGAGATCGATTATAACGTTGTTAAGCTTACTATTTTAGTTCTAATAAATCACTCGAAAGCTTAAAATTATGATAAAACTCTGAATCTTCGTGTTTTGGTTTGATTATTAACTAAATATTGAAAGAAATGTTGACAACAAAACTGTAGATTAGCTCCGCTTATGGTTGGAAGAAAAGCACCACAACATCGATGACTGCGATTGCCCGTCTCGACAATGTGTTTTGGGACGTGGCAAGCATCATGGTCAACTGTTCCGTGGCATTTAATTATGCACTTTTTTTCTTCTACAAATAAAATCACCAAAATAGCTCATTCGATGTTACTGTAATTCCTTTATGACAGCGACTGTTGGAAGGAATAGGAATGATTTGAGTATTTTTACTTTTTCTACAAGAAAGAGTATTAAAATAAGTACTGTTTTGGGAAGGAAAGGCGCGGCGCATAATCGAGAAAAAAACACACAATCGATTACGCCATCAGGTGGCATTTTATATGATAGTGGTGGAACATAATAGTTCGCTGCTTGGCCATGTGTGTTGTGAGTGTGGAACACACCCGGATCACGTTGTTCGGGAAGGCTCGATTGCATTTAGTGTGCGGTTTGTAGCGAGTGGGGGATATATGAAATGGAGGTGGAGGAGGAAGGAGGAACACGCGTCATAAAGGCACGTGCCGTCACCGGGTGCTCCATTCGGATCACAACTGCTTGTCTTGGTTCGCGGTCATGCTAATTCACTGTTTCCCTAGAAGGCTACTGTGCTAGACGCATGGAACGTTCTATAGGTGAAAGTAGACCTTACAGATATCGTAGTCTCTGTTCCAGTTCTTTGGTTCTTTGGATAATTTCCATATCAAAGCGGCTAGTCAAATCTATTTATAGACACAAACAACTGATAGCAATCGTAACATTCGATAACGGACCATGAAAATACATTTTTCCTTATCTTGAAACCTTGTTCATTTGCAAAATAATTTAATTTAATCTATTCTAACATCAGTCTGCCTTTAACGCTACACAATAATAACTTAAAATTAAATACAAAAACAAACGTACATAGTAACTAGGTATTACGAGAAGCAAACAAAAAAAAAACTTCGAGAAATTAATTCAGGAAGTAAAAATAAAGAATTTTAAGATGAAAAATTAGAATGTTAAATACGGGATTTCGATAAGAAATAAGGCCAAAAAGATAGTAAAAGTTGTGGAACTTTCTGAAGCAGGATGGTAAAGGATCACGGCGACAAAGGAAATAAAGGCGCGTAAAAGCGCATTCATGAGAGAAGACCAGAAGCATCACCAGAGGAGGTAAGATGTCCACCAATGAAACATGCGTGACTAATCCGATGATGAAAACTTAGTGAGTAACTTAGTGACTTACTAACAACCAACTGCAGCTGCGATCTTTAAAGAACGAGGTAAAAGATAAGAAGATCCCAAGGGTTCTATTAGATTTTAGTAGCACTTCTTTAAGCTGTAGCTTAAAGTTCAGATGAGTGTGAAGATCACACATAGACGATAAACGAGAGAGGAGATAAATAAGATGCATTTTTTCATCTTTGACTCAACTATTGTATAATTTCTATTAGCAGACAACACATTTCAAAACTAAATGTCTAAAAAAGCGTATTTCAGTGTTGTTTAAAGTAATAGTTCCAACAAATCTTATTTTTATGAGCCGCAGTGTAGGTAACACAGTGTACGAGTAATACCAAATCTCGGTCACGTTTTTTTCATAAAACAAAGTTAACTGATTAAGAATTTTATGCTCTTATGTAAAAAAATTGCCTGAATGCAGCAGGGACGGAATTAAAACCCCAATTTGGTGTTTTTGATTATGTTTTCACCATTTATTCTGCAAAAAATAAATAAGAAATAATATTGGCCAACTGTCAGTTTAAAAAGACAGCATTCACCCTTGAATAGTGATTGTAATGCGCATTGCATTCATCGAGGCGTAAAAGAAAAATGTTCTTCCGTATTACAGTTAGAACAAATTGGATTTTGAAAATAGGTATTAAAACGCTTGTTAGTCTAGCGTATTTTCATTGGATTTTTAGAAAAATTTTGATACTATTTCACGGTTCTTTTAATTCATTGACCATTTTATAATTCGCATGAGAACTTTGGGAGTCAATGGGAGAACTTTGTGTAATCTAATACGAAAAATATGCTAGGTAAAAAGCCAGCCAATAGCAGAATAAAGTTTCTTTCGAACTATAAACCGCACATTGAAGAGAGCGTAAAAAAAAATCATTCTGTTGGAGATGCTGCATTGTCCTGTGGGTCTTAGTCCCACTTCTTCACAGATGGTCATGGGGTCTGTTATCATAAAATCGTCAAACAATCACACTAAATTCAGTACAGATTCACATTACACTCCCAGCCGTTATTCCTTCAACTTGTCCGGCAATACACCTGTGCTGGTTCCTAGAGTTTTCAGTAAAAAAAATATATTGCTACTTCTTAATAAAACTTCATAGAGATACTTCATCCATCATAGAGGTCCTCAACCGATCAATGCCCAACACTACATCTGTATGAAATGGTAAAAAACTTTATTGACCTAACAGAATCAACCGATTTTTGTGCTTAGTCGAATAGGTTCAGAAATTGAATGAATACCATTAATAAATACATTATGTTACCATCTGCAGAGTTAAAGCCAGTTAAATGTAGTCTCCAAGATGGTTTTATGCTGTTAATGTCTACACGATCCATTTTCTTACCTTTTTTTATTAAGAAACCCTTACCGATAGTTTCTAATTTCTCAGCACAGAACAAGACATCTCCACTGTTCACAATCTCCACCATCCAACTTTTGAATGAAATAATGTTATTTTTAAATTTTCGTATTTAGTTATCCTTTGTTTTGTTTTCTCATGTTTTCGCTTTATTTTTTCTAAACTCAAAATTTTTAGTTTGTAGATCATTTCGTGTTTTCTGTCGTCGATTTGCTTTTTTTTCCTGCTACACCGCAATGCGCGCGCTTTTCTCTCACTCTTTGCACTGTTAGTCGCAGAGCACGATCATTCAATTACATTGCATAATTGCTAAAAGTCTAAAATCAAATGTATATAAATTGAAACAGAACAAAACAGATGACAGAACACAGGATACGACCGTTTGTTAATGATTTTTTGTCCCCTTAAGCTACCGTCCACTTTCTCCACATAGATATGCTCAACGCTGCGCCTAACTGCCTAATGTTTCGTGTGTGTTTGTTTTTTTTTATAGTGTGGTTGGTTGTTTTATTGGATCACACTCTCCAATTTTGCTTCTGTTCGTACCGTTAGCGCCTTGGCTGGATTAATAACAGTTACCTTTCATCCGAATTGATTAATGCGCCACAATTAAATTATATTTAACCGAACAGATGGTGCAACTATTCACATAAATAATAAATCTACTCCAACGATTGTTTTATGCACGTTTTTTTGCGTTTTGTAACTGCATTGCGAACAGGGCCGGATATAGATGGGGATATCGCGCCGATGCTTTTGTATCTATTTGTGTAAAACGCACTTCTCCCGGCCACCTTAATTAGAGGAAAAAATATATATATAACAGCGACTCCGGAGGGAAACATTTCATTCGAACTATTCGGTCGCCATAGAGACTGTGCAGTTCATCGTTCTCACTTTATTGAATCACCGATTCACTTACTAACCTTTCGCTCACTTAACCATACCTAGAGCATTTGCAACACACGGTTAACTCATGCGCTTTTCAGCTTAGTCAAACTTCTTTGTATGATCTTGGCAACTTTATCTATTTTATCTATGACGGTTCCTGTTTCCGTTGCGCACTACACAATGCGGGCATGTGGAACTGATCCCTTTTTGTGGCATCAGAAAAAAAAAGTTTCCTCTGAGCGCCACTCACTTTTGGCAGTAAAGCAAAACAGGTAAACCAAAAGCTCAAAGAAAACAAAATAATAGTAAATAAAAAAAAACACGAAACGTTTAACGAAATCTAGGTAAATGTACACAACATGCAAAATTCATCGCGTTACAATTGAACTAAAAAATATTTCAATTAATATGTTTTCGTTTTCTGATTTGTTAAATTTTTATTCCCTTTTCTATTACCGGTAGCGCCAGGAGACTTATTCATGTTTATTTACACACAATCGCACACGATCACGCACGCACACACAGACACACGCACTTTCTTATCACAAGCTGTGTTGCTCGATAGTGCCCCGCTACTGGACCATTCAGCACAATCATACACACGCGCATTCACACACACACAATGCCGCAGTTGTTTTTTTTACTTCGTTTTCATTCAAAACTTTTGACTGGGCTCGCTACTATCTACGGTTTCAAAACAGCATTTCCGACTATAGTTCTCATCCACTTTGCTGCATTATAGAATATATTCTTCTGTTACAAACCCCAATATTCTAGCTTATGCACAGTTTATCTATACAACGAAACCACCTCACATCCTATCTTTTTCTCTAGCATTTCACATGTCATTACCACTATCCACTTCAATCCCCTGGACAATATTCAACTTGCGTGTCATTCTAAAACTATTTCCTCTGCTTCTAAACACATTTCCTGACTGGCTTCGCGGGGGGAGTATGGTTTGTATGCTTGTTTCTATTGACGTTATTACTCTGTATGTAGCACTATTGTGCTGATTTCCATGGATTTCGACCGTCTAGATTAATTTTCTCTCGACCAAGGGCGAGTGTAGACTGATGACGCAAAAAAAGGTAAGGTTAGGAATCTATCGTTTATAACATAGAAAATCAGTTCACATCCTAACCCGCTCCTCTTAATCATGCGTAAATGGACACGCATACACATGCCGATCCTCGGTGTTGAAACGATTCACACCTGAATGTGCGTGCAACCAAATACATCACAAATGTTCCATCCACTATAGGAAAATTGTGGCACGTGTGCATCAAACGCCACGCACACTGACAGGGAACTAGCAGTAAGATACAACAATACACGGCAGCGCAAGATGCTAGCAATCGATTGCCCTTTATACGTAGAAACGGCGAACTGTCGTTTGGTCGCGATCGTCATTCTTCTAGCCTCCACCGGCGGCAGCAGCACAATCGATCACTTGAGGTAGGCTTTGTAAAGCATCTGACTTTTCCCGGTATCCCGCTCCTGCTCCAGATAGAACAGCATATCGCGCAGGTTGACTCGTTTGATACGCGGCCGCAATGGTGTGGGCGTTTTCCCACTCAACGTACCGATACCAGACACACCAGGCTGCGAAAATACGGGAAACAACCAACAACGTCAATGACTAATCAAAAGGGATCTTGAGAAGACTGTAAGATTTCATACCGTAGCAGATGCCGTTACACCTTCCTCGAGTTTGGGCTTCTTTCGCGGACCGATGGCTTGCAACGCGGTCATATTTGCATCCCTTTGCCGCAGTTCCTCCATTTCGGCGCGTTGCATTTCTTTCGCCTACAAAAGTTGGTACAAACGTTGGTGAATTAAATTTCGGACGCAAACCACCACGCCAAGGTCCTTTTCTCTTACCTTTGCCTTTAATTTTGCCTGTTCCGGATCTTCAGTTTTGGAGCGCGATTTTGCCGCCCGCATTAGCATTTCTCGCTCCTGCTCTTCGTGCCGCTTCTGTTCGGCTTTGTCTAGCTCTTCAAGAAATTTTATCTGTCCTCGCACATCCTTGGTGACTTCGTATCGCGGATCGAGCTGTACAATTATACATCACAACACAAGACGATTAAAAAATACGAAATGAAATGTAGTTAAAAACAATTTCCGCACCTTAATGATATCTATCCGATGTTCCGCAATGATGGCTAGCTTCTCGACGACGTTCTTTAACCGTTCCTGGCAGGCGTGCGATATCAACACGGCCACCTCATTGCTCGGCTCCTCGAGACCGTGGCGTGCGATAATGTTACGTATTCTCGATTGCAGTGCCGGCAGATGGAGAAACACTTCGTCCTTGCACGAACGTATCTGCGTCCCAACGAACTCGGTCGAACCGAGGATGCGTTGCGTTTCTTCCGCCAGATTAACACCGCCCATCGCGGCCACATCGTTTATGTCGTCGTCCCCGTACATGGACGCATGGTGGTGATAGAACTGCGACTGTGCCGACGCACCGGCCCGCTTGCTGGCCGCACTCTCCGGATCCGTGCCGCTGGCGGCCGACGATGAGCTAGCCTTCTTCTTGGACGCGCCCGAGAGGTTCTGCGATTTGGCGGTAACAGTTTTATTAGTCGATACGCTCGTAACGGTCGCACCGGCCACTATCCCGCTACTACTATTGCTACCGACACCGGTCGCAGCCGTGCCGAGCGAAGCGGCTCCCGTTGGCACCGGTACGGTGGACGAAGAGTTTACAACGACCGTCGCGGCGATGCCGCCGGGCACCGCCGTCGCTGCCGAAGATGCAACACCCGCACCCAGTCCGGCGCTTACCGCCGAGGAGGTGAGCGTGAGGGCGGGCATGGTCGGTACAAGACTAACGGCCAGCGAGCCCGCGGTACTGCCAATGACGCTTGCGTTCCCTGACACTGGCTGCATCGGAGGTGGCACTTGGTTCAAACTAACCACCACGTTCCCACCGCCGGTAATTGCTGTCACTTGCTTTACTTGCGTTGCAGTGGACCCGGAAGCGGCGGCAGCGGCCGCCGCAGCGACGGCCGCCACCGAAGCAACCGGCGTCTGTCCGCGGATCTGATTGACTTGCGTCTGGAGGATCTGTTTGCCGATCCCGCCCGTCGTTACCGTCGTGCCGCCGACGGACGTAACCGTGCGTGACACCGGTGTAGTGGTGCGTATCTGTAACGTCGCGCCAGTACGTGTAATCGAGGTGCCGGACGGTGCGCGGATCTACGTGAGCAAATTTAATCATACACACAGACACACACACACACACGGGCAGAGAAAGATGGAACAGTCAGTCGGACCGGTTGGTGGGTGTCCAAGACAAACGAGAACCACAACATTTGCACGGCAGCGCATGTTAAACGCGACCATCATCATTTTTGGCAGATAAGAAGAGAGAATATGAGGGAATAAAAACCGTTATTTCATCGTTCATCTACGAATCTTACTACAAATAGGCAAGAGAAAAGTGTTGTTCTTTTGTTTGTGGCGAGACACGCGTTTCGTTTTTTTTTCTCTCGAATGGACTAAATGCCTAAATTGTCTTTCATCGGTAAACTATAAATTTTTAACATTAAAAAAACTAGCATTTCAAACAAATACATTTTGTTCTATAATATGAACATCTTTGATCTTCCATGTTTTTTTTGTAATGAGAAAATATTGGAATAGAACATCGTATATAACATGTAGAGAATGTATTCTTGCATCTACCTTTAATCACACTTAAAGAAACATAAATAAAACAAAACACACATAGAACATTAATATCCATCAAAATATGGCCAGAAACATTAAAACGTTGTGTGGATTTGCGTAGTAAGTAATTTTTTCAATTATTAAGTAATTGTTTATGGTTTAAATTTCGATATTCTTTTTCTAACACAAACATTCATTCCAATCGAAACAGTTGTCTGCCTTTAACAAAATATGTCACCTTTCTGTCATGGACATGGTAATCAACCATGAACACGAATGGTTTAAATTATACCTATTTTGTTGAACATATTCCTTTCAGCGGCAGAGAGAAATTTAGTGTCGAAACTAAAAACGTATTCAAATGTTTAATAAAATAGACAAAATCAAAATACAGTTAACAAAACGATTCAGTTGCAAGCCATACTAGCTAATTATGAAAAAGGTGTCATGCATGCTGATAACAAGATAAAAGGGTAAGTTCAATAAGAAAAATCCCGCGCTAAGATAAAACAAAGGAACTAGTAAATAGGAATGGAATCTATTGAGGAAAGACGACATACAACAACGAGGTTGATAAAGGCTTGCGCAAGGACAGACGGATAAACAGAGCGATACAGAATCACTTTATCCCGGTAGAAGGAACATAAATCCAGCACCAATATGTTGAGAAAAGGAAGTATTTGATAAATAGCAATACACTAGAAATCTTTGCGGTCGGATTATTGATTATTGTAGCATGAAATACATATTTTATCTTTCCAACATTATGACGGACTTAAATATGGATAGACTAAATAGTTGTAAACTTAGATGGACAACCGTTTGATACTGTTTCAACGAAAGACACATGCCAAAAGCTGTAACGGTATGACCAGATCAATTTTTGGAAAGATAAAATAAACTCATTCTCTTCGGTTGAAACAAAAAGAAAAGCAGCGGGCTAAACGCGCTAAGTTGCATTTAATAAGGACAACAAATAAGTAAAATACATTCCAATCAGACGCAAAAAGGGTGGGGGTTAGAATAGCAGCAAGTAACAGCAATTATCGGAAGATAGGAACAACAACCATGTTTTTTTTATCTGTTTCATACTCTACTGTACTAAATGCGGAACATTAACAATGCTAATCATATTAAAAGCTAAAAAGATAGTTACTCCCCCATCACGCAAAGGATAGGGTAGAGGATGCTATGTTCGAAAAAATGTAAAACAGATCGGACAAGCCAAAGGTAAAAAAGACCAATTATTCGGCAAAAGGGCCAAAAACAGGTCTGTGCTTAGTCTATTATAGAAAACAAACAAAACTAAGAAGCATCAATTCACATTTACATCATAACCCTTTTTTTCTAACTTTGAATATTTGCAATAAAGAAAGCGCACATGATCTTCAATGAAGATTTTATGTTTGTTTGCTAATTTCCCGGTACCATCATGCATTGATACCCAGAGTTAAGATCTTCATTCAAGATTGTTTCGCTTCCGCCTAGTACGGTTAGGGGAATATATTTCGTTCGGTGGTAACTGCTCTTACTAACCTAACGATTAAAGGGCAGTTTCTGCGTGGCTTGTTTTGTGTGTCAAGTGGTACATACAGTAGCAGATATGATCATATATCGCTATCCGTTTGAAAATATGCACCCGAATGTTTACATGATATCGCCATTTGCTTTTGTGTAGACTAACAACCGTGCACATACTACATATATTAGTAAAAGAAAAGGAATATATAAAATACATACTCGATACTAGTGTTGGCGATAGGAGTTTTGTAATGTTGCGTTTGCAGGATCGTTTGAGAATGGTTGGGAAAAAGAATATAGCATAATCAATAGTAGAGGCATTATTACTACAACGAAATCAAAATGGAAGCGACATACGGGACAGGGAAGCGGTGCTAATTGATAGATTAGAAAACAAATCGAAAGTAGTAGCATTGTAAAAGAAAAAACGGAAGTTGTGCAACAAATTACCAAGAAAGTTTTGGGCGGGTTTACAAGGGAGTAAACAAAAGGTGGCATAATCAAGAGGTTGTATAAAAGTACAAGAAAAATAATCAAGGGCCATAGAGTAAATGGCATACGAGGATGTAAATAAAAAAAAGAAAATACTACTAAATTTCTCTAAGTACCTGCTGAGCGGAGGAAATGTACGTAGCACTCCCACTCACCGGTAGCAATGCAGGAGGTGTGGTTGAGATGGTTTGCGGCAGCTGTTGGCCGCCCGCCGTCTGCACGATCGTCGTATGACCGATCGTCGTTGCGTTTGGTCGTATTTGTTGGGCAGTAATGGAGCGTGGTCCTACAATAGTCGTTGTCGTCGAACCCGTTTGGTGTTGCTGTAGGGGCGTTTGTATTCGCACCGGGGCCGCCGGCCGGATGGTGGTTTGTCCGATACGTGGCACTGTCGTCATGCCGGATTGAGAGGTTAGCATACGGATTTGTGTCTGTCCGACCATACTGTTCTGCGACACGATCGTCGGTGCGACCGGACGTATTTGGGCCTAAAAGTGAACAACAGTGCGTTAACGGGTGTGCGCTTCATCGCCCGTTGTGATCCACTGATCGGTATGAAATACTTACAGGAATTTGGGATAAGGCGGTAGTACCAAAGGCTACAGCGGTCGAGGGTGGGTTGATACCTTCGATCGTTATTTCTTTAGTCACTAGCGATTGCCGTAGCAGTGGTAAACTTTTCTGTTGATTTTAAATTAAAAAAAAAACACGTATATGAAGCGATTTAGTAAGTCAACATGATTTGTTTCGCATCTCGGCGCATCTCATTACCTTCAGAAAGCCAATCAAACACGGTTGCGGACTAGCGTTCAGTAGGCGCTCGAGCCTTTCGCAAAACTCCGCCGGATCGACGTTCGCATCCACCAACTCCTGTATCAGCGTTCGCACATTCTGCTCCACCTTGGCCGGTTCCCGCTTCGAGAGTTCGATTAGGTTCGTCAAAAATTTGCTACACTTTTCTTTGGTATTATCTAAGGAGTTTCGCTGCTGCGCCGGTGTCGTACCCGGTGTGGTGGTAACAACAACCGTCTGCTGTTGCGACTGCTGTTGGCCTACGGAATGAGGTGTCGCGACGACCGTCGTCGTCTGCTGCTGGTGCTGCTGTGCCGCTAGCACCGTCGGTTGCCCTCCCACCTGCGACGGGGAGTGAGTGATCGTGATATTTTGCTGAGCGGCAAGGGCCGGTACCGGTGCTACCGATGCAACCGGCGTCGGTTGGGTGGAGATGTAGCTGGTCGGTGCTGTCGTTATCGACTGTGAGCTCACTATTATTGCACCTGACCCGGATGAATGTGTCTGCAAAACGGAGAAAACAATCGAACAAGTTAGATGGGCACCTTTAAAATTGGGATGCTACATTCAGGACACATAGCCGTTGCAATCGTGTTGCTTTGAAATTGAAACACTGAGCTAGCAATAGGCTGAATCTAGATGCAGTCAATGGGAGGGACGATTAGGGGAACAGAAAACGTACACTACCGGTTTACTGGACCCGTCATTCGGGCTGCCAGGGGGAAAACTTAGATCAACAAATCATAACATTCAGTTTTTACACTCAATCTGCGAAACACGATTTGCCAATAGAGATTGCATTGCGAAACGTAAGAAAAAGCACAGGGTTGTATGTAGTATAATCGCCATAAGTAAACCAAACAAACGAACGGAAAAAAGAGTGAAAGATAAAAAATAAATTACGTTCAGCACCAAATTTAATGAACAAAATTATTTGTAAAAAGCGATTTTTTTATGATTTGTACCCATTTGTAGCCACCGCAAACGGAATGGAATTTTCTTTTTCGGAACGTGTCCAAAAGCAAGAATAAAACTCATGCGAATATTTATATATCAAACAGAAAAGATTCAAAGCATGATCGATTTGAAGTTTTTTTTTACGAGGAGCGAGCTACCTCACTCCATATGGAGATTCAATTTAAATACCAATTTCATTGTCACTAGAGATCTTACCAATTTCTTCGTAGCTCACACCTTTTCGTTAGCTTCAGGATCTTCTTCCAACAACAAACATAAAAACACTTCTTGAAAAATTGTTTGAACATGCGCCTTATAGTATTATTAAGAAATCAAATACTGAAAGATCATTCTTGCTAAAACAGTCAACACAAGAAATGTATAAGAAAGAGAAACAATCATTATCATGAGCTTGAAACTTTTAGAACATGTTGCATTTGTATAGCCATGTTCCGGAACAATTAAACACTCCCTCAAAAATAATCATATTGAGGAGGATCATTAAAATAATAAAAGTTTCATACATACGGGAGAAACAAAAAAAAAAGTACACAATCAACCAAAACAAACTAGTTTTTTTTGTTGTTTTAAAACGTAGTTGTGTGAGATCAACAAGCAAATTCGGTTTGGATTTGGTAATTACATTTTGCTTCTGTTTCACCTGTTGCGCACTGGTGACAATGGTCTTTCGGAGGGCTAATGGAGGACCGGTAAACCTACTTACAGCTGGTACAGTTTGCAACCGTATCGTTGGGTTGGCGGACGATCCAGTAAGACTGGCGGGTGTTATTTGGGTGCCGGCTGGGGCCGGACCGATCCGGAGCAGCTGAAACTGGCCCTGCTCGTTTTTCAGCAGCAGCGTTGAACCTTGCTGTCCTTGAAGGGCACTTAATGTGATCTATTTTTCGCCATTTGTTGTGTGTGTTTTAATTCAAATTCCGATTGGTACGGATATAATCCAGATAATTCCATAATTCCATATTCAGTTTTCCATATTGTAGTAGGTCGATCGATGTTACCGCCGGGATGAGGATACATAGGAAATGAGAATAAGAAAAATTATTAGTATATATATATATATATTATGTTCTTTAACTCTAACACCCCCACACAGATGTGAAACGTCACGAAACAAATCAACAAAACAAAATACATTAAAATTATATGTCGTCGCAGAACGAATAAATATACTACTTACTTTAGTTATAATTTAAAAACAGTGCAAAACTCAAATAGAAGATATTTTTGTGTCATTAATTTATGTACAAGAAACAAACGAAAGCTTCCCAAATGAACGGAATGACATAAAATTAACATGATGGTATCTTTGATAATATTTTCTTTAGATTACTTTTTAAGATAATTTATTTCTAAATAAAGAAAAGAATTTATTCTTCACCCAAAATATTGCACCAATACAAAAACGAAGCAAAACGCACAATAAACAACATAAAAGACAACAAACATAAGAAAGCAGAGTGTACCAACAATACAAGCGACAAATGAGAAATAAAAAATATTCGAATTAATTGCGAAAATCATCACGTTTGTAACACATAACAATCAGATAAGCTTAATATGATAATATGCTCCTGCAAAAAAAAGCAAAGGTGCGGCGGCCCTAATAAAGCATTTATACGGCAACGTGTGATGAACTTATCGAAACTAAACTAAAAATAAAGATAATTGTTAAGAAGGGTGAATAAATTGTTTGATTCTTACAGCGCTTGCGTTTGGTGGTCTAGTACTAACTATTGGCTGACTACCAATAACAACTCTAGGTGATACAGCGGCAACAGTTTTCTGCTGTGCTTGTGTGGGTTGTGCGCCAGGCCTAACATTTACAATTTGTACACCGGGTAAACCGACTATGTTTGGTGTTGCCTACGGAATTGTGAAGTTTGATACGAAAGTTGTATTAGTATTTTGAGCATTAGTATTATTATATGTTTCAACCTCTAACTGAACGATCGCATTACACGATGGAAGACGAAGACGACTACTAGGTTCAGATATGATGATTGAAATTATGTTTTTTATACTGACTGCCGGAGTTGGACGGCTCGAGCGAATGTTAGGACAACTTTGGCTTGTAGGCAGCAGCACAAACGTCGCAATTTTTGGTTAAACTGATATGGTTAATTTGTAAGTTTGTTGTTTTACTACTCGTAAAGTTGTTCTTCGTGTCTGCCTTTTTATGGTTTATTAGAAATATGTTTACCATGTAACTGGATTGTGATTTCTCTACTTATATTTATTTATTTATTTATAATTAATTATTACGGCTTCGATTTCTCTACTTATAATGTTATAATTTTTTTAAAGCATTTTCCAGATTTAACTGATTCCTTAGTTGGACCAAAAGTCTTGCAAAACCACTAAAATCGTAGCTTTTGTCGATTCCACTTCAATGTGCAAATTGTTGTGGAACGATTTCAACTAAAACTTTTCTACGAAGAATGTTTCAAAAATACTAATATTTTGATCCTTTTTTTCACCCATGATTACAATTCGTTGCATCATACTCAGAGTTGTAAATCTCTCTGTTGAAAGTAAATTTGTTTAATCTAGTTATCTCTTTTCGTTTTTGCTTTATTGTCCTTTATTGATGGAATATCAATATTATCATACTTCAGCATCACTTTGTATATATTCTGTACACTTTTGATATTTTAGATTTGTTTTGTTTGTATACTTTTCTACTTTTGTGATTTGTTTACATACTTTTACTTTACTTGTTTATTTTACAAAAACAGCATATTTGAAGATACAATTTTATAGAGATCATTTATAAAGAAATGATGTAATGTTGCGGACAATAACAAAGGTTTTGGTTTTTATAAGGAAAGCCCTTCGTTTTAGGAAGAGAACGAAAAACCAGCTCCACAACATACGAACACGCAACCATTAGCCATCAAGAATGAAGGTCAATGACATTGCCATTGGCGAATCTTAACCGATCACCCGCTCCCGCCAGAGTATGCTGCGTCTACGCATGATGTGTGTAGAGAATAAAACAAAAATAAGCAAAAGGATTAATATATGTGCATATATCTCGGCAGGCGCTTGATTTGTCTATCAAACTCTGAAAGCCGCTACGTAGTATGACACATGTTCTTGAATCAGCTGGGATTCTACCACCCCAGTGGCCGATGGTAGGCATCACTGCCCACTACCAACACAACCATACCAATCAATCGTGGTGGTGCTGAGGAGCGAAAATACCGGCACTCCAAAATCCGGTCCGTCAAAGATCGTATTTGATAGGGCGGGATTTTTTTATGTGTGTTCTTCTTCATCTCACTTCAATATAGTAGCGCCTGTGACGTACGATGCTGTACTACTGTGGAGCAGTGGGCAGAAGCCCTGACCACACCATACGCTGAGAGCGCGTGGATTACGTCGGCGAACGGGAGAGCGCTCGAAATACGAACGCGCGCGCTCGAGCATAAAACGCACGCAAACGTCACGCGCGATATGTATAGTGGTGTGACGGGGCACACGGTCCTAGCTATGTGTGAGTGGTGCGTGAAAAACGCGGGATTTCCTTGCCGTCGATGACTTTTCAGTTTGATTATTTCACATCCACCGTCATCGTAAGGGACCGAAGAACAAACCGGAAAAGCAAATCCGCGCAAACACAGGATTCGACCGATACCAGATCGTTTTCAAACATAATTTAATATTTTCCAACCATTCCATACCTTTTTAAACGCACTGAAGCACTGATTAAACTTCCAATAACTGGTAACACATAATTCGAAACACTTGCTTCAAAGGGAATACACCGTACAGGTGTGTGGTTTCCAATTTCGCTGACTGGAGTGAAAGTTCGCGGCTTAAATCGCGTCAAAGCCTACTATAGCACGAACAGAAAATCAGAGCACGTCTGACCGTAGCAACCGTAGAATATGAAACCACCTAACAACCAGCAGTGCAGAAGAGTTGTTTTAGCTGGTGACCACAAAAAAGTCTAAAATTTGACGTTTAAAAATTTAGTACAAATTTAATTTATTAAAAAAAATATGCCACGTCAGAATTATGCTGCACATCATCGTTCGATATCCCATTTTATCAAAGGACAAAATTAAAGAAAAAAAGTATATTTGTGTACGGATTTCTTATCACCCATTCTTCCTTTTTGTTTGCTCTCGCATCGCTGAAACTCTTCTCATGGCGTGTTTGCTTCCTTTCTCCAGATAGTATCACGCACGCACACCCAAATAATGCTGTAGCTGGCACATATTATGTCCTCTTTAGATTGAACCCGAATGTGATCATTGTATGGTACGAAACCTGCCAATGTGGTAGTAGTGTGCCATTACCATTGTGGTAGTAATGTTTACATCCTTAACCTGTCACTTTTCCGACCAACCGGTCTGCTGCTGCCTGTGATTTGCTCTCATTGTTTTTCCTGGAACTGGAGCAAACCGATAGCTGACAGGCTGAAAGGCTCTCTCCTACACAGCTTCCACACCGTTTTCCACGTTGGATGTTCCAACGGGAAAATGCCGGTTTGAAGCGAAATAATTGATCAGCCTGATCAGAACACTAATGAGTCAACAAACAAACAAACAAACAAATATCCCACTAATGGGTCGTGGTATACATTTTATATATTAGAGGGTTAGACAAAATAGTAGAACAACGTTTATTTTAATGTGTGTATGTTAGTAGAGCAACAGTAGTACAAAATATTATTGCAACAGTGTTACGGGGAAAGACTTTCGACGCCGAAAACAACCGATTCATTGGTAAGAACGAAGCTAACTAAGAGCATGCCAGCGCGTTATAATCTACCTGATTGTTGATCGGTTTCGAAACCGTCACGATGCCGGGCGTGCCGGTATTCATGACCGTGCCACCACCGGACGAGTTCTTGATGATGATCGTCTGCGGTGCGGCACCCGGCTGCTGTTGGCCCGGCTGACCCGCGACCTGCTGCTGCTGGATTGTGGTGCCAGTGATAGTTTTGGTCCCGCCACCGGTCGCCACCACGTTCGTTTGTATCAGCTGCGGCTGCTGGGACATCGTAAGTGTCCCGTTCGGCAGCGAGGACGGGGTCAGCGTGACGCGGTTGTTATTCATGTTGAGGACCGCCGTCTGTGTACCGCCGGCTGCAGGATAAACCAATTTCACTGGTTCATTCTTTGGCATATTCGACGACGTTACGAGATGGTTATTGCTGAGAACGATGCTGTTGCCGCTGCTGTTGCCCGATGCTGCCGAGCTGTAGCTGTGCTGTGGTGGAACGTTGAACGGCGGAGGTGGATGGTGGCCGACGGTGCCACCGCTAACACTACGCGCAGGTACCACAATCTGCTGGCTGATGATGTTAACGGTTCCGCCGCCTCCGCCGTTAGTACCCCCCGTGGCAACCACCGTTGCTGGGATTGCGTTACGATGCTGCTGCTGATGATGCTGATGCTGGCCAACGCTGTTCGATAACGTACCACCGACAACGGCGTTACCGCCAACACCCTTGCCACCGATCACCGTCGTTATCGAGCTGTTCGCACTCGCGTTCACCACGAACGTCTTGCCAAGGTTGTTATTATTGGTCGTAATCGTATTGTTGTTAATGATAGCACTATGGTTCGCACTACTATTCGACACTATTTCACCATTCGTAATGAGGCCACCGTGTTTCTTTTGCTGCTGTGCGAGAGTCGACGACACTGCTTGTACTGGTGGTGAAGCACTGCTACTGCTGCTGCCCGTACCCCCATTAGACACAACGCCTGCCTCAATGCGTGCACCAGCAGTATGATTTTTAACACCACCGACCGTCAGTAACGGACCAGCTCCACTTTCAACTTGTTGCACCTGGTTCGTGTTCGCGTCCAACTGATTTTCTAACGTACCGACTATCGCATTCACCGCGGATTCGTCGACGTCTGATTTAAGCGCTTCTTCCAAAAAGTTGGCAGACGCCATTTTCTTCTGTCGCGAACCCACTGCCCATTTTTAGTCGAACGCAACCACAACTTCGTTAAAAGATAGATGATGTTGACGTTTTCGTCAAAAGGTGGTACGGTTGTGACACTTGCTTCGTTCAGTGCGCGGTTTTTGCAGTTGCGTTCGTTCAATTTCTTCTCGCTCGTTTATCAACAAAAAACACCACGATGCTGTGATGGAATAATATTCTTCCGGCGTACCGGTGAGAAGGATGGATTGTGCACACTGTCGGACTGTTGTAGTAGATTATTATTCACACCACAGAACACTTCACGTGCGACAAAAGCATACAACATACAATGCTTTCGGTTGGCTATCAATGCATACATTTTTTTTCGCCCGTACAACACTTCAACACCAGCACTTGCAATGATTGCAGGGTTCGCAGCTCAATGTAATTTAAATTTTAACATCCACTTTACATGAAATCCTATGATTGGAATATAGATTGTAAGATTTATTAGGAAGATCTTTTTGCTGACATATGCTTTTTTTAGAATCTAATATAATACATGTATATTTTTCATCCCGTTGGGCGGTTTTTAACAATTTTGAAAATATTTAACCCTTCGGACTGTTTTACAACACTCCGATATTTTTTTTTCGCGTTACCCCTGCTTATTTGACGTTTGTTTCGTTAAATAATGGACGTTTCTCAATGCCGTCGAAGAACCCGCGCTACTTCGGCAGTATCCTCCTGTTTGCCTGATACTGATGCAAGCCAACGCAAACGCGCTTCTACTGCGAAATCAATCGATTCTTCCTTCGTATGACGATCGCTGAACAACCCCCGTTGAATGACGATGACGACGCAATGATGTTTGAGAAGCAAGCCATATACTACACAATAATGCGCTCCATGCGACAATGACGATATAGTGAAATTATTCTTCCCCCTCCACAAAACCCAATTAATAGCGTCACTCTCTCGCTCGTACGACCCCACAAGGATGCTTGCTGCAGTATGCACTTCTTTGTATGATGTTGCAAGTTTGCACAACCTATTTTTGCGGTTTGATTTTTGAAACACTATTCATCTCGTGAATAAAATTGCACATCACACCGTACGCCGTACGTTTTCTCCAGGCGCGAGCAAAGCTTTTTACACATTTTTGCATGGCAACCACCCTGAGTGGTGGAAACCGATGCGAACCGGTTGCTGAGGAAAAATGCTTCGCACATAGGGACATCGGAAGTTCGATGACACCGACCGATGGAACTTGCTTCCTGACGGAAACAGGAAATAACATTATTCACTATTGAATCAACGCACATAAAACTGAGACCTGCGCTTATGAAACAATCACTTCCGAAACCTCACGTACAGTAAACACTTCACGTAAAAAAAAAACACCATATGAAAATGCAAGCCATCGTATCGGATGCACCGTACAGCGACGCCGGACGTTTCGTGACGATGGGAAGCCACTCTGGACGTTGCCAACGTAGAAGGGCGAAGCCTTCACTAGCCTTTTTATCGAATTGAACACATTTTAGCGTATCATTTTCAACGATGTAAGACAGATTTTTGCACGTACGCACCCATCGTCACCTTCGTCACCACGCACAAAAAAATCGCTCCGTCTTTATCGCCGCCACGCCAGAAAAATCACATCCCGGAACTCCCGCAATCAACCGAGCTTAGACGATGGTGTATACAAATGTTCCATAAACAAACTGGCAAAGTTATGCAAAGCACACAAAAGGAAAAGCCATCACCAGGATTTACTCCATTTGTTTCGTCGCTCTTTATTTTATGTATGAAGATGAATATACCTTGAACAAAATTCTTTTCGGAGTTAGAGTGTTTCAATCAGAATCGTAAATTATGTACGCAAAAAGCATATTTACATAGACCGCAGTCTACACTGTATCAGACGATACGGGGCGTTTTGACGTTTCGCTCGTTGACGGCAAGATTGTGATGTAGGCGGTGTTGTTTAATTTTCTCAAAAGGTTAACATAAAACTATCATAAATTACTTTTCTAGGGATGCGCCAGCAAATCATTTAATTTTAATACTTGAAATAATATGTGCTCCACCTAGAGTATAATCATTTACAGTGAAAATCAAAGGAAATAAATGACAAACATAAAATGGGTTGGCAACTGTCAGCCAAACGTCTGATTTGCTGTCGTTCGTCAAACGTCGGACGTCAAACTCATTTTAAATAATTGTTTTACAAAATCCGTTGGATGCTTCTCTATGGAATAAACTCATTTTTTATTGTTAAAATGAAAACAATATAATTCTCATGGATCGTTTGCTAAAAACTGAAAAACATACGCATCGTTTCATGGCTTTGTTTTTATTGAAAAAAGTTTATTTTTTATTCTTTGCTTACTACAATGTACTTACGATAAATCACATTCATTAGAAGAAAACAGAAAACAATAATCGTACGCAAAACGTAAGCAAAAACGACGGTAGCTATTTCAAAACACGACTGTTACCTAAAGCACATACACCCGTTCGATAAATTGGACGGCATCGGTTTCTGACTCAGTTTTGGGTGGAAGCGCGCGATTTGTTTCACATGCAACACATTACGCTCACGCACGCGTACATTACTCCTCATTCATACACATTCCATTCATCCTGTAGGCTGGTTCCCCTACACACGTGCAACGCATCTCATTGGCACCTTAAAATGTTGATCGCTAGTAGCACCACTAGTTGTGTGTGTGTGGTGCTAGCATTCATCAGTCCAGGCTTAGCATCGTCAGCGAAGGTCATTTGTTTCGGTCGCTGGTAACACCCGTCGCCATTGATAGGCTGGCCGCACTCGTCGTGGCCGTTACGGCAGGACTAACCGTTCGGCTATCATTGCCCCGGCACCGTTTGACGAAGTATACGATTGGCATCAGAACGGCCAGCAGCAGGCCAACAGCTATCAGTGCCCACTGCACAATGTCTAGCAGGCTGAGCACTTTCATAAGACTGTCATCGATCAGCTTCACCATGTCCTCGTTCAGTGCGATACCTTCGTCGATCCAGATGACCGGAAACAGTGTCGGCTGTAACCGATCGGTCAGCTTGATGGCGTCGATCCGCCGCAGGAACATATTGAACTGTACCCTTTTCCCACCGGTCAAGGGTGTCCCGGTGTACTGCGAATCAAAGAGCAAACATCGTAAATGTCGTAGAATAGATGTGTCTTCTGTGGTTTTATTAGAGACTCCCATCGATTGCTTACCGGTTCCACGTCCACGAAGATCTGGTGCCGTTCCGGCTCAGGGTCCATGCCGTCAATCAGTGCTGTATATTCCTCGTCTACACCCAGCATATGAGGAAGCGTCAGTACCACCGGTGCATCTAGCAATGAAAAGTAAGAGCCATAAAACAGTCAATTAATCACTCACGCCTATATGTTCATCGATTGGAGAGTTGGATGGAGACAAGCGACGAACTACGACGTCATTTGCATCGCAATAGGTGAAGCAAAAATATTACTGACACATTGCTCATCGGCCAGTAAAACGATAGTGATGAAAGCATTCTGAAGATAAACCATAAAATCCTTGCTGGGATCCATATCTGCCTCAAGGCATTTGTTACCACTGTTCATCTTAATTAACACTCTTAATCGGTGACGTGATGATCATCCGATAACCAAGTGTTACTAATGACGCCAATAAAACCGTTATAGCTGTGCCTGTGCCTCATGAATGAGTAGATAGAAATCGTGACCAAAAAAACCTCTTCAAAGAACCGCAAAAGAAAAAAAACCAAACACCTACGATCATATGTTGGCTTGGTGCTAGTCGATTAATGGATTATAGCACCTCTCACGATCGCTTTGCAAAAAAAAAACGTTCAGTTCTTCCAAAAATACAATACTCAAACTAATCCAAAACTTGCTGACAGGCGTCACGCGGACTGTCTCCATCGTTGAGGGTAGTTTGAAGCCGCCTGCGCGTGAAAGAGATACATTTTGCCCCTTCTCGGGGCAACTTGCACGGATGGTGCTTTGCTCTCCACGTCCGAGCGAGAAGATGCGTTCGTTCTTGCTCAACCCAAGATCAACGGGCAAAGCAGCAAGCTTCCCAGCTCGTGCGCAGCCACATCGCGTGTTAGTTTATGCTGCGCAACCGGTTAACTAGCAAGCAGAACGGGCACCTCGCGCCGGTAAAGTAATGTTCGTATTGCGAGTGTTGTGTGCGCTTTAGGATGGTACGTGCGGTGATCCTGTCCGTAGTGATCGTCGTGCTGATCGTGAGAAGTGCTCCCGCTGGTGAGGCGCATCGACTCTGGACGCGGTGTGAAGTGGCACGTGAGCTAGCGCTTAAGCACGTCCCGGAAGAGCAGATCGGTGATTGGTTGTGCATCGCCGAGCAGGGTTCGGCTTACAATGGGTCGGCAGTTAATCTGAGGTTCAAGCATTTCGGTGGCAGTGGATATTATGGGCTGTTCCAGATTATCGATCGTTACGCGTGCGCAAAGTATGGTTCGATCTGTGGCTTATCCTCGTGCGATGATCTGCTCGACGATGAGCTGGACGATGATATTGAGTGCATGCTCAAGATACACGCGGCGTACGTCCGAGAGCTGGGTGATGGATTTGCTGCGTGGCCGATCTACAAAACTGCCTGCCGTGCGGAAGAAAGTGACATCGGGCCAAGGTCGGTGAGATTGAGAGTTCCTTTTGATGATTGTCTTGACGAGGAGGTCGTACGAGTACAGGCGTACTTTAAGCGTAAGCGTGCGAAGGCGAAAAAAGCGAACCTTGTGCTGGCCCCATCGGGCAAGGTGTATGAACGATGCGAACTGGCGACGGAGTTGCGTGATCGACATCGAATGCCGGTAGAACAGATAGCAACTTGGGTGTGCATCGCGTACCACGAGAGTCGCTTCAATACGTCAGCGGAAGGTCGTCTAAACGCGGACGGGAGTGGTGATCATGGGTTGTTTCAAATCAGTGACATTTACTGGTGCTCTACGGATGCGAATCGGCCGGGCAAAGCGTGCCGTGTCACGTGTGCCGCAATGAGGGACAACGACATTACGGACGACGTGCGATGCGTGCGGATGATTTACGACGAGCATCAACGAATTTCGGGCAATGGGTTTAACGCCTGGACGGTGTACAAGCCGTACTGTGAGGGTAGAGAAGCTAGCTTCATGCACAACTGCTTTGACGAAGCAGGTGGACATCAGGACCAATATCCGACCACACCGAATAAACCACGGCCAGGAATTGTGGCTCCAACCGTACCTACGCTTCCTGCAAAGAAGTTACCGACGGCAGACATTGGTAAGGTGTACGATCGTTGTGAGCTGGCAAACGATTTGCTGCACAAATTCCACATGCCAAAGGAACAAGTGGCAACGTGGGTGTGCATCGCGTATCACGAGAGTCGCTTCAACACTTCGGCCGAAGGTCGTCTCAATGCGGATGGGAGTGGTGATCATGGACTGTTCCAAATCAGTGACATCTACTGGTGTTCTCCACCCGGCAATGGATGGGCATGTGGAGTTAGTTGTGATGCTCTGAAGGATTCCGACATTACAGACGATGTGCGGTGTGTGCGTACGATCTTTGATGAACATCAGCGATTGTCCGGAGATGGGTTTAACGCCTGGTCCGTCTACAAACCTTACTGCCAGGGACGTTCGAGTTCGTTTGTGCGAGGTTGCTTTGGAGAAGAAGACGACTCCCAGCACCCGGTAACCGTCCCAAGGCCTGCCATTACAGCTCCAACAAGTGCACCACGTCCTCGCTCCTCGCCGGGCAAGGTGTTTGATCGGTGTGAACTCGCTCGGGAGCTTCATCTCCGGCAGGGTGTCGCGCTGGAACAAACCGCTAACTGGGTGTGCATTGCAAAGTATCAATCAAACTTCAACACGTCTGCGATCGGTTACGGACCGGAGGGTGTCCAGTATCATGGGATGTTCCAGCTGAGCGATGAATTTTGGTGCTCTCCACCCGGCAGAGGATGGGTTTGTGGGATCACCTGTGAGCAGCTGCGAGACGGTGACCTCACAGATGATCTAGCATGCATGCGACACATCTACGAGGAACATCAGCGCATTTCCGGCGACGGGTACAATGCATGGGCCGTATATCAACCGTACTGCAAGGGTAAAAGTGCCACCGTGCTTGATGGGTGCTTCGAGGAAGGTGAAAATGCGATCGTTCCCACGCCACCGACAACTCGTCGTCCGGTATCGCCGCCGAAAAATTTCCCTCGCGGAAAGGTGTACGGACGGTGCGAGCTGGCACAGGAATTGTACTACAAGCATGGATTGCCGTACGATCAGATCGCCACCTGGGTTTGTATTGCTCATCGCGAGTCTAACTACAATGTGTCGGCGATCGGACGCTTGAATGCGGATGGAAGCGAAGATCACGGTCTGTTCCAAATCAGCGATATCTATTGGTGTTCGCCGCCGGGGAAGGGATGGGTATGCGGACTGTTCTGCTCCGATCTGGAGGATAACGATCTAACGGATGACGTCGAGTGTATGAAGACGACCTACGAGGAGCACACACGGCTGTCGGGCGATGGATTCAATGCTTGGGCTGTCTATCGGCCGTACTGTAAGGGACGTTCCGAGCATTACATCAATGGGTGCTTCGAGCAGACGAGTATCGAGCCGACAACGATCACGACGGTTCCTACCACCACGAGAACGCGCACGACAAGGTCACGGGCAAGTACAACAAAGTTGCCTCGATGGAGTACTACGATCCCTACCACTCGATCGACCACCGCTAGGGCGAAGACTAGCAGTCTACGGCAGACGGAAAGAATTCCAACTTCAACGAACCCACCGACCACTCGGTCCACAACAAGTTTGTACGAGTTTTATCTAAACAACTTCGGACGTCGTCCGGCCATCACTACTGCCATGCCGGTGTATACGTTCAAACCGTTTGCCTCCCGGCAACGTGCAACGAACACTGCCACCGAACGTCCAACGACTGCAGCGATCACATTAACCACCACGCAACTGCCACCTGTCACGACGGTCGTCGCCGACCGTACCACGACAAGGTTTAGTGACTTTAACCGTTGGTTCCAGGCCGGATAGGTCGCGTGAGTCTGGTAGGAAATTGTAACCTTAAGTGAAACGGCGAAACAACTGACCAACGGTGACCTTTACAGAAGCAAAAATAGTTCTTCAAATCGCCAAATCCGAACGCTTTTGGATGTTCAAAAATAAATCCCCAAATGATTCATTCCCTTCGAAAAAACAAACCTTACTGATTACTTCGAAAAAACTTCGGGCCAGTTCCGTTTCACATTTTGTGACTTATTTGCATAAGTTGGCACCTGTCTGCGGGTGACTGTCGGTAAACTTTGATGATCGAAATGCTCACCGTAATATGATGCGGCAGCAAATTCCCCATGTATGGGCAGGATAAAACAACAAACTGGTCGTTTATGTGATGTGCATTAATTTATAGCTAAAAAAAGAATGATTTTCACAGAAGCCTGCAACCCATCGTGTACTGTATGCAATGTATCATTTTAATCAAGATCTTAACAAAGTTTCGGAATTTGTAGGAAGGAACGGCGACAACAAAAATCAGTAGTAGACATTGACAAACGAAGATTCATTCTTCATCGTATCGGATTAAAAATGTACCTTTTGCCATTTACAAGCGCGCGCGTTCGTCTTCGATCGCTCATTTAAGTTTCTTCATCTCGTGTTTACACAGAACGTCAAACAAACAACCAACCAATGGTTTGATAAACAATGGCACATTTTCGCCTGCTGTTAAGATGACGATCGCCCGCCCGCCTTGGGTCATGCCTTTTCAGCCGCATCGCATGCCTTTTAATGGCGCATCGGAGGCGGTGTGAGAAAATGGGAAACCAAACAGTCCGATTAGTCAGCTCGCCCCGGTGGGGTATATTTCCCTCACACATACGGTGCGTGAAGCTATCGGTTTGATCAAACTAAACCTATGATCTTATACACACGCGAAACGATCGCGATACAACTTAATTTGTTGCAAATGCTGGTGAAAGGGTGTGTCTAATAATGTTCTATCGTCTCAGTGCCGATAACGTTATCCGTTGGACTGATTGCTAAAAATTTCAACGCCATAAAACCATCACAATCCCTTCCCAATGACGATGCTTCGTGACTAAGCCCGTTTTATCACACGTTCATCCATCAAACAGGTCTCCCCTTTAGAACGCGTTACAATCAACCAATAGCACTGCAGCGAGTAAAAATAGATGCAGTCCAATTGAACCTGTTCCACGGGTTCAGTACGCATAAAATTAAATGCGTTTTTTTCCATTGCCTTTATAGTGCCTACGCACACGGCAAAAGAACGGTGTAGAAGTACAAAATGTTCTCACACCCTAAAGCACTTGAAAATGCTGTAAATTAGTTTGTTATCGTGTTTTGCTCGTTGACGTCGTTGTTTTAGTGGAGTGGATAAGCAAAAGATTTGATGATTGCTGTTACATTCACCACCGGCACGTAATAGCTTTATCGCAGCTTCAATTGAGACAATAATCATATTTTATCGCATATTATCGACGTTTGTGTGTTGCATGCATCACACGAGTAATAAATTGAAACTTTTTGTATTAAAATGGAGTAGAAAATTAATGAGATTGCGTTGCAATAACCATAATTCATAGCTGCATTGAGTCTTTCATGAACTTTAAATTCCACTAAACTAAACAACTTCACTTACCGAAACAGTTGGAAAGATCGAGTGCTCCCTTGTAGAGACAACCATTGCTTTTAACGATCGACTTCGGGATCTTGTTTACACAGTAACACTCGTTACCATACTCGGGTCCAATTTCATGCAGGAAGTTTCCGTCGATCTCGTACCGTAGTGCCGGGATGCCTTCGTACGATGATGATCCGGTAAGTTTAATGTCAACCGTGCTGTGTGGAGAGAAGCAAAAAGGAATAACAAGATAGTTTGTTACGAGGATTGCATACATTCAGGGTCTTCGGACAAAAAGCTTTAGAGCAACTAATTAGAATTACACTTACCGGCAGATATCTGTGCTGAAGATCGTCATCCTTTCAATACCGGTACGGAACGGTGGATAGCCTGAACCATCCGTACCCCTGATTTTGTTACAAGCCGAAGGTAATCCACTACTGCGATTGTTCCACACATCCAGCGTTGTACGACCATTCCACAGTTCAATCATTTGCGTCCTGGAGGGATCCTTGATCCCTGTGTTGATCGTGAACATTCCATCGTCGGTCATGTTTTTCTGCAAAACGTCACATTCCGATCATTATTGCTTTGAAGTTATGTTCAATTTGCACTCGAAATACTTACATGGCTAAAGAACGAAAACCGCAAGCTTCCGTCCGGCATGGTGCGTATAGTTTTGGTGTTCCGTTTCTCAATCTCCTTACAGATCGCCTTCGCAATGCCGATCACATTCACGCAAAATGGTACACCATCGAACAGGAACTGTTTTGGGGTCGTCCGCAGGAACATCGTATCCGGCCGGCCAAAGATACGGTTCAGCTCGGCATTGATCAATCGCAAGCTGTCGTACGTTTCGTCTTCAGCAATTTGTAGTATGGACTGTCGTGTACCACCCCCGACAAAAAAACGCGAAAGTGCATCGTTGGCACAGATTCGATTTGAGAAAGTTTGCAATCGAATCGCGTTCAGGCAGTAGAAAGCATCGTCCGATTGAGTGCGTTTTTTGTGGTGATAATTTTATTTTTGCATTGTGATAATACGTTGTTTGTCCCCCGACATGGGCGGTTGAAGCGTACGGGAGACAAAAAGTGAATAAAAAAACAAAATTACCGAATAATAAATGGAGATGAAATGGAAAACCGAAAGAAAAAAAAATAATACGATAAATGATGAGTGTGAGACGATGATGGTAACACATGATCAATGTTATGCTTGCTCCGTGATCGTGATTTTTCACACAAAATTACGGGTTTTTTTTGCTTTTTTTTGTTGTTAGTCACTCTGGTTAGTTCTGTGATGAGATATTTATCCGGTTAGTGAATTTATTAACTAAAATTAATTAGCTAAAACGCATCTAAAAGGATGGATGGCTCGGTGGTGGAAAGGGGTGAGGATCATGTCAAAAATTTACTCGTACACTGGTGAATGTCATGACGAACCTGAGGTCGTGAGGTACAGACGACCAAAGAAACGAGCAGTCCAGATGAAACCATTTGTTTGTGCAATACGATATCTAGGTCATACGAGGATTAGAAAGTGAGGATTTACATTAACATTCTGGTTGTGATGTCTGTGCACTGTATTGCGTTTCAAGCAACAAAGAACTTCAATGCCCCTTCTGTGAGAACAGGTGACGAACCCCCACACTTTTGGGACAAAAAGGTTCGATTTCAAACTTTGCCGTTACGTTCTTCGTATTTGTGTTGCGTTGTTTGTTCAGTCACATAAACGGCTTCCGGAACGGTTTCATGTGCTCCGTACTAAACAATCTCGCAAAGGCTATGCGCCTTAGCTGAAGAAGAGTTTTTGTTTGTTTTATCGTTTGATTAAAGATCCCCCACTTCGAGCGATACATTTCCGACGCGACATCATGATCATCATCGTCATCGTGCTCGTTTTGAAAAATGATTGTAAAACTATCGACGGCTTCCACTCTGCACATATGTGTACGGTTCGTGGTCGGTTCTGTCGGCGTCGCGTTGTGTGCAGGGTGGCGTTTGTGTGAAATCTGATGAGCTGGTTCACCAGTTCGGATGGCATTGGTACAGGCCGATGAGTTTGCGAACGGTGGGCAATGTTATTATGAACTTACGGGAAAGGATGGGAAGGATGGATGCGATGGTAGGTATGCCAACCACTATACCGATGGGAGCGAAAGGAGATTATACTGGTCCAGGGAATGAAAATGAAATACCGACGCTGGTGTAGGAGACGTCGGACAAGACCAGATCCAAACACCATTAGTCCACCACCACGAACCGTTTTGATGGATTATGCACACAAATCAGGAAGCCACACAAATACACACTCAGTAGCAACAAAACAGGGGGCAACAATTTGTAGACCCAATACAAAAAACAGCAACACACAACATACTACACAGAAGCCAGAGATTGAGCCAGCAAAAGCCAACAACAAGCATGCGTGCCATAATGCCGCAAATGTTCGCCAAGTAGTAGTGGTGGCCACAAGAATGTACGAAGGGTAGCATTTTAATGAACGAGCAAAACGAGAATGAAGGGAAAAAGATGAAAAACCAAACTCCAGAAACTGTGCACCGACACAAAAAAAAATGATAGGATGACTTAAATAAATTGGTAACACACTAGTCGATCCCACCAAGGACGTGTTAAAGTGCACTGATTTCGTCCCAAAAACTCCGAACCCAGTATACAGTGCGCACCGAAAAAAGGAAAATCACACATAAAGTACGTGCGATAGATTAATAACAAATCAGTATTTAGAGATCAGTACATGCGGGCAGAATGAAAAAAAAAAACTACAAAAACCGAATGAAGTAAGAGGAAAGATAATCACAAAATAACCGAAAACAAAAATAATAAATTCGTATGATACGATGCATGAGCGTGTATGATCAGCATAATGATGGCACGGTGACAGTTTGAGGAAGAAACTGTTCGCCAAGCAAGCGCAGATTCGAGTAAAACAAATACGAGAACGAAAAGAAAAAAAAATATACTAAGGGTAGACATTTACTTGGATCGGCGTGGTGCGCTCGATGATCCGTTTAATGACTCTAACGACGGGAATTTTTTCGAGTGTATTATTCACGTCCGATCGAAAATTGGTGATCGTTTCCTTTGCTTGGTTATCGATTATTTGTAAAATGCTCTGAAAACAGAAGAGAGACACAAATTCAGAAGAAGATAGAAGGGCAGATAGAGAGAGAGTGATAAAATAGAGAGTAAAGTACGAAAAATAAAAGAAAAACAAAACAATAGAAAACAATACAAATGAAAAGATAAGTGATCGCGTTTTGTAAAGAGATGAATAGGTAGCAGTTAAGATAATAATCTTTTAATGGTGTTTTTTTTTGTTTCAGATTCCGTTCGATTAAATAGTGCCATTTTGGTGCACGAATTGCATCATTTACATGCACCTTTCGATCGCATGCAGTTCACAAAGTGTACGAGTGTAGCCATTTTCTTTTTTTTGTTGTTGTTGAAGGGAGTAAAGGATAAGGATTATTATTTCCGTAGTCGTTCCGTTGATTACTTCACTCTTGCGTTCGGGTGTGTGCGTGTGTTTTGGGGTGTTTGTAAGTGTGTCCGTAGTGTTTGGTTAGTATGTAGTGGGAATAAAACTGTACAATTTATGAAAGTCTGGTTCATTTATGGGGACTTATTTTTAGTGATTTAGTGATCAGCACTGTTCACAACAATATCTTTCAAAATAACGGGAATAGGATGGGACTTTTTTTTCTCCAAAGCTAGAAACCTTTTCGGTGCATTTTACTTACGTTCATGTGCATGTTCAGCACAGTAAGATCATCATTTTCCGTTAGTGGATAGGATGATTCGGGATCGAAGACATACATCTGTTGCTGACTGTAATGTACCTTGGAACGATCCCTGCTAAACCGTATATTATCCTTCTGACGGTATTGGCTAAAAGCGGTTCCCCGGACTCGTTAATATCCATTCATTGTCGTACGATTACTTTTACTACTTACAAATAAACGTATGGTCCAACTTCAACCACCTTCGGTCGCCGTCCTTGCATAACTTCGTACGGATTGGTGACGTTAAATATGTACACCTTAAAATCTAACGGTTGGGGCAGTGCCTCCCATCGCTTGTATTGATCCGTTCCTTGCCGTAGCTCTGTGGCCTGAAAGAAAACGTTGAAAATAAAAGTGAAAAGTAAGAAAATATATTACAAGGCCAAGGATATTTATACGAAAAGTTACACGTCCTTGACGTATAATCGGATTTTGGGTGTAAAAATGTCCGCTCAGTACACTTAACGATATGCCACCACCCCCTTTAACAGAACCCTGACCGCATTTCGAAGAAAGAAAATGTTGCTTGTTCGTGACATGGAACAATTAAATGGTTTTCCCTTTTCATGACCTTTATCAGTGCCGCGTCATCAGGACGATTGCGTTCATCGATTTGATTGCTCACTCTCGTTCACAATTACACTCGAATCGTATGATTACTACATGTGGCGGCCGATGTATTATGATTGAAACGGTAGAAACATCGCCAGTAATGCTTTTGTATACTTTGCCAGTGCATTGCGTGACGTATCTTAGGCTAGCATCTGATCTGGTCATTGAGCGCGATGCGTGCTTTATTGAATGTAGATAAAACAAATGTTATAACCGTAGAACTATTGATGATGGACAGTACAAACATTATGGAAAATGTAAAAAATGTTTTAAAAAATCTATAGCAATTAACTAAAGTTAGTAAAATGTAATAAAAAAACGCCATTTTCCATTTAAAAAGTTAAGTAAAATGTATTTTGCATTCGTTTGAGACCGCTAACACCGAAGCTACCTTTTTCCGTTGATCACTGTACGTGTTCAGTGGATTGCATACCTTTAGGCGCTTTATTCATGCAGGGTTTGGCTAGAGGTTTCACCTGTACGTGTTAATCAATAATATTCCATCACCGATTGTTGACCATCGTGAATTGATTGAATTATTTATTAACAAAACATGAAAACACTTACGATAAAGGAATCGGATCCTTATCAATAGCTATGGAAGGGTGCATAATAATTGCGTTTGTTTGGTCCGTCTGGTCGTTCAATAAACCACGCAAGATAATTAGTGTTGGTTCTGTTTGCAGCGAAAGCCGCTACTTATTGTGTAATGTTTAGTGAATAGATAATGTAAATATTTACTTCATAATATAATATTTAATAGGATAGAGTTCAATAATGCTCTTTGAAAAGATAATGAAGCAGAGTAGAATAATATAGTAAGAAGTAGATATTTCTTGGGCTTTTAATAAACATTTCAAAGTTCTGAAGCTACTGTTACCACAAATAATATTATGCCCAACAGTACAGATCGTATACATCAGTTTCACTTTCGAATGCACAAGCCAAAATTGTATTTTTCAAGGACGAAGGAAATATTCATTTCTACCAAAAAAAGAAACAACTTTCCATTCTGTGAGCTTCTAGCTTCTCCTGGTAAAGAAAGTGGGTCACGTAAAAGAGACAGTCACCAGTATCGAATGCATCTTTCAATCCGAAAGAAGAATTGTAAATGAATTGTGTTGCTTCTATTAAATATTGTGGAAAAAGTTTTAACAAAACTCTTTTCACCTGTGGAACCTCTTTTTGTAGAGTTTACCTGTGTAACGCGGTTTGTTTATTTATTTGCACAATATTCACTTTAAGGCTGAGAAAGAGTCATAGTACGAGCGATTGGATGTAGTACGGGATATTGCGAAGTCGATGACGATGACAACCCGAACCACCATTAATCGCTAGACTGTAAAAGACGGAAGACCGTATTGCACAGTCCGTATTTACCTAAACACACCTTTCGAATGAAGAGATGTAATATTGTGCAATTCTACCATGTCTGCCGTAAGCAACGACGATTTCCTTCCGTTTTAACAGCATCTTCTGTTGAAAAAAAACCCTCAACCGTTTCGTTCGATAGATTGAACCAGTCTTTAGGCTGATCGGAACTAATTGCTCGTCGAGTGAGAGTTTACCTGTTGGTGTTTGAAGTGCAAGTCGAAAGGAAAGTGAATTATCTACAGGTTGCGAGAAAATTGACCACTTTTCCCATTCACCACACGTCGATAGGGTGAACCGGATAGTGCAACGACTTCGTGACGGATTTTACTGAACAAACTGCTCCCGGAATTGAGTCATCTAACTGAAGGAGAAACAGAGCCCGGCAGAAATCTCTGCTTGAAGTAGGAATCAGCTGGTGGCTACATGTCCGTTGTGTATGTTAGAAAGTTTTACAATTTCTACTCACACCAGATTTCCGGTCGGTGGAAAAATTTGTGGCTCTGTAATATTCAAATGATGTCGTTCGAAGAGGTACAAACCTGTCCGTTTCTTACCAAGGCCACAGACAATAATCTTTCCTTTTTTGGGGAAATAAAAACTTGTCCCCATAGCTCAAAAGTGATAATCTGTCATATAATGCGTGACATGGAGTTAAAAGTAAACTAGATATTCAATCAATCAAGCGGCGTAATGTAACCAACGATTGAATAAAGATAGAAGCAACGATGTGAAAAATTGTCACACGAAACGGTTCAAAGTTGCGTTGGTGTTAAATTTCAAGACAATCAGAAAAAAATGCATTATACAACCGACAGCTTATTTAACAAACAAAAACGATCCGCATTCGATGATTTTGATCGTGCACATGGATATCGTAAATGTGTTTGCGTAATCATCTGTACCTGAGCTAAATGACGTTTAAAACATTCCCTTTATTTTCCCAGAACGATCGTTCGGTTCCTGTGAGGTAAATATATTTATTGTAATTGGTGTGAGAACAAATGCATGTTCTTATTGAACAATTAAGATGAGTAATACGCTTCTCATGCGATTCACATTAAAGCGTAAATTAAAACAATTAGACTGTGGAATAATTATTTCTATTTTTGAATTTGTTTTTAGTTAAAAATGTATAAAATAAATAAGGAAAAAATCTGTTAAATGATAATATTTATTTATATATTTTTTTACTGCCGCTTTAATCATGCTTTTCACACTACAATGAAAAAAATCCTCCAACAGATGGGTGGTCTAACCAGTTTAGCTTTTTAGCATACGAAATGATAATCACACATCATCACCAATAAGAAGCTAGAAAGCCATCCTACTTCTCCGAATTCGAAAAAGGCGTGATAAAAATTAGTGAGCAACAATTTCACCAAATAAAAAAAAGAACGTTGTGTGAATTTTATTTACCTTTTGTATTCAAATGATTGAGTATTGACATATTTACCGTTCTGTGTTCGAAAGCGTCATAAACCCAACAAACCAAACCGACCTCTGACAATCCCCAAAAAGACAATATTAATGATAATGATGATCGTTTACTTAGGCGTGATGAGACGCACGCAGCAAATGCAACAAACGAGCATTAAGTGGACTTGCCCACCAGCAGCAAGTGTCGTCGTTCGATTCACCTTGACGGAAGCCGGGCGGTGTGGTTCGGATTTCGGATTTTTTAGCCACCGTCACCGATGTTGCCCCGATAGCGGGCGCAATGCAAGCGCATTGTGAAAGAAAACACAAAACCCTATTGATATTCCTCGTTGGTGAAAACGGTCAAGGTTGTGGAAGGTATGGAACGCTTTCGCCTTCGCATAGACGATACACCGCCAATCGGTCCAATAACGCACACGTCGCCATCGATCGGCGCATGTTTTGCTACGAGCTGGCTGGAATCCTGTTGCAGACGGTTAAATGGTGGATCGTTTTGAAGAAAAAAAAGAGGTCGAGTGGCAAACGAAATTATATGCGCTGTAAATAAGAAAAAAAGCTTCCTTGGTGTATTGAAAACAATTGACCTACCACGCCGGCTACCGGACGTGGAAAATAACACATAAAACCGGTAAGCTGGCATACAATTGTGCAAGCTCAGCTAGTTTTTACACCGGTTCAGGGGTGGTTTTGGTACCTTTTTCAAACGTACGACACACAAGTATGATGCCGTTTGTGTAGGAAGACATCAAAGTGGCCCGTTTGATGCTTTTTAAAAAAAATTGTGAGTAATCGTTTTCATTTGGCCACTCGAGAAAAAAAAAAACATAACTTCGATGGAGTTGTGCATTTCTTATGAAATGCGTTTAAATAAAGAAGAAACATTAAAATGATACAACAAATGGATGCAAATGATATTTTAATAGTCAATTGTAATGATTTGTATACTTCGAAGCGGGTCGTTCTATGGCACACAATGGGAAAACATTGCTTTGCCCACAGTACTGGTCAGATCAGATGAGCAATAAAAATACACCAACAATAGATTCACAGGACTGTCAGATTTGTGGCTGCTAGTGATGATGATGATGATGATCGTGTCGTTTAGGCACGCAGGAGATTGTACACAATGATTATGTTACGATTGCTTCAATACCCGGGCAGCAACACAAATTATGGGATATGTTTGATGTTGGGAAAAAAATTGTACAAAAAAGTGTTTAAAAACTGAAGTGCGAAATATAACAAACATTCACGAACAAATAGAAAATATATTGGTGAGAAGAAGAATGTGGAGACTGCTCGTAAGATCAATCAGTCACTAGATTGATGTGAACGTCAACTATGCTTGATCGTCACTCTTAGAGTTCATGCACAAGCTGTAAACCGTCAAATTAGCATGAAATTATGCAACAGTCCAATGAACGATCTTGATTTTGTTTTTTTTTCTACTTTTCAGTCTGCAGAAACTCCCCACTAGACGATAGTGAACTTTCAATTTTTTCAATGCAACAACCAGTAGAGTCAAATCACCACAACATTCCTGGCATGCGTGGACAGGTTTGTATGCTTTATGCAGGTGCAGCAAACAACGCAAACATCATTATCCATGCAAATGTTGCACTGAACGAACAACTTTTCCTTTCCTTTTTTGTCGCGCAAACATCGATCATCGTTGGTGCGCTAGGTGGTAAAAAAGCTGCAGCAAATAGGATTTTGAGTTTAATACTAGCATCAAAAGAAATCTACATTTGATATTAAACTTCTACATTGTCTAGAATTTCAGTGTGAGCAGGGTTCGTGTCTTAATATCAAACGCACGTGAAACGCATTGAAGTCTTTTGTTTCTTATTCGCTGCGGCGGGCAATTTACTCATCAAATATTGTTTTTTTCTAACTAAAAAACTCATTTGAACATTAAATAAAAGTAAAAATGCAATAAACTATCTCAAAACTATACTTCACCAGTAAATTACAGCTTTAATTAGCATAAAATACACATTCAAAGAGAAGATAAATAACACCACACAAAAGCAATAACATCCGTGTGATATCCGCATTACTTAAGGCGTGCAATTCCATTCCCAATCGTTCGATCTAGCGCCGTTGTGTGGATGCTTCTTCGATAACCCATATGCTAGATCGCTCCCTCGATCAAGGGCACCTTTGTTCGGGTGTAGATAGCGGGATCATTCAATTGACCACTCCCAGCAAACAGGAAAAAGTAACTTCCGACGCAGTAGATATAACAGCTAAACAGAAAAAATGGGTAGAAAGAAAACCTCACGTCTGTTTGTAAATTATGAACTTGGTGCGAGTGTAGTTTTGTTTAGCGGTTTGGAGAAAATTTGCTTCAACAAAATTCATTGTACGGCGTGTGGTACGTCCGCGAGGTGAATGTACGCTTTGGGTAAACAAAGCAGGAAAAAGCAGAGCATCATTTTTGGGGCAAATCGCCGGGAACATTGTGTTTAGGGGATTTGTTTAAAAGGGTGGTGATCAGGTTTTTGGTTATATTAATTTTTTTTTGGAAAAATTCCAGCTCAAGCGAAATTCGAAAGGTGGAGCAATATTAATCGATCATGTAGATAGTTGTTCGAAAAAAAAATATGCTAATGATCGATCGAGGCAAATTTTTAGGTCAAACAGTTCTCTTTACAGTTGCAAGATATGTATCAGAAGTAGCACCCGAATAAGTTAATCTAATATTTTATAATTTATGTTTTTCACAAGCACCGAAGAAGAAACGATCAAGAAACGATTTGTAGACAAGGAAATAGTTTCGCTCAAAATGCACACCTCATGGCAAGGGAAAAACCTTCCCCATCCTTCCGCCATACGGAAGATTCCATTCCACAGAAGGTTACGTTTTTTGAGGCCACAACGTGCTCAGAGGAGTTTCCAAGTTTTTAATTAGTGTCATTTATTAGAGCACTCTAGGATTACGCACGCGTCACACAACAACTACCACAAAACCTTGAGCACTTAGTGTCACATTTCGTGTGTGGCGACGTTCTTTCTACGTCTACAAACAGCACACGACAAAGCACCGGAGCCGTGTGTATCGTAGTGCATTACTTTGCCTTAGAATAGAAAAAGAAAACGGGTCATGATCTTGAACCGTATGTGTGCCATCGCGTAGGAGGTAATCTGCATTGCAAAGACCTCCTCCAATCGGATACGATCTTGAACTTCATACGTCAGGGCTCGTGTGTTGGCAGTGTTGAATCAATCACATTGTCTCACCGTTTGTATGATGAAAATACAAAAAAAAAATGAATTGTATGTTGTCAACACCATGCTTTGGTGACGTTTAATTTATTTGCCTCACCATAAGAAACTATTTGTCAGGAATATATTTGAAGATTTTTTTTGACAGGAGGAAGTACGCTATCAGGGAAATATCTCTTCTAACAATGCGCTACCTTGATCATGTGATTTTTTGTTATTGTTTTGTGTTCTACTGTGGCAGTTAAAGATCGTCTTACCATTATTACTCACAGAGGCGTGTGTCTCAGTAAGTGTGACTCAGTAGGGAATCATCAGCTTCAAGGGGATAATAGAATAGTCAGGGTGTTGGAAGATGTAATTGCAGCGCAGTAATTAAATATGACTCTAACCCTCAATACGAACTGCTGACCCTGACTGTTGCACGATGACGGATGTTAGTTTTGGACGCATTTCTTCTTCCTTCTAAAGACACACACACGTAGAACAACTGATTGATTGTACAGATTGAAGTTCGAGGTTTGAGGTTAAAGTTCGGCAATGATTAGAAACGTTCACTTTTCCAGGGAATAAAAGCACCCTGTGTCAGTGACGTCAGCACAGTCCAGGAAGAGAATAAATAACAAGAATATATTAAACTCGAGTGTTTACCGATCTGTTGGTTGATCATTACACGGCTAAGTTCTTCCTGTAGCACCGATAATGTCGTACAAAAATTCCCTCACTGGAACTGGGAAATGTGTTAAATATTCCCTGACGCATTTCAACTTCCATATGGATAGGAGTGTGTTTGTTCTGTTCATAATTTCCAGTTAACACTTGCTATCGGTTGAAGCTAAGGTGTGTAAGCAAGCAGTAAGGCAACGTTTTGGGACAGCTTTGAGTAAATAATGCCACAATGTAAGTTTGCTCACGATCGTTTTATGAATTTAGAAGGTATAACACCTCAACAGTGACTCACAGAAAGTAATATTTAAAATTGTTTAGCATTTATCCACAGTCAGTCGTGAAAGTTCGTTAACAAATGTAGAAAATAGATGCTTTTATAAAAAAAAGAATTGTTTAAAGTTGCAATTTTTTTAAAATAAATCTTATTTTTTTCTCTTTTATTTCGTCTAAAATCAACTCCGATTGTTAAACATAACTAATTGTATTATTTAATAATAATCGGCCTGTTAGCTGTTGGACACTGTATTGAAACCAATTCGTTTAACGAAATCAGTCATTTGTGCATGCAAAATTTGACTTTTTATTTTATGATTTCGTTGAGGCTCGCCTGTGCCTTAAAACCCAAGATATTCGTAATCTATTACGCATAGTCTGTAGGAGGAAAAAACCCCCTCGACATAATTCCTACCAAAAAAAACCATCTCTTACTTCCTCCCGTATTATATGAACTCGAGCGTAGAAAATTGCGCTTCCCTCCATTTAGCCTTTGCATCGTCTCGATTCACGATTTGATCGCCGATTTGATTCGCAACCGCAACCACGTCAAGTCAATAATTGAATATTGACCGTGCGCCATCGGAACGGGGTGGCTATCGTTACGCAATCACCACTTCTGTGGCTGCCCACACAGGAGAAGCTTTTTTGAGATCTCGTCCCAAAAGTGTACACCGTTCGAGTGGAGATGCTTCGTGTTTCACCCGTCATCGGGTTTTGTGGTGGATAACAGACGATGACAACAAAAAAAAAGGCAAGGGGATTTGTTTAAACAAAAAAAAAGGGAGACCCTCCTCTGGGGAGGAACATACGGACTAGCTTTACGAGATTTTTTTTTCTTGTTTTAGCTAGTTGCTTTGAGAGACTTGACGCAGGTTGATGACGATGATGGTGCTGAGCTTAAATATCACGATGATATTTGAAATATCTTAACCAACCTTACCGGGTGAACCAGTTCTTCTTCGACCGATTGTTTCGAGGAGCTTGCGTTGTTATGTAAACGTACGCGGCTACTATCCGAAAGGCATGGATCGAACGTGATCGGACCATTAGCAAGATGTACCGTGCATGTGAAGTGGAATCTTCCAAAAATGCAGCTGACCGGTTAAAAAGCACCAGCATGTGCCATATCGTTCGTACCGTTAGCTGCGATCTTCGTTATTAATGATCGTTTCGATGTGATGTTAATGAACCGTGTCGTGTTATTTTCCCAAAACCCTGCACAAACTAGAAGATCGTATCAGTAGTAATAGGGGATGGGGGCAAAAAAAACTCACACACATACTGAATGTCACCTGTGCGTGGAGGGAACTCGCGGAGGGACAAACACAAGGTTCGTACCGGAAATGTGAGCCCTGCAGCGTGGAAAAATGGAAAAATAGTAACGCATGTGTATCTGATGCTCGGCTGATACCAGAGTGGCTCGACAAGGTCAAACCGGCAAAGCTAACGGGGGCCTTCATCGTGAAGCGGGGAGGAAAATGTTTATCACACGCACACGACCATCCAAGAGCAGGAAGCCGAGAACGTGTCCCCGGGGCAAGGTAATGGTCACCCTGTTTCGGGGTGCTTATTCGGTTAGCCGCGTTTAGTGGCGGGTGGGCGAATTATTAGATGACCTACAGAATGGCTTTTTTTTTCGCTGCTCCATTTTCATGCGATCCCTCGTAACGTGCCTTGCCTTGCATGATAAAGTTCTATTTATGCAATTATTTGCTAACGAAAGCAAAAAACGATCTCTAACCAAACAAATACAACGCGTTGTTGATTTAGAATTAGAACAGCAAATTGTATTTTCCTTTATTTATTTTGGATGGTGATTTTTTGGTAATTTTTAATACAAACATTTTAAGAACCGGCGCAACTTGGCAGTTATCCAATACCAAAATCTACAAAAATCATGAAAAAGGATATTTCTTAACGATTAAATTATAAACCTTTTCAAAGGAAAAATCGACATGATTGTCGATAAAGTTTTGTTTTGTCACATGTCTGGTTTTAAAAATAAATGCCAAAAAGGGGTGAATATTACCTAATGTCCCAGTGAAGAAGTAGAGAAGAATATGAATAGATTAATTTTATTTGATTTTGCTGTTTAATATCATTCAAACTGCCATACAAAATATTCCAGAGAGTGAATGAATTGGAATGCAAATTAGCATTCAAACACCGTCGGAAACCTTTGCCAAAGGGGCCAAGTAAGTAGGACACTAAAAATTCAGGAATTTCGATAATCAGATAAAATGAATATGAAAGCAATTCAGCTAGATATGGTTATTAAAAAGTCATTAATCGTTTTTTGGAGATTTTCTTTTTTATCTCTATTTTTGTAATTTTTGTAACATCATATAAATATTTTTTTAAATTATAATTTTACCAAGAAAATATATTTAAATATATGTACTTTTCGTATTATACAAGGAGGAAACAAGACGCAACAATTTGGCTTAAAAGTTTGGCCTTGGAATTCCTTTATCTCTTCTTGACCAATGTCTAATTCCAATGGATCTTATAACATTCTTCACACACACCGTGACTTACCTCTATCACTTTCTCATGTACGGCACGAGGAAAAACGACCCAACCGAGCAGGGCGCCGGATACGGCCATCATCACACCGATGCCGGCCCAGATCAGAGTGCATTGCACCATCTTGGAGGATCTCCGCGTTGGCCCCGTGACACCGTTCACTGCACCCGCGAAACAACACCGCAACCGAGGCAAAAACACACGCACACACTATCACCCGCGATCGTGCAAACTCTTTCTTATTTTCTCGCACGAATCACTCGCTCGATCGACTTATAATCTCCGCCTGGTGGCGAAGGCGTCGAATGGACGGTTTTGTTGATTTACCCCTTGCAGTCACTTGCAGTTTGCCCTTCCCCACACGTATACACTTCAGCTGTACCACCGTTCAGGTGTTGGACTCCATTGGCTTTGCAAAACGTATGGTAGACACTTTCAAAACACTTTGAACGATCACGTGCACCGAGAGAGCAGGACGATCGAGGGGACAACAATTACCGCAGGCAGATTTGAGACGATTGAAGAGATGTGAAAAGAAAAAATAGACAAGAAGCAAAATAAGCTTAAGTTTTGATAGGGACTGTGTATAGCATAGAGGGAGGCCAATAAACAGCCACTAGGAGTGGGTTAAAAAACTGAAATGGAATCTTTATTATCATCCTACTAAAGCAAAACGTTCACTAGGTAAAGGTTACGTTATGACCAAATGCCGCATTAAGGACCTTCAGGGAATTAGACGACTTGCACTTGTAATCGAAATAGTAAGCTTATGATGCCACAGTCCGAGTATACTTAAAGCTTTATTTGATGCCACATCTCCTTATGTCAGACGATGTTTTCCAGCACAGAAGAAATCAACCCTCACAAATCGCATGAAACGAATTGGCCGGATGTTGTGCGGTTAGTCGTTTTACATTCTCAACTTCACTTCGGAGCTAGTTTGATTATTATTTTTGCTCACTCTTGCTTTCAATCAGACCTTGGCTGGGCAACCTCGGAATCGTTACAGAAATGGTCAGCATGTTCGAAACGGTGTGCTGCGTAGGGAATAGTAGATGCAGTCGAAACTCTCCGATAAATTATTCGCTTGCACATTTCCTCATTTCCACGGTGGCGCTTCCATCGAGGACACCACGGTTCGCACATTGGAAGAGATATAAATAGAGAGAGAGAGAGGGAGAGATACACACACATGCACTATTTTCCTTTCACCGATCACCGCTCGCTCGAAACATGGATTGCGGATTGTTAGCGCCTAATGAATGTGCTGCATGCCATTTCGAATTAACCCAACAATCCTAGTAGCTGATGTAGTCGATTAATAACTGTCAAGTTGGAAGGATTTACACAGTAGCAACTGTCACTGGACTAGGGGAAGAAATCTCACCACAATAGCAAAAACCCCACGTTTCACGACTTTTATTCCTTAAACAATCACCAGTTGCGGGCAACGGCGAAGGAACCTAACAAAAAAACAGGTACGTATAAAGCCTCCGCTAGACCTGCGGTGCAACGGTTTTAGGTCAGTCGCGGTTCGCGTCTGTTGAGAAACTGACAGCTCGAGCCACAGCGCACGTTTGTGTGGATCGAAAAAATGCGGTTCGGCTCCTTCAATCATGGTCGCTCCACCGTCCGTATCCACCATTACCACCACCGCCATTATTCAGTCGCGTCCGTTCGCGGGCGATACGTCATAGTGCTCTGGCAACGACGTGTTGTTAGTTCATCGCAAAACCAAAACAAGAAAAAAGCGCTGACAACGGACCGGTGTCGACGGCAACATCAAGGCGAATGGACGAAGGGCCATCTGGTTGGTGGGTGTATGGGTTTAGGACAGTGCTTTGTTGCGTTGTTTAGCTTAGTGCTTCCCGACTGGCGGTGGCAAAGTTGTCGGAAGGTACACACTCTCTACTACACCTATAGATCTGTCATTTGATAGTAAACTTGCTGAGCGAAAGCTGCGAGAGAAAAGCTCTCTTCGTACACTCGCTCTCACTCGTAGTGGAACATTGGATCACAGACAGCACGAGTAACTGCGGGTGCAGCTTCACGTGGCTAGTTTTGGTGATAGAAATGAAGTCATCAGTTTTATGCAAACACGGCATTATGCAAATTTTACCGGCCAGTTGGTTAATGTTCGATAGGGTTTGGTTCCCTTTTTTTAATCGCTTTTTTTGCAGGACTTTTTGTATTTTCTTTTTCCATTGTTAATATTTTTCCATTCACTTTCCTATTTAATTATTCACGTGCATATTTGGAAGACCTTTGCTAAAGGTTCAAAAAAGAAAAATTATACTTTAAGTTATGAAAAATAAACTATATTTAAAACTCTTTACAAAACCCCAAGAGCGAATAATTTGTCAAAGCTATGCGTGAAGGTTTTTACTGAAAACGATCACAATTAGACTTCAAGATAGTATCAGCACCATCCGAAGAGTCTCCTCATTAGTATCAAGCAGCAACGTGGAAAACGCCAAAGTCATCGTTCACTGCAGATGTCCTTTGGTAAAGCCTTCGTACGACATTTGAGGAAAACATTCTTAAGGCACCTAATCTCTAACCCAGGAAGTTTAGCGGAAGCTGGCAGAAGTTCCGGCAGGAAACGTTTCTGTCAAAATAAAGCTTATCCGTACGAATATCCGGAGCGTTACACTTCGAGCTAGAGGTGGCAAGACTCTTGGTGTTGCTGGCGCTTTTCTTGCGTTCAAACGAAAACGCGTGCTTCTCTGTTTGGGTTCGTTCGTAAGCTAATGTTCCGCTTCGATGGTGGTTCAAAATGCACACATGTTAGTGGTATGTTTACTGCATGACCCCAGCCAAGGTAGGCGTTATACCGAAACCGGCACGCCGAGGAAGACAGAGCGTTGCACCGTGAAGGCGATTTGTAATGCTGTCATCTAAGCAGCAAATTCGATTTGCGTCTATTAGTTTCTATCAGGTCTATTAGTTATTGTTTGTAGGTTTATGATTTGTGAGTTTAGTTTTGAACAATTTTAAAAAACAAAATAAATAGTTAAATTGTCGACAATTTTGTTTGAGAAATGTAACAAATTATTTTAACAAAAACTATTGTTTTTTGTAAAATAGAAGCGTGTTTTACAATTCTAGATAATTTTGTTGATAATGTTTCGGCAAAAGGTATGATTTGTTAAATAAAATATAAAATATTTGAAATCTGTACGCTTTTCCACCATAGTGAAATCGTAGCGACCGAAAGCTTTTCGTTCAAATGGCCGGAGCTTTGAGTTACCGCAACAAACTTAACGAAACGTTTCAACTGGATTGATAAGTTCCTGCATAACAGGTTACGCATTTAAATGAGAAATCATTAGTATATCTCTCTAGCAGTCGTTATGAACAAAGAAAATAATTGTTTTCGGATATTTGGAAGCATGATGTTAGCAGAATACGATATTTTTTTCTCTGTTTTCTTAATAATTTGGGTTTATTTGTTTGTTGACATGTTGTTCCGGTACTATTTCCTTGAATAGAGGTACAAGTATGTATAATAAAGGGTCAAATAAACTATTACAGAGCTTTGTTTGATCGCTTACTTAATGAGGATATCTTTCTGTTACGCACTTTACCGGGGTGAATTTCATCTGATAGTCTGGATGTAAATATGTTTAATTGTATAATTCAATTGTTGTCTTGCTGCAGTGAAAAATCAAAATTATGGAAAACAAAGCATTCGGTTCTGAGATATTAAATATTATAATGCCACCATTTCCTTTCCCCGCTCATCTGCCTTTTCCCCTACCTAAACCCACCTGAATGAATTCAAAATGTTTCCCACATTTGTCAATCTTAACCGTGTTTCCCTTTTCTATGAAAAAAATATACTTGTCTAATTTATGTCCACCGACGGTTTATCCCCTACACGATCTACACAAATAAAAATGACTCGAATTTTAGCTACAATTAATTTAGCGCAAAATACAGCGAAACAAAACAAACCTCCCCAGACCAGACCAAACATGACTTTTCTATACGCTTACTTTCGTCAGTCTTCATGGAAAATGATAAAGAAAAAAATTACGACAGAAAAGGCCCTCAACGAAAGAAGCAGAATATAGCAAGTAACGATTTATGATCAGCAAATACATACTAATTCTTCCCCGGTGTACTTATCTATAATGTTTGGCCATTTCAATCGACATATTGTTTGCAATGGGAGACAATAAAATGAAGGTAACAATCAATCCATTCTACGCGGTGATGCAAAAGAAATAAAGTTCAACCCTTCCACCTAGAGAAGGGTTCCCTAGCGAATGTATATCTTAATCCATTAATTTAGTGCAGTAAGTAAGTGTTGATAAGGATAAGATAGTATAGCAAAAAAAAAAACAAAAAAAAACAAAAGTAAGGCTAAAGCATAGACTTCCATTAGCTTATATTTAAACTGCATTATCCCTTTCTAAGTCGCTTGATTTATGCAACGATTTTATACATTGCCCACTACTAAACTTGCTCAACCCCACGCTGCTCTAATTCAATATAATCTGACAAAAGGATAAAAACCGTGAATAACAATAGGAAACGTCGGGTCTTGCAAAAACACTTTCGCACGGCCTCGATGGTTTGTGTTGGTAATCTGGCTTTAACGATGATTTTGATTAGTAGTTTCATACAATAGTTCTGACTTAATGTCATTGCGCCCCAAAATATTGACGGTTTACGTTCGATATGGTAAACATTTTCTTACACGGCGTCATTCGATCGAAGCCCCATCCTAACACCGAAAGTGTGACAAATGAGCAATTTTATGCACTGCTTATGTACAGATGAGCTTAAAGGTGATCATATAATATGCAATAAGATAAACGATCGTGATTTTGTACTATTTACACAAGGCTTTGGGGCTTCGATTGGGGCGGTGAGCAAAAAAAAACATTTCCATAAAGAACGTAAACCCCTAAGCATTCGTTTTAACAATCTTTCTTACTGTATTTTTCCCCTACTAACTAGCCCTATCGCGCTTAAAGCAAACGAAATAAAGAAAAATGAAGAGAAGAAAAAAACAGAGTTAAAGCCAATACGTTTCAAATATTTCAAAACAGAGTGCAAAACGCACCCGATATGCACAAAACAGGCGGAAAGCTTTCCTTTGCCGCGCGCGTATATATATGGCGGGTAGTAGATAATTTTGCTTCATAATATGTATAGGATAAACAATAATCGTCAAATGAATGTAATATCCCTTTTTGTTACAGATCTTGGGGAATCGAACTTACTTTCACTACGCTTACGCACTAGCACGATCCGACCCCATTAGTCTCGCACGCTAAGGAACTTTGATTCATCGATGTATCGATTATAGATTTTACAGATAAACACGCGCCTACGCGAGAGCCTAAAAAGCTACAGATGTTGCTCTTATTAAATGGCTAAGGCAAGGAAACATATTTCGCAACACATTTTACGCATGACCTTTGCATTCCGATTGTGCTTTTTCACTAATCACACGCTATCACCAATCGCATATGCTGTACACGTCAGAGTGTGGTGTCTGTAACATAAACCCTCGCCCCGAAGTGACTTCACCATGTGCCTTTCTTTGGCCGCCTGCTACAAATTTATCTGCCTCTGCCGAATCCTGCCTTATGTTTCATCTTTACCGTACACGTGTAGTATCGCATAATGCATTAGGTGTGTGTTTAGTGTTGCTGTGACTCCCTGAACTGTAACGAGTCGCTCTTGTCTTTCTCGCACTCGTTGTGTGTTGTGTGTGTACACCTGGCTCGTGTAAATGTGTGTGTGTCTTGTATATGTGTATGTGTGAAGATGAATATCATCAAAAAATATCAGTCGACAGTTGGTTCTCTCGTTAAAATTAATAATAATCCCGGCATACTCCCGCACAAAATGATTCTTCTGCACCCCCGGCTGTAAGCTGACGATGTAGAAACACGTCGGCACTGCTGTTACACCGCGCTTAGCTATTCGAATTGCTGTCGATCGACTGACAGAGGGAGGACACTAGATATTCGTATTCTGGCAGGGATGTTTCGAACTGTTCCAACTGGCGGGTGAGGTCGTTTAGTGGATCATCCTCTTCACCACTGTCCGGACACGTATCGGCTTCCGTCAGTATCCTGCTACCGTCCATATTTTCATCCTCCGTAATCGTGTCCGCACCGCTCGACCGCATCAAGTCGAACTCCTGCAACGTCGGTGCATTGGAACACTCACGCAAAAACTTCGCCAGCTCACCCTGGGCCGTCGTTTCGGCAAACGCAAACTGTAGCTCCTTCAGCATCCGATCGTTCTCGGACGGATCGCGCCGAATCGACCATCGTGACGAGCGCCTTAATTCACCACCGGCACCCAGTGAGCTCGGTGGTGATGTTCCGGTGGCGGGCATTGCTACGGTTGCTCCTGGGACTGCGATTCCACCGATCGAATCACCCGCTGGACCACTCTTTGGCGATTGTGACAATCGGAAATGCATCGGACCGGCGGCACTGTTCGATTCGTACGATCCTTTGCTGGTGTTGTTGTTGAGATTGTTCGCGTTGTTGGAACAGTTCTCGTCCACGTTGGTGGGCGAATGTAGGGATACACGGTCCTCACCACCACCGTCACGGAACGTGCTTTCGTCGCGTGGTTTCGGTAGCAGCCAGCTGAACGGTGGCGTTTCGGGCAGTGTGTAATCATCCTCGGTGTGTTTTTTTACGCGCGAAGCATCCACGAAGGCACCACAACGCATCGGTTTGTCCAAATCGATAACCTTTTTCTCCCTGCAAAAAAAAGGAACGTGAAAGAGGAAAAGAACGCGATATATTAGTACAGACGTATACGGGCAAATGCGTGGTCTTATCAGGGGGGGCATGAGTTTTCAGTTCGACGTTTTGCAAAGTTCTGTTCTTGTTGATAATCATTTTGACAATCGTGCTTTAAATAGATGCAACAGCTTCCGTACGTGTGGAGAAACGCATTATTCTTTTGCTGTTTATCATGTAAACGATGGATTTCCATTGAACAAATGTTTACAATCGTGCACGCTCTGTTATGACAGTGTTCTTCGATACGGAGTTCTGTGCCAATTTACCATCGTTCGTGCGTCATTGAAAAACTGGTACGCAATCGCATTTAAGATAAAATGTATGTTTTTCGTAGTTAGTAATTGTGAAGCGGTGGCTGGGAATCCCATTAGAAACGTGGATGCTAATGTACACCAATTGCTGTACATTTGCAAGCAGCGGGGTTGAGTCATAATTACACCGCACAAGCGACACTAATTTATTGTGCTAGACAGTGTTTCTTATCAAAGTCATCGTTTTGAAGCTAGACACAATTCTTTATTGGTTGAAAATTCAAACAATTTATAAACGATTACTGCTACTTATTCAAACATTCCACCCATGGGTGTACACGTCACGTGAAAGTAACGTGTTTAAGCGATAAGATTACTGCTCTGTACGAATGATTCATTAACTGAGCAATGCAAAGATGTGTTTCAATTAAGCAGAATTGGATGCATTGCTCCAGGGAACTTACACCAACGTCTTTGCAAATTAATCCTATCTGTCTAGCAGAATAAAAATCCACAATTACATGTGGGCATTAAACTGAAACAAAGGCTGAACCTTGTACTGTCCATACAAACCACCCACCAACGGTTATGCAGATTGGTGGTGATCGTTTCATTGGCCATTTTCTGTCTTCGACTTCGGACCATAAATAGGCGTCTGCATGAGTTGGCCTCCGATCTGGTTGTCCCATAAGACCAACATGGTGCGATCACTAGCAGCAGAGGGAAATTATCGCTCCAGGTCCGGCCGATCTCCCCTCTCTATCAGCATACCGCGGTCTGATCTTTCATAATCATATTTCACTCTTTCCGCACAACCTGACAGCCAATTTACCAACTGCAACTGCAATATAATTGTCGCTTCGAAAGTATTTTCATGTGTGGGTTGTTATCGCCTTTCCTACGGTGCGATGTGAAATTATTAAAAAGCGGCTATTTTCAGCGATCGGTAACACGATTTGAATTTCATAAAGGAAATATCGATCATCGAGGTTGACAGGTTTCGAGGGGGAGAAGCCACCAACGTACCGTACCTGATTTCATCTGCGTATGTGTGTGTGTGTGTGTGGCACGGACACATGATGCCTACGAAAGAACTGGACGCCCACGTGAGAGACGTGGAGCAAATGCCCTTACAAGCCACCGTAGGGCTATGGTCTCGCAGGGCAGCATAAATCCCACGCCGTAAGCTCGTTAAAGCAAACGGATGAAGGTAGGTGGTTTTATGAATGAATCTACCCACGGTCGCGAACTGTTTACGATCAATTTTTCAAACCGACCCAAGTGAAAGGCTGATTATTTTGTATGTTGTTTTATAGCATTACGAGAGAGAAAGGTTCGCAAGAATAAATATACGAAATGCGAAAAAGAAGTGGAAAAAATATTCGATCTTTGCAAAATCAAATTACTGTTGCGATGCGGTTAAAACCATGACAAGTAAATGGTGGTCAGCAAAACTGACCCCGCAGGATAATGTGCTGATAGGCAAAAGTGTGATTATATGCCCTTCGCTAGGTACTGCACAGCTTCTCCTTAGGGCAGCAATTTCATCCTAAGGTGCTGAAAGTGAGTGGCCACTTAACTACTCCTCCTGTAGCTCGATAGATGCCCTCTTCTGATGGTAAACTGGGTGGTATAATCACGTAACTGTGCTTACGCGCAGTGATCCGGTTTGAGCTCAATAGAAGGTAAATTACTTCTCGGTGCAAAATTTACTTTATTTCGCAACTATGTTGCTAGTGATAGTGCCTCAATGTTTGCCTTTGCTGGAAAAGTGGCTAATCTTATCATTCGTCTTCTGTGCATGATCCGCAGAAGATTATTCAACTGCAGTGGTACCGCCATTGGGCGGTGTAGAGATCTATAGAGGGAGAGAGAGGGAGAGAGCAGAGTTGTCTTATCAAGGTGATTACAATCATACGATTCACAACTTGTGAGCACCTGGCATGATGGTCTGTCGAAGGTTGTTGTATTTTTAATGTACATTGCTAGATGGGCAATAATTTTATTGAGTAGTAATCCGGGTAACTGCATTGGATTGATTAGAATACGATTGTAACCAATAGCCAAAAGGTGATTCGGTCATTCAGTAAAAGTTGGATTATTTGAGATATGAAGAGATACTGACAATCTTCACGAATGTGAGTAATTTCCAGAAACAGGTTCACCAAGAACCATAAAATTTGTCTTATCTCCTTATCTTGACATCAGATTTAAGTATACTTCAAACGCAGTGAAGTACTTGGAAAGATTAAACCGCCAGGGGTCCTTGTGGGATTAGGCAGCACCCGAGGTGTGTGGGCACTTTACGTGGAATTAATTTTGCCTATCATGCGGATGTACTATATTTCGAGCGTGTGCAACTCTGATAGTAGGGCCGGGTGTATATCTACCTACTGCCAGTCACTCTGTGGGGTGATGATATCACATCCACTTTCCATTTCTTGATTAGTACCGTGTGTGTAACGTTAGTGTGACTGTTGCTGTCTATTTCTCCATGAAGAAGATACCACACCAACACACGTCCAATCGTTTTGCAACCCAGTATGGATCGTCTAACTTCATTGTGGAATTATGGGGAGGGAAGGTCGCTCCAACATCACTGCCTGATGCTTTACGTGAATTCACCAAAAAATTAAACCGGTTCTTTTCATCGTCCGGATCGAGCATGCAGCTATACGATCGGCCGATCAATATCTGGGGATTTTCCGAAGGCTGCATCACAATGTCACGCACAGACACTGTATACGTGGAACACCCGTATAACTCTCAAAAACCCTCACGGTACTCGGTATAGCCTTCACGACGGACTTGTTGATGGGATGGAGACAGATACCGATTTCACAAAATGCTTATGTTTCGCGTCTCCGGTACCTCACCGTGCTAAAGATATCACCAAGATTATGCGCCTAATGAATGCGGACAGCGCTCCATCTGTTTGTTGGATCGTCTCAATCTTCCCGCAACATGACATCGTTAGTTCGCATCGAACCGACACCAACTTTGTTGGTAGACGTCAACATGATTTGCTCTTCGCACTCGCTTTTTATCACCTACGCTAGCTCTAGAAGGGGAGTATAATCAAGTGCATTCCAGCGTGGGGAGTTTATGGCGGACATGTTTTTCCACACCTCCAGCTAAACCATCATTCCAATGGCATAATTTTTCATCTAACTCCCTCCCAAGCGCATAAGGAATGCACCATACGGCCGTGCGCGCATCTGTGTATGTCTCAATCTTTTCCACTTTCGTGCAGCTTCTATCCATCTTTTGCTTGCGTTGATGGATGGCAAGAAATTAAAAAAAAAACACACACACACACACAGACACACTACTGCTTATCCGAAGCCATCATCATCATACTGTGGTCTACGGCTGCATTCAGCATGCGAAGAATTGATTGTCCGTCCGTTTCCACCATTTCCGTCGCTTTTGGGGCGTCGATCATCACGATCTGTATGGGGGGCACACACAGTTGTACAGACCGAACGAATGTGGCGCGACAGTGACGCAAATGCACGAGACGGCGATACGCGCGCATGAATCAGCATTTTATACATTTGGACGTGGACGAGGTTTTTGGGGGACGTGTCCCAAAAAAATGAAACAGGTCCCGTGTGTAATGGGCTCCAATAACCGTCAACTCACTTTGCACCTTACTACTCTTTCTACACATTCCACACTGCTGGCAATTGTTTTTTTTTTGCAGTTTCTTTTTTGCCAAAGAAGGACTTGTTCACCACCTACGATAGTTGTTTAACCAAGGTTGTTCACGAAACGCACAACAGTAAGATCCGGCATTTACTTTTCGGTTTTTGTCGCCTACACACTTTTTACTGATTTGAAAACTAAACTGTCACTGTTACCGGTGGAACTGAAAACTGCACACAGGCCGCCCACAAATCGAGAACAATCGAAAGACGAAACGTTTCTAGTGCTAGGCGAGGGAAGATACTTACACTTTCTTGTTGTAGTTGTAGCGTACATGCTTTGGGCTGATATCCTTCAGGAAGTGATCGCTCTTCATCATGATCGTGTTGTCGCGTCCGGTTTGCGTTGGTGAGAACGTAATCTTCGTCCGGTAGGCCACTGCCATGTTTAGCGTTCCGATTTGTGTGCACAACTGTCCGACGCGAACCTGGTTGTAACCATCCCCTAGTGTCGAGGGTTGAGAAATGAATGAGAGAACCGGAATGAGTGTCAAATGCTTTTGGTGTTTCGCGGGCCGCGAGTGCTCTCGCACACACAACACTGGTTGGTTTTGTGTGCGTTTTCGTTGCGTATGGGGTTTGTCTGGGTGTAGTGGTGTAGAGATACGGATCGTACGTACGCTCGCGGCGCCAGTCTTGTCATCGTGGGGGAATTTAACTCCCCAAAGCCTCCTTCCCCTAGCCACATCATCCCTTGGCATGTGCATTTGTAATAATTCACCCTTGGTGGGGAGCGAGAGCATTTGACTGAAAGAGACACCCTAACAAACGCTACGTTTGTAAGCGTTTCCAACAGAACACAACGACATGATCACGCGATCGTGCGAGAGAGATCGTTTCTCAGATCCTGTTAAAAAAAAACACCCCTGTAATGCTCACAGCCGAGAGTTACCAACAAAAGCAAAGGGTTGAGTTCCGTGTATTTTGCCAACAGTGGGATTGTTACTGTCACCATAAATGGCTCTAGGTGTTGGCGCCAGCGAATCCGCGGCTTCAGTAAAATTTTGTAGGTCGTGATGTTTTTGGTGGGTGTGATTTCTTCAACTATATACCACAGCTGCATGTTTTCAGCTAAAAACTTTAAGGGTAGAAAACATAAAATTGAATAAAAAATATGAACCATGTTTACCATCTTACTATTCTACCACCCCCCCAAGCAACGCGGTTTAAAGTCCGGTCACTCACTCTCCTTTGTCTTCCTTAGTATGTGTATAGTGCGTTCACATTGTTCTCGCGTACTATCCAAACCATTTTCTGTTGACGTGGTGTACTACGAATGGATTGTACAATTTAAATACCTTAACCCTCTGTGCAAACCCACCCACCACCCTTTTTGCTGTTTCATACCCGTGGACAGTGCAAACAGAGATAATCGTTTTGTTTTGATATTTAAAGGCCCTCTAACCCGAAACCTGTCTTGCCGTGTGTGGGGCCGCTTTCGCTGCGGGAGTTCAGTTTATATTTGCACTTTTTGCACGCGTTGTAAGTGTTTGTGTGTGTGCGCTACTGTTGGATGAACAACCCTAAACATGGAGCCGCGCCCTCATAAAGTCCCTTAGCAGCGTGGGGTCGCGCAAGATCGTACCATCGAGCGATTTGATTACTTCTTCTTGTTGAGGAGTTGTCGTCCAAACAAAGAATGCACTTATATAATATATGCTGTTCGGTGCGGTTCGCACCAGTACATTAATGGGAAATTAAATATCTATCTTACTGCTCAGTCACGAGACACCCTCACTCGAGGCGTCAGTCATCTGCGTCTGACAGGCGACGATTATCCAATTTTGGCTCAATACTTCCGCTGCTTGAAGCCGTTTGCGGGACAGCCATATCAGCACGAGTAGTCACGGCACACACACACACAACATTCATCTCATTGAAGTATTTGCTACTCGTGATTGATCTCGTCGAAGATATAACCGTAATGTCCGTAATGTTTACCACACCTGAGAGAAGCACACAACCCTCGGAACGGTGTAAATGCAGCACTGCGTGGCTGCTGTTGCTATGCAGCAAAAGGCACCGTGCAAAAAACCTGATTGTAAAACCGATTGTGCTGTCGAAACCCCGATTCAGACAACCCTCTTCCGCGGATTCAGGCCGTTTCATCGACGGTACAAACACCAGTGTACACCACCTGCTTTTTGGGAGACTGCCTGTAGACGACGACGACGACAACGCCGGTGATCTCTTACATTAGCGTTCTTTTTGTCTAGCGAACGATCGCCGACGGATAATAATAGCCTAGAAATACCGGACGAACGGACAGCCGGTACATGGTTTATTTTTAGCATCTCGAACATAACTGTGCTATTGCCAAACTAACCCCCGGCACAAAACAGACCGAGGGCAGGGGGACAGGTTAAAATATTTGCCCGCCAAAAAAAAATGGAACCTATCAACCCACGCCACTAATGTCACGTACGAACGTGTCATGTAGCGTTTCTGTGGACACGGGGTGTGTTGTAATTTTAAAAGTTGATTATGCTCATCGTTGCAAGGTTTAGAATAAGACATTACCACGATGATGATGAATCGTCCACCTTCAACGGGGAAAGACATTCTCTAGAGGAACCTTCAGACTTACTACAGCTGTGGCTGGCCTCCATTACGTTGGGGGTGGTGGCCGTTAAGGTGTGATGCAGTCAGATGTAACGAATGAAGATATTAGACGAGGTCGTTTCGCTTGGACTGAGCACTGCACAGCGACCTCAATCCCACCCTGTCTATCCATCATAGGTCGGAGATCCCCGCCGATGCTGTCTCAGAGACAATCGACTGTTTGGCGCCGTGAACATCGATTGATTAATCGGCTCTGTACATTTCGAAGGGGCTGAGAGTAAGAGGAACATGGTTAGCGCTTTTGTTTGAACGGTAAACCATTTTCCCGCCATTTCACCTACGAGGGATGAGTGAAAAGCGGACAGTTGTTGTTTGTTTGGTTTGGCACACAGATAAGGAAAGCGATGGTCGATCCTGAGCAAAACTTCTCGCCGCTTCGGGACCAACCATCCGAGTTTGTGGCTAATTCATCAGCTGACGTCAATTGCCGTACGGCAAGATAAGGATGTTCCTTTTTTTATTGGAGTTTTCCTCATAGGCTGCGGATTGCCTAGCTCAAATCATTCGCTCACTGATAAGCGTATACCGCCGCGGAGAGACCGGTACACGATTCGGTGCAAAATAATACGCAAAAAAGAAAAGCTATCTCCGTTCGAGCAGATGCCTTTGATTCGTCTTTAAGGGTGATCTAGAGCCGGCGAGACCAGGTGGTTCAAAAGGTCAGAACAACGCCGTAAAAGATTATTGTTTTTCGAGTATCAGCTTCCATGGGGGGTTATCTGTCGTCCGGGGAGGTTTCTAACCTGGTAAACTGTGAAAACAGTTCCGTTTCTTATCATTCCCGATAAGTCAAACGACAAAAAGGGGAATATTGTTTTTTCCTTTTCTTTTCTGTTAATTCAATCGGTGTGAGGACCCCTGTTGTGGTTACGATAATGCTCTTTAGGTCACAGTTCATCAGTATGATGTCAGATATCTTTACCGCGAACACATGTTGACCACAGTCGGTTGTAATTTTTGTATTAAGAAAACACTATCTTATCACCGTTAAGGTATCTTTGTTCGTTATCTAACAAAGTGTCACAATGTTCAGGAAGAAAATAAATGTAGAAATACTAAATCTTTTAAACCTTACCAGATATGTATCGCATAATGTTACGTTGAACTTTTATCACATTGATCATATCCAGAAAATGAACTTTGAACAGATGTTTTGTTGGAATTTTATTCCTTTGTTTATAAAACAAAGAGGAGAAAAGCATAAATTAGTAATAAGACTTTTTGTAGAAATCTAACAAACTGGATAACTGCATCTAGTTTTAAAGCATCTTAAAAGCATCTTAGAAGCAACTCAAATGTAACATTAAATACGAATTGTAAGCATTCCTGTTCTGAAAAAAAAATCCGTGCTCGCGACACTTGATCCCAAGCTGAAACAAACAAACCGAGCTACAAAACAATCTAATTTTAGTCCGAGCTAATGGAGGAGGGACAAAAGCAACACTATTGTTTACAACATCAAGTATAGATGTACCCATTAAACGGTAACAAGGGAAGGAGTTGAAGCGATTCTAATGTTTTATGCGTATAACCCGTTGATTGCTGATATGTTTACCGATCGGTGTCGAGCGATCAGTTCCCAATCGCGCGCAAACAACACACCATTCGGACGCAGCTGGTAAAATAACAACATTATGATTGCACTGGACAGGACGGGAAAAAAAGTAAAATAAACACATTGCTGCACATGCAAACGTGTGCTGGATTGTTTTTAGCCTGGTGGATGATTAAAATAAGTCCGAACGAATGGGTGAACGCACTACCTGGGACACTCTCCTTTCGAGTACGATCGATGCATCATAGATGTCACCGATCGTTAGTACTTTTACCGGTAAAGGAAAATAGCATTAAAAACCAGACGATTAATTGGCTAAGTGACGTTGCCAATAGAAGCGTTCTCAACCGTACTCTCTAGTACACACACACACACACACACACACACACAGGGGAGGAAACTGTCTGTAATTTTCCTGAACCCGGCTCCCCGTGACATTGAACAGTGTGTAGCTGTAGTACAACTGTTTTAAAAATAACTTCTTCACTACGGTTTCGCACCGGTTGGGGCAGCTATATTTGTGTACACACACGGTGCAGTTTTGCGGCATGTTCTTCTAATTGCATGTGCATGTCTCCGGTCGCCGGTTTGGTTTCAGCCAGTGGAGAAGGGATCGAACAACGAGTAACGAATACAATCGTACGAGTCATGTGTGTAGCGTACAAAACTGAGAGCAAAGAAAAACAAATAGGAGTACAATAAATGTACCGACGACGAGTGCCTAACGGTATGCTTGCACTTTTTGCTAGTATGCAAATGAGGGTTGGTTGTATCAAACTGAACGGAGATATTCACTGTGGTAGTAGGAACAGTAGAAGGGAAATATCGTACTAAAACCTGAAGGTATGTCCTAAGGAATGCAGTCCAACTAGATTCCAACATTGGTACAGAATCGTCTACATGGAGTAGTATGCAAACAAGAAGGAACAATATGACAAATTTAAAGAATTTAGATTTTATTTCTTGACATTAGTAGATTTGTAGAAAAATATTTTACTTCCTCAATATAAAAAATCAAACATCAGTCTGAGTGTTTAATTACAACACTTAAAGAAAACAAACACCTTTGACTATCCGAAGAATTCCAAACATTTGCCTCCGGAAGTCCCATGTGTGACATTCGCCGTAAATGTCAGCGGAAAGATCAATTACTTGTACACACTAATAAAAGAAGAATTTGATTAATCATGATGAGATCACACATCAGAGTTGAACAAAAGTTTGTACATTCATAAAAAAACGCCCTGAACGTGTGGTATTGGAACGTGACACTGTTTTGATAATTCTCTTCGTGAGAATGAAATGTCAATAATACGCGCCATTATGATTATCACGTTTTGGGTGAGGAAGGTACTCACCCGATGATAACGAAGCTATCAGAGATAAGGCCTTTAAAAGGTAAGCTTGTGAGAGTAGGCATTTGTAAATATTACACATTTTCTGTATTTGATATAAATTGTTTTTATACGCAGCTTTCCCATTCTATCTAACAACTGTATAATAATGATCGTGCTTGAACTGAACAGAGTTATCTAGTGAGATGCAGGAAATGAGTACTTCTCACTGCGAAAAGGAAATCATCCGTAATTGCTAGTATGGTTTCTTCCGGTTCGAACCAGTTTTGTGTGACATGACGAAAGGCACCCGATGGCAAATAAACAACACCACACACTACCTTCACATCCAGTTCCGTTCTTCTGTAGCTGTAGCTAACGCACTCACCCTGACCAGTGACTGGAACGCAATTACCAGGAGGCATATACACAACTCTGTCCAGAGCTGGTAACAGAATTATATCACTGAGCATGCAACGTTTTTTTCCAATATTCCACAAATTCCTTGTGGAACGTGTGTTGTTTTTGCGGGAAGCAAAAAATAGTATTACATAGGGGTTCACTATCACCACACGAACTAGCAACTTCGAGATTCGTGTTATTTTTATGCAACAAACCCTAGACGGGCACGGTGACGGGTTGGGAGGAATGCTGACAGAAAGCACCGCACAACTACTACCTGAGGAACTATTGCCGTCGGAGGCGCCATGGTAAATTGAATGCGAATATTGAGGAAACCGTTCAAGTGCTTCTGAGGTCGGTCAACATGCAACATGTCATACAGACGGTGCAAACGCTTTCGCTCCATAGAATCTTGGAACTGGGGAGAGGTTCTAATCGTGCCTGACCTTGACATGCAGCACATTCTACGTGTTCTCTCTTTTGGACGACGTAAAGGCACGTTCTAATTGGGTTAAAGGCTGCCGCACAGCTTTTGAGGACTGAAGAAGAGGATATAGGCAATCATAAAAATTGCAAACTAAAAAATCAATACTGTCGTCGAAACTATTACGACTCGAGACGTTTTGTCACAAACCATAGGCATAGGATATAAAAGTGACATAGTCTTGGATGGGAGCCTGTTGAGGAAATAAAATGAAACAAGAATGAAACGCTACACTGTAGTTTGCTAAATCAAACAAACGTGGGTCGATGAAGATTCATAAGGGTATTCCCTGGCACAACCAGATTAGACACCAAAGTGTCATAGCACCAGTACCATTCGCGACGTGGCTTAAAGCCGTCCGTACCATGGACACTCGCAACGATAAAGGACTGAAACGAACGCTTCGCGATAGTAAGCAGAAATATGACACGTCTCATTTATTACCGGAATTCCCAGTTATTGCTGGTCGTCCGAAGGGGAATCTTTACCTCCAGTAAGGGAACGGAAAGTTCACAGCTGGAACCGGTTTCTATGTGCATTAACATATAAATTTAAATGCACCTCACTGCCAGCCCGTGTGTGGTAGACCCAAGTGAATAAAAAAGAAAAAAGACATCCTGCTAATTAATATTTTATCATCGTGCGTCTTTGCTCAGGTGTGTACACACATATAGCGACCCGGTTTCTCCCTGGAGACTCTATTCCTGTAGACGTGTTTCCACACACCTTCGAGTGAACAAATTAATCGGTCAAATAATTCCCTCCACAAGAGTGGTGACTTCGAAAAACAGTGCCTTGATTGCGGACGACAGGTTCACGACTCAATGATAAATTCTGCACTTCCTTACGGAGAAAAAAAAAGTTAAGTCTACCGGCAGACAAACACAGCATGAGATTCCATAGTCCGGAGGATGTGTTCCTGCAGGGGTGTGCAATTAACTGTACAGTTTTGTTGCTTTCTTACACTCTCCTCGTCGTTTCGTGGAGGGCACATAAAAGTCGTCGTAAGGCTTACGCTGCGACATGCCACGCGCCAATAAGACGATGCGTACGAAGTGCAATTTATTTTTTCGCCCAACCATTTGTTGCTTGACACCGAAGCACCTTCACAACAAACCAAGGAGAAGCTGTTAGGCACGTGCCATCAGCTTTTTTCCACCGACCTTACCAGGGAACTTCGTGTCTTCAAACACTCTGACACCAAAACAGGAAAGCGTTTGTTTTTTCTTCAATCAATTCCTACTGATTGGAAGATGTTTTTCAGGTTGGAATCTAAGGTAAGCGGCATGAGATGGGTTCGCCAGTTTCCCACTTCCTAACGGATGCATCTCAACGCGCCTCCAGTTTGCTTGCCTTTCTCGCTTGCATCTGTACAAATACGATGGGTGGCGTTTCGCAACGAGACACGATCGTTCGCTCTCAACCATTGGGAAGCGTTTGGGGGCAATGTGAAATTTAAATTATCACCACGGTGGCGCCAAACTGATCGCACGGATGAACGTTTAGCGGAAAAATACAGTAGCGTGCCTAAAGGTAGTTGTAGTGTCAAACGCAAAGCACACGAGTAACCGCTATCACGTGAGTGTTGCCTTTGGATTTGTACACATCTACCAATAAGCACACGAACTAGCCGCTGAGAGGAAGTTCAAAAAGTATTTTAAAAACCCCCTTTTATTTCTCAATTATAGTATGGATGAACGATGTTTTAAACTGTGATTAAGTACTTGGATGAACCGATTCGAAAAGACCACACACGTACACAAAACGGTACCATAACCTTTCTCGTAGGTAAACGAAAACTTTCTAAAGGTTCTTACAATGCAACCTACCCGTACGAACGAAGACTTGAACCTTAATTTATTCGCATAAATTGCATAATGCGAATCGGTGACGGTTTGATTCCACAGGTAACACGAACGCATTTAATGATTTTTTTTATATTCATTGCAGTCATTCGACGAGTTGTGCGGTGCGCTATCCACACAGAATTGGGGTCGAAGGGCCGGCTCGGTCATTTACTTCCAGTACATTAACGTCAGCCATGGGACGGTAAAAGGGTAGAGTAAAAGTACATGAAAACAGGATAGTGAAAAATGGCACCCATTCCTTGCTCTGTTATTAATATACTTAATGAAACGATTAGGTTATAAGGGCACAGATTTAATATGCGAGATTACTGAAGACACAAATGTGTTCCTCTTTTATACAAATGTTTACTTCCTTTTATGGAAATGCAACAGTGACCTCTCCTCCGTTGTCATTAGGAAGTCAAAACTTAGTCTTAAAGGCTTATCAAGCGGGTATTTATGTAACTATATTAGAGTTCTTCACTAAAATATTTTAGAATGACCTGCTTCTCCTCAAGACCTTCAACGGAAATCCGATACATTGGTAGCATAAAGACGACACCATTGTCAAGCACTTTCTAAACGTGTGTGTTAGTAACCGCACGCTAGAAGGGCTTGAATTTATTGCCCTTGCCGAAAAACGAACTACGAATCGAGCGAATCGGACTGGACAAGGTTGTCGTAGGTGCTTTAACTATCGTTCCTCCTCCACTAAAATTCCTCCGCCGATACTGTGGCAGTTTCTAACGCCGGAATTACGCGCCGCTGGGCACAGTTCGCTCACAAAAAGCCGCATTCTTCACATTCCATTCTATGCATTCTGTGCAGTCAATGAGGGGAAGAGCTATACAAGAAAAAAAAACATCAATGACTTCCGGTTGTCGTCAGAATGGCGACATCGATTGATTGATAGTCGTAAATGAATTTTCGATACGGTTTCCGATTCTCTACATCCACAAAAACCGAAAATAAGAAATAAAACATCCATAAAATTAATGCTGGATACCCCAACGCTTTCGGCACGTTTTTTGGGGACTATGTAATGAGTTGTAGAACCAGAGCATGCTTAGCAAAGCTAGTTTAATACGCCCGAATCACGTGCTTTACAACCTCCTCAGATTACATGACCTTAACGTAAGGGTGTATCTTTAATTAATTTCGTTTATCTTTCACCACCAACGAAAACATGTCACGAACGACACACCTCGGTGCCGTCAAATGGATAAAACCTGACCACATGTTAATTCGAAGGCATTATATCTCTAGCCCTACTTAGCATACTGACTTGACTAGGCTTGAAGCTTCACGACCTGGTTCTTCGTGTACTGGGTAGCTGTGCTGAGTCGCCTATTTCTTGATAGTCGCCCCCAAACAATGAAAGTGACCTACCAAAGCAGTTACCGATAAGGAAGCACGAAATGATAGACTCGCGTCGAGGCGTAGAGAGATTCTGAGTTGAATGTCGCTTAACCGTATCGGTCCTAGCAACAGCGTTGGTAACCTTCCTTGCTGCCGTTTTGCTTGTTGCTGTTGCAATGTCCGTTTCTACTTCCTTGACATTTTTACGACCATCAGAGTGTATGCGCCACTGTTGGCGATTGTGTTGCTATCCACATCGCGCGAAATGTGCATTGTTGTAGATATATTGTGAAAAAAAAACAGTAGCGATGTGATTGGTGGTGGTGTACTGTACTGCAGTTCGATGGATTTTCGATAAACTGGGTACACATCACATGCACCGATCGTACACGAAAGCTTTCTTATAGTCGTCTGTTTCCTGTGTTGATTCATCCCAATCGGAGAACTATACTTCTAATCGTTTCTAACGCGATTTCAGTTGATCATCGTCTAGTAGCACTTCTAAAGCGGGGGAGAACAGATGCAGTAGTATGCGTAGTAGAAATGTATGATGACCTTCGGACTCTACTACCTCCGATCTGATGGAAGCAAACGGGACGGAACAGCGCGAGACTCACGATGCATCATAAATCAAACCTAATTAAAGCCAATTACCGGGAATACTTCCACGTTCACTGTTTCCCTTTCCATGGCGAGAGGTGTGCTTTTCTCTGCTGGCGCCAGCCGATTCTAGCGCATGCTCCGTGAAATTTGCGCGTGATGATTTCGCGCATGCTGCGCGCCATTTCGCACAGTCCCGTGCACAGGCACAATTTTTTGTTTGTGCTATCTCATTGTACTGATTTGAATGAGAATGGGCATACTTTAAAGCAGATTTAGTACGAGCAAGGTCATTTTGGTGGACTTGTTTTGAGTAGATTAGGGGTTTATTAAACTAGAACAAATTTAAACGATAAGGATTACTGTTGTATGTGCGATTATTATACATTTAGTTGATGGAAAAAAATGTTGGAATTTATATTAACAAAGAGAAGAGCCTCACTTTCGCAATAGAATCAATAGGAATCAATTGAGAGGTTGGTTAAATGTTAAATCATTAGGTACACTATCGATGGATTTGTTTACCTTTTTCCACATCCTCTCTATTTGCACTCGAGCGCAATCGTATGTATGTTAAGTGCATCGTTCAAACATTTTACCCTTTAAATTTCCCCTTTTACTGATCATCTTCTTTCTAAGCAGCAGTCACAAAACAATCCATCCATTCGTCTGCTTTGAAGCGTGCGTGTGTGTTGCATCACCGACGTATTGAAACATTGTTTAAATATTTAACAATGGCGGCCTCCTTGAACAGATTCATCGATTACACAGCGGGTTTCTTTGTAGCTCAATTGCAACATGACATCGCCAGGTGGTGCGCGGCCTGCAGCAGCACAAGGGTCCGTATGATGGGAAATGTACAACACGCATCGCGCTTCGGTGCTGCGTCGTCACGCACAGCTGAGCATCTTCTAAAGTGTAGACGGAATGCTAAAATGCAACAAAAAAAAACACACACACAACCTGCACCTGCTGCTAGTTCCTGGCCCTGCCGTAAGAGTGCAATGAAAACAATGCATTTCGCTGATTCCATTTTAGCACGACGAAGGGTGGCCGTAAAGCGCAACCATGTTTGCATCACGAACAGTACGCGCCCGGGAGAGCTTATGGAAGGTGCAAAAAGGAGATAATTGCTTACAGCATGCAGAAACTGTCCGTCCGTGTGTACGTGATGCTGCGGCGTTGTTCGAAGGTCGTCTGTCGTCGAGCGGGTAGTGTGTACTGGAGTGTACCAATACCAGCTTATAAAAGTAAGTTCCATTTGTTTTTGTTACTATCTTGCGCTATCTCGTCTACAATCGCGGAACAGTTTTATGTTTCGCCGACTTAGTGTTGGAACCGTGCTTTTAATAAGAAGTGATGGTTATTCACTTCGATCACGATCTCTTCCTCCGAAGGTTAGCATGGATTTGAAGATGAGAAAACTGGTTTTTGTTTGGGGAATGACACACGACTCACGTCGGTTTCGCAACAGATCACGTGGTCACGAAGCAAACTAACTTGGAAAGCATTTTTGGAAGTGATAAAATTTTATTAAGATATCGAGGAATTTCGTTAATAAACGTTAACCAATTAGTCTAATTAAAACATCTTAATACCTAGAGAAATAAATGAAGTCCAAATAAGAACGACCTCGATGGTCAGTGACCGTTTTCTAATCCGCAGAGAAAAAAGCTTGGCTTGATGCAGTCAGGCATTGCAAATTCCTATTATGGGGCAAAAAACGAAAGGACACCAATCTCTTTCCTTCTCTATGCAGTCGAGTAAAGGGGTAGTGCTTCACCGGCGCCATCATTGCAAAAGAGCATCGAGCGGGACGCTCAAGGTAATTAATTTTTGCCAACACTACTTTAGCATATCAACCTTCGTAGGACGTTGGCGCCACGTTGGCAAAGTTCTGCAAATGAACCTGCGGCCATGTTTGGGAGGTATACGTACCACCGTCTCACTAGCAATCACAACTCGCTAAAAACCTGTTCTCAATTTCATTTAGTTTGTTGTTTGCTGGTGGCTGGTGGCTTATGTGACATGTGTGCGTGTGGTGACCGGTGCCATAGTTGCATTCACGTTGACTCGTAACATGGACTTTGACGTTTCGATTTACCTGTAGGGTAGTTGCAAAAGTGTAGTAACCGGCAGGGAGAGCATAAAAGTAGCGGTTTTCGCTGTAAAAAGGTCACTCGCTCACATTTCGTGTTTACTTCGCTCGGTTTTGTTGGATGAAACGACCTTACTACGGTTGTCATCCATCACTCAGACGATGACTGTCAGTTGCAAATTTAGTATATCCCTCCCGGAACCGGAATCCGTGTAACTTCTCGTGTAAATATGTTTACAACGCTTGAACGCTATTATGAACGCTTCAACAAAATCCTAAACACTGCATTCAGTCACAGTCTTTTACGGCGTGTAAAACCGTATTCTGTCCGTCTTAATGTGCTCAGATTAGAAAAAAAGGAATGCAGTTACTTACCCAGTAGATTAGTTTGGGGTTCGCCGTTATAGATCCGGTAGTAGATGTCGTACGAATCCGCGCGTTTCATACGCGAAACTCGATAGGCTGGCGTTACTCGTGTGACCGATAGTAGTGACTTTAGCAGCAAGCTCATACGATTGTAGATCACCTGGTTGGCTCGCTGGGGAGCGTTCGTTTGGTCCGTTCTGATGCTAAGCGTCCAAAACTCCAATATCATACTACCACCTTCGGCGGTTTGAAGTGAAATTTCTACGCACAGTGGTAACCGCGTGATAATCGATTCATGTTGGCCACCATCTTGGAGGATTTTTTTCGTCTCCACCAGAACATCAAGGATGGACTGCTGATCGGTGATGGAGATGTTGAACTGTAAAATAGGAGAGAAAATAATATTGTCAATAAAGTTCAGACAAACAGAATGAAAATAATATTTAAATTTAAAGCTTTCAAAGTCAGTTTAACAATCGATGATTGTTGTAACGGAAAGTCGCGTATCCAGTAATACATTCAAAGGGAACAAAAAATCAATCATTATCGATTGTCTGTTGCTAAGGACAAGCCTTCGTCTCATTTATTGTAACCTTGGGCTGCATACTAATGGCGCATGTAAGTCTATATAACAGGAGAATTGAGGTTAATCAATATTTTCGAAGCGGGCGGAAGGTGAAAGCCATTAAACGTTTCCAGAAGTCTTCAGGGAAATAGGGAACCATATGCCGTATGATATTATTTAGGTTATCCGTACAGCAGATGGTTATAAGAAAAAGATTTGGTGAAATATTTAGACTATTGAAAACCTCAAAACTATTCAAAATTCAAAATATTAAGCCAATCCAAAAAGCAATTCTCTCTGTTTATTTAGTATCCACAAAACAGAGACATATTTACAATAGGTGCAAAGGTGTTCTTAGATAAATAATGAACCACCGCTCGTTGATTATCTCGAGAAGAAAACAAACAGAGGCGCACTTCGGGCATCGTACATCGCAAACAAGGTGTGCATGATGACATTGCGACCTCATCGGGATTTGGAGGATAAGGCGGGAAAAGACTTCTAAATGCAAGAAACAACAATCCGCAATACTATCAGACATTACCCTCAACCTTCACGAGGACGGTGCACTTGGACGCGCTGTAGAAAGATTCCCCTCCCCCCAAACAGAGGGCAAGCGATTGTGTAAACACACGACCAAACTACTGCCGTACAATAAATAAAAATGCATCCACCCCAAACATCCTTCGTCCATCCGTGCCCAGTACCTGGAACAGTCGAAGATGACTCGGTACTGCTGCTTCGGTCCGTGTGCACGCGTTTCCAATAAAAATTAAATACGATCGAACGATCGCAACCTTTGACTTTGTGGCATATCTGTGACGGTGCAGGCCCAACGGAAAAGTACGACTCGATCGGTTTGATAGAACGCGGCACGCCACTGTAAATGTACACAGCAAACGGACTAGGTAAACAAATCAATCAAAACTGACTCAAAGGGACGACAAAAACCGATCGGAAAGTTCCGCAGTTGTTTGGTGTTTTAATACGGGCGATCGTGTCGTTACATGTAATCTGTGTTCCGGTCTCTGTCGTACTATAACAGCTTATGTTTGTACACACTTCCAAGGAATACTATTTAACTATTTTATAGAAAAAAAACTTAAAAAAATAAATAAATATATGACTAACGGAGGCAAAAATGCTTACGCCATTGCAGAGGGATTGTCTGACAGTTCTTTGGGGGAAAAACAGACGACATTTCTGGCGGTCTCGTGGGAAACATTAATTCATCATTTGGAAAACCTAAAAGCATGGTGTCACACACATTTGGGTATATAATATCACCAAGTTCATTTTGGTAACATTATTTGTCCTTGACCCGTACAGGCTTACTGGTCAACAACCGGTGCTGTGGCATTGATGTATGAAGGTACCAGCACATTTTGCACCATTTTGTTCCCCATTAACAATCCCACTTTTAAAGATAGTTTGCGAAAATATCCCTCTGGAACGATATTCCCGCTTCTGGCACGAATCGGTGACCCCAAAATAATGACTTATGTGTATTGGATCGATGATGGCTCTCTTTCTTTCGTTTCGCATTTGCGGTATAATTGGATTCTTCATCCGAACTGGGTTATCGATGGTCATAAACCATATCGACCGTGTCGTGCTGTTAGAGTAAGGGTGGCGACCATCATCTACGACCGGATGGTTAGTAATTAACCGACCAACCGAACGGGAACGATTTTCAAATAATGATCCTATTGGCGAGACAGCAACCCATCGAACGATGGCGGCTTTCGTTGGCATTTTTTTCTTCTTTTCAATCTGGTATTTATAAGCTTTTCCTTGGTAGAAAGAAAGTAGAATTTCCCCAAAAAAAGCGTTGAAGAAGAATATTTGGAGTATCTCTTTATGGTTACTTCTCTGGGATGTGTTAGGGATTAAATTGAACTTCGAGTACGTCATGCTGTTACAGGAAGTGAAATGAAGATAATCAAAAAAAAAAAAAAGAAAAATTATGTTTCTTCACTTGTTTTTCCGGAAACACAACATGAAACAACCCGAAATAATGGCAGGTAAATAAACATTTATAAAGTTCTCAGGCTTCCTACAGCGAAGAAGGGATCATTGTCCATCTGCTGTTTTCATCTTTTGTAAATCCCAGGTAGGAATAATTTTGCGATTTTTTTTTTGAGAGACCATAAGGGAGAAGCACATAATAATAATCCAACATTTTAGGATTTTTCTAAATTTAGAAAGTAAAATTTAAACATTTAAATTTGTATATTTTTCTACAGAAAAAATCCATTAACCCAACAAACATTCAATAATGCTCTACTACTCGGCTCAGAACAACGGAAAGGGCGTGAGACAAATTTTACATACTTGCGCCATGCAGCACAGCATAAGTGCATATGCGTATGGTTGTAAACAAAAGCCCCTCGTTGTACTTTGGTTGTTTATCGAAGGGCCGGACTGAAATCAGCGGCAATGTTCATTCACCCAGAACATTCTACCCCATACGGTGGGGGATGACCTCAATTTTATTCATCAACAACAACGACTACGCCATCTCCGGTCACGCTTTATCCAACTCCGACGGGCCACAGACGTTAAAGAACTAACCCAACTACTATAAAGGGATGGAAATATCCGATAGCTAGAACCTTTTACTCTGGTAGTTCTTACGCGTACCAAGATTGCCAACCGAAGTACAAGTAGAGTAAACTTTTGATTTACATTTTTCACTTAAAAGCCAGAAAAGGCTATACGACTCTGTCGTCCAACATGATCATGAAACAAAGATCTCGCACTCGAGCGTTTCCGGTTTTTTAAAGAAAGATCTGTTTTGTGTTCTCAAACCATTGACTTTCTTTTCGGGTCGTTAACAAACTCAAGGAAACGATGACTTTTATAAGAACGAAGTAGTACGTACGGCAATAGGAAAATCGCACCCACCAACAGCTCTCCCACCGTTTTGCTCAAGTGACAACATCCGGCTTTGGAAGTGTGCAACGGCGTAAAGGGGTGCGAAAAAAAGCAGATAAATGTCTTCCCGTTCTATTCCGTTTGCTGAGTGTTGGGGATGGGTATTCTATTGTATGTACTACAGCTGAATATATGTGGGATAGTTATTTCTTTTCAAAAGTAGATTTTATCACCTACAAAGAGAACTATATTTAGCAATTTAGTAATGCAGTCGGAAGGGAATGCTCTGTTGAAAGAACATTCCCTTTCGAAAAAGTGTACGTGGCAAATTCGCTTGTTAAACCGAATAGTGTGGATACGCGTGTATGGAAACAATTCCTTTTTTAGCAATCTTTCTACACCATGGTACACCTACACAGACGCAATAAAATCGCAAACCATTGTGACACAAAGTGTGTTTGTGTGATCGAATTTTGCACCTCCCAAAAAAAAAAAGAATCGACAGACAATCGTAAAACGCTTAAGTCTCCGTAGGTCCAATTTTGCAATGGCGGATGAATCATCGTCCTTCTGGTTCCTGGAATCAAATTATGCTCCACGGTGCTACCAAAACGTCGCCGTTGGTTTGGCACAAAAAGGACTCACCTGGAAACACGTGTGTGTAAAACGAGCGAGATGGTAGAAAGGTGAGAAGCGAGAGCGAGAGAAAGAGAGCGTGGAACAGAGAGATCCTTAAATGGCGCGAGAGTGAATCCTTGACAGATGCTTCGATGTGAAGCCGGATGGAACAAATTAAAAAAAAAAGAAGAACCACAATTAGTGCTTACCGAATATCGGATTTGGAACAAATATCAATCCACGAGTCGAATTTTATGCAGTAAACACTATGCGATTAATTCAATGTTCACACCCACTATCGATAAAGTACTTTCTGGTCGCTTTGCAATGCACGGAAAAACACTTCACTTTCTTTTCCAAGAAATAATTTTCACCTTTCGTACGAAACGTCACCACCGTTTGAGTCATAGCCAAATTTTTCCCACACGCACACACGTCGTCTTTTTGGCGTCTTTCAGCCTGCTTCGTGGCGTTTGCCGTCCGGATGTTCCGGTGTTAGACAGGGCGTGGGTTTTTTTCTTCGAGATGCGAAGCTTTTACACAACCGAAGCACCTAACAAAATAATGAAATATTATTCACACACTTCTGCACAAGTAATGTTTTTTTTCTCTTTCTTTTCTAAATAATCACGGGGCACTTGCTTTTTTTTTGTTTTTGGAGGAAAACTCTTAACGATGAATAACGCGTGGTCTCGAAACACACATTTACCGCAGAAGAGTCACAAGAAAATGCTGCCTACAACGTTTGCCAGTGGCTATCCAATGCGTACCGAGCAGCATGAAAACGCTGCCTTTTCCCTACTACACATTCTCACGGGTGGAAAAGTTAGCACGCACACCGATGAAACCGATGCTACACTGCATGAGCGCGCTCTCCAACATTTCTATGTTTCCACCGTATTCGCGCGCAGAAGAGTGAGCGAGAAAACATCAACATGGTTTTACTCATCTTCTCCTTCAGATCAACATAGCATATTCACACACACACACAGCCGAGAGTGATGAGGAAAAAAAGATGAAGAATGCAAGCGGTTGCATAGTAGGCTGGCATGCCTTGATACACAACCGTAGCATAAAACCGAACCAAACTACGTTAGTGTGAGTGAAATCTCGTACCCTTCCTTACAAAGGGGGTAGCACAAGCAACAAACAGCATGTATGCTGCCGTTGGTTGCTTTGCCTTCTTCCGATATGCGACATGCTCAAACTGCAGCAGCATAGACGATGTGGCAGGTGGTGAAGAAACCCAAGGCCATTAAAGGAAACCTTCGCGTAAAGAAGCAATCAAAAAAAAGCTACCGTGGCAGCCTGATGCGGTCTATTACTTCTTGCGGTAGGGTAAATGGGTTTATCCCCTTTCAATCGAACGCTGCCGCTCGTAGATAATGATAGAAGCTTCATCTCGTTAGCTCGCTGTCCGATTCGCCAAAGCCATTCTTGAAGAGAAATCGTTGCAAAATTGGAACCGTATCTGACCATCTGGTCGCTTATGACCGTCTGGCACAATCGGGCAAACTCCCACGCAAATCCCACCCCGGCAGAGTTCGCTCATTTGCAACAATGTGAATGTAGAGCAACAAAACACACATCCCCACAAGATATGCGCTTGTGGTGGAGCGAAAAAGAAAGGCAAAACATAGACGCCTCCGCACTAATCCGCCCGTGCTTTCCAGTGCTTCAGCAGTGACTTCCAACAGCAGAATCCATTTATTTGCCTGCGCCCTTCTGCACTCTTGTGCATCTTTGGGTGGGCGGTAAAAAATCGTCCAACGAAGCTGGAAAGCGAACATGAGTTATTTATTTCTTTTCTTCCGCACTTTAATCAACCGACAGCCGACCCACTCGATGGTGGTGCCGGCAAGAAAAAAGACGTAGGAGTACTTGAGATGAAAAGAAAAAAATGTTTTCTACGGGTGTAAAACAGTCCAGTGCATTAATTTGCTTAAAGTGATACATATTTTTAGTTTAAATTATCCGATGCTTCATGTTAGGAGTTGCTCCATGTTTTACAATCACAACGCTTGATGCACCTTTTTGCGCTTTTTCTTCACCTGGGCTTTGGTTGCTATCCGTATGCATGCTCCTCGAACGTGATGTCCTTGTGCGTTCGATTTTTCGGGAACTATTGCCATCCGCAGCGTGTATCTGGGAATGGAGGATGCGTAGAAAACAACCTCAAGGTTACACGGTACGAAAACAACCGTTGTTTACAGCTCTATAAATTGTGCTGTACACGTGTCCACACAGTCTTGTGGCAGTGTGTTTGTTTCTTCCAAAAAACGAAACTATTGCTTCAATGTCCAAGATTAAGAAGGTTTGATACTATAAGAAAAAAATTAATAAAATTTTGTTTACTGACAAGTCCCCGATCCGTTCGGCCTTGCCGGTACGGTGGAAGAAGAAAACAAGTCACAGTACGCATAACATATAAGAATATCTATATGCTACCTCCTACTGAAAACCTTCATAACGCCGGCCGGGATGGATGACGTGACTTTACGCACAGACTAACCGCGCTTGTTGGTTATTTGGCTCGTATTATCATCACTGGTGTGCTGTAGTTATGGTGTGGACGTATTCGGTTCCGTTTTCAGGAGTTTTTTTTTGTTATGCTATGCTTGATGCTTGATCGTCCCGTTCGGGATACGCATGATGGGCCACGTGCTAATGCTCACGGAGCGCCAGACATTCGCCAGACGTCGGTCGATGTTCTCGATGTGCGTTGTTCTTCGTGTCTCCGTCGAACGAAAAAGGGCTTACCCGGTGGAGTGCGCATGTCTCGGTTAGTGTGGTGCACCAGGTTGATGTGTTCTCTTTTCTGCAGCAACACATCGGAGTACAACGCAAATGAAAGTTTCGGGAAAGTTCTCTACTACCCATATTGGATTCAGCGTTAATCTTTATTCTCACTCTCTCTTTGTTTCTCTAGAACCGAAATCGTCTGGACGTCTCGAAACAAACCACGTGTCGGTCAATGACACTGGCACCACAGTTTTACGCCACAAGAAAAGTGCGTATAATGCGTGAATATCGTTGTCAATAGGATTCTCCTTTCGAGGCGTCCACATTAGGTCCGTCTGACCTTGCTACAACCTGAATAATGACCTTGGTTTAGTAAGGGATTCCGTTAATCTATTAACTAACAAAAACGGTAAAGTTGGACTTTTGATGAGTCATTTGCTACTAAAGCATGAAATACAATTTTCATATCAAAAGCTCATGATGGAATCTTGTTGTGCGAGTAGCACGATGTCGTCTATTTACCGATCGGTGACCTCATATTGCAAAGACGATCTTCAGATAATATCCCCACATAGTCCTAAAAGTAGATAAACAGCAAATTCGCATTATTCTATCCAAAGTCAAAAGGTTTCACCAGCACTAAAACAAGGGATTCCCCCGTGTAAACTGGTGAAAACCTGTTCCTTTGAACCGGAGTCCGCGGAGTACGTGATAAGATTGTTTACGAAATTGACGTACGGCGATTCGTTTTGTTTGACTGCAGAAAGGGGTTGCCCCTTTTGCATTGGAGGAAGGCCAATCTCAGGGGAAGGTATTCACGTTGGTAACATTGGATAGCTGTTCTACGTGTGCTGTGTACGTGCGGTTTGGCGGGCAACGTAGATATCAGTCAGCCCCTCAGAGTTTGGACCTCACACATACCACACAAGCAGCAGCACAACAACTCTCGGCAGAGCTCGTGCTCTCTAATCTCGCAATAGTGGCCGATAGCTTACATATCATACAATGCGTCTCACAATATGCTGCTGGTCACTCATGAAGGGGTCTTGATGAGTGGAGGAGAATAACTTCAACCAAGGGACGACGCAACATAAATGGATGTCGGACTCAAGATATAAGCTATGGTAGAGTGCCATCGATGCCAGGGTCTTTAATTCATTCCACAGCATCCGGATGAGTCTCTCTTCGAGTAAAGCTTCGATACAAAGAGATACGACGATCGAATGGAAAGACTCAATTTACCATCATTGCAAGAGAAACTTCCCAGGGGTTCGGAAGAAGGGTCCACCACAAACGTGGTCTCTGGTATTCCATTCATCTTTGCAGCATAACTCTGCGGGCTTCTCTAGGTACGTAAAGTGTGCCTAACAAAACAGCATAACACATTCATCAATGTGCACGGTGGCCTTCTCTGCTTCTTTTCTCTCCTCATCTCCCGCGCCATTATCCATGGAATTGAGGACAAACATGACTTTAAAAAGGGAGTGGAGTTTTACTGCCTTTCCAGTACGGTGGTACGGTGGTGTTTTGATTGTTGAATGAATGGCAAAAGGCATCATGGAATGTGCACGATGGCTATCCGGTTTTTCATATAGAAATGCAGTTGTTATTGCAATTAATGACTATAGCAGAATTAAAGGAATGTGTTTTCTTTAGCATACATTTAGAAAGCTGTAGGGATTCCCTTATATAGAAGAATTTCTATTTCAAGTTGCGCCTTTTTTATGTTGAAAACAATTACTAAGCTGTAATGAATTTGATCGGTAAGAAAAGAATAATTCTAAATTATTTAACATAAACTGTTGCCTGTTTGATCAAGAGGAATAAATAAAAAAAATAAAAGAATGTGTCGTAAGAGTGGATTGTGCAACAAACCATTTATCGTCATCTTTAATCAAGTGTTTTAATTATTTATTTTTGCAACTCTTTTTTTGTTTGATGTCTTTAGCGCAATTTTGCTTCTGTTTGAACATATTCTAAGTCAATGTTTGTCTCCCGCTCACAAACATTGTTCATTGCAAACGGACAAACATAGGGCGCGATAAAACAGATCATCGGAATGTCTGGTGGGAGGAAAATTGTAAGTTGGCCATGGTCGGTCCTCAACTTTGCTGGTAAAGGAAGGTCAGGTTTTACTTTTGTTTACACCATCATGATTAAGCTAGACACTAATAGGGAGGGACAAGCCTACAACCGTAACGGTATGTACAACAAAAGCTTCAATGGAACTTGCGCTTGCTGAGGTGGTAAAAATGCACCGGAAATAGGAGGCCCCAACAAATTGCATCAAATTGCAATTCAGACATGCAAAAACAAATAGGCGTCGTTTTTCTACCAGCGAATGTACACTTACGCGATTAATATTAAATTGGTAACGTCTTCTGTACGGGCGAAAGGTGACAACATAAGACGATTGTGGGAACACACTATCATGCCCTAGGAGGGCACGTTGTCATTCCTGACCCAGCACGAGAACGGTGTAGTCGACGGGTAAACAGAATGATTTACCAGCGTGTCCGGACGAGAACGATTGGTAAATAAAAATAAAATTACACTTGCTAGTTTCTTCCAATTGCTGTCGGTGCTTATTTACACTCGAGGCGTGACTCGAACCAACCTTCCCGAGTGTCCGAATGGAAGATATTTCTTGGTCATTTTAAAATACTCAATATTAAATGTAAACAATAGAAACCTACAGTTATTCAATCGGGGGGTTTTGAGGATAAATGTGTAACCAAACATCATAATCCTTATTATTATAAGCGATTATTTCCACTTGAACCTTCTCCCCGGCTTATGTATACATGCCCACGCACACCCTTTCGATATAATCGCAATGACATGAGCATTTTCTTTGAGCGCTTCTTATGGGTGGGTCGGGTGCTAGTTTGCCACCAACCAAGACGATAACATCCAGTCTAGGGTCTAGAACCGTGAGTGTATGCGTACGTGAAACAGAAAGCAAACCGGGAACAAGCGAATGAACCGAAATTTGCTGCGCAATTCCTTCATGTTTCGTTTTCTGCCACACCCTTAACCTGCAGCAGGGAGGATTGCACTTTTGCAGGGCAGCAGCAGAAGACAACGACCGTACATTATTCGGTGGGAATACACACTGTCGTAAAATGTTTCCTTTGTAACGATTTTCAAACAAACAACAACGGTTGGAGTCGACGATGATGTGAAAATTATTTTCCACATTGCTTTATTTTCTGTAAAAAGGAAAATAAAATAAGTTAAATGTGATCGTTAAGGGATGAGATAAAACCCTATGGAGATTATTGTGCATGCGACACTTTATATGGTCGTCGGTTTGTTTGTTCTCAAGATTAACGTGCTTCCTCATACGCCTTACTCTCGTGCTCTCTCCGTGTCAAGTCAAGTGCTACCTGTCAGCAGCTTTTTGCCCTAACTAATCCCTCCCTTTGATAACACATGATAGTGTTTTCTAAAGTGCAATTGTGTGCAAATGCACTTGCCATCATTCTCAAAGCCATATAAACACCATCACGAATCATCATCCGCAAATGCAGCGGAAGGCATTTGAAGGCTTAAAACGTGACGCCACAGGAACACTGGTTCAAACAGGAACACACCGGACAAAGCTTTCGACGATGGGTGACTGAGGCACGACGGTTGCGGAAAGGGAAGAATTGTATAAATAACTATTAGAACCAAGATAAGTTTGTTGTAGCTTACCGGCTGCGGGATGCGGCATGAGCGGTGGGCACAGTGATCCCATCGTGATAGAAACTATGTAAGAGCCTCTGGTTGATCTTTTCTATTTCTACTTCATCTTCTTTACATTCTCTAATGGGTTTCAAGACAACAAGTGGAATCGCTCGGGTCCGGGTATGCTGTAAATACGTTGCGCAATTTGAATGCGCGCTAAAAGGTGTACAGCCGTTCGATCACTTCTCGCTTCAACAGGAAGTGGTTCGATCCGGTTCTACTGCCCAGATCGGTGAAGCGGTTTGAACAAGACGCAGCGATCAGGATAGAGTGATCGTGGTAGAGAATTGTCAGGTTTGTGGCATTATTTGCGAGTCGTGACTAATGGCCGGTGTTCCAGAAAGTGAAAAGCAAAACAATAACAATTAGTAGTGTACGGTTGATTGCTTTGCATTTTATTATTCTGAAGATGTCTAATTAAATCAACACATACAGAGAAGGGAATGGATGGAAATATACAGAATGTGAGGTCAAATCTCGACTGACCCTAATTCAATACAATTTACTAAATGCGTTTACTTATAAAGTCTGTTGAAATACAAAAAAAAAATTAAAATGCTCATTTTTTAGCTTCTCCTTATCAAGACTTAGCTAACTGTACACAATGTATGCAGTTTAAACTGCCTCTTCTAAAAAGCTTGCACTTCAAGCGAATAGCTTTCATCCTGCTTGGAAAACTGCATTATCAAACATACGTTGAAGAGCTGATAATATGACGTAAGTAGAAACTGTTGATAACAGTTTATTACGTATCTAAGCATTTTACTATACGGATTTAGTTTCGCAGTTTTAATCATCATATTTACATTGGTACAAGTTAAACAGATTAATACAGGAGGATGTTTATCTTACAGCTTATAATGAAGGCCAACCAGTTTAATCTAGTTCAAACGCTCCATTACATAGTAGCTGGAGCTGATAAAAATGTATCGATTGCTATTACTGCTCACTTGAAATACGCCGACCGATACAGGGTCTTCACTTTGGAGCTTGCTTAGCGGAACTACATCGTTGATAAAGCGATGCCCACCAATGTAATGACTAGTGATACCACTAATTATCATTTTGCCTGGCACTCGTCCAATCCCAGCGAAAGGAAGACCAGTCAAACATGGAAGTGATCAAGCAGCGGGCCGGAAAACGGTGGGCAAAAGTTCGTCCATTAACCTAGATTCGTGAAGAAAGTTGTTCCTTCCCGGTAGAAATCGGTGCCACAGGACGAAGCCACCGCACCAGAGAAGACAATGTTTGTGTGCGCATGTTCGTCTAGCAAATTGAACCTAAGCTCTACAAGTGCATCCTGTATCGTGTTCGTTGGACATGCATAGCATCATTTTATCCGTCATGCCGTTGATCGGCATCAAGATGACGTGATGCATTGGAATTTTGCTTCCCGGTTTTTGCCCACTGTATCTTGAGCGTTTGATTTATGATGCATTCGATTGCGAACCAATGCCATTTGCTGTGATGCAATTTATGCAGAACAAGGGAACATGTTCATAGCAACTACAGGGTGCGCCTTGGCAGGGCAAGGGAAGGATCCTTTCCGGTTGTTGTGCATCATTTACAATTACAACTTTCGTTCACGCTGTGTTCGTTGATTATTCAATTATCTTCAAAGACGATTTATTGCTTCAGACCTAAAAGCTTTAAAAATAAATAATATCTTCTCCCCTCGAACTAAATCGTTCCTCCGCTACGACGTACGATCATAGTACGAAGTACACTTGAATCGTTTGATGCAGTCAGCTTCATGGTTGATGTATGCAAACGTCTCTTATCACGCGTATGGCCTAGTGCCGCTTACCATTCCGCGTTACACCTCGCTAAGAGACAAAGAAACAATTCCACCCCAAAACAACACGAGCACAGAATCTGTCCCAGCACTACTTACCCAATCCGTTGTCGTGGAGTTAGGATTACTTTCCGTGGCTATTTTCTCTCCCAACCGTGATTGCACAATGATCTGTGCGGCCTTCATCGCCAGTTGGCGAATGTACTTCTCAAGACTATTGCGATCTTGCATGCTCCCTTGCGATGCCATCGTGGACGAATTTTCTCAATGTTTTTTTTTGAGTCTTCAAATGTTCACCAGTAATCCACCGTTCCGGCGCTACGTTGCAGGTCGTCTTCCAATGACGAGCGAATTTTCGTCGTATAATCGCGAAAGAAAAAACAAAACAAACCAGTTGCCACTAATCACAACAACACAAAAGCTCACAAAGCAAATCACGGTACGCACGGGCTACCATTCATGCTGACGCGGAAAACTGAAAACTTTCGTCGGAACGTGATGCACGGCATCGAAACTGAGTGGGAAATTGCGTTTTGGTTCGCGATAAACGATGGAAAACTGCGAAAAATACACAATTTCTGCAGCGACCGAACAGGATTCCACATTGAAAACAACATTCCAGAAGAAGAGTAAAAGGAAGGCGTGACAGCTGTCAAATGTGGCATTCGAGCAGTTCGAGCAAAGTGCTGTAGGGAATGGAACTAGACTAACGCCATCTATCGGACATTTAAAGACACGGCCGTATTAAGGTGCCGCTACACGAATTGAAATGCGAAACGGTTCAAATTAAAAGACCGTTGGACCGGCAAATGGGGTTTTCAGTATCGTTGTCCAGACGATTGCAAAATCTTTTCAAAATTCAAACGGAAATGCTTAAATAATTTAAGCTTTGTTCTAATTTCACGTTAAGTTATTACAATAATGATTGAGAAAAATAGGGTTGGAAAATATATGAATATAGCTACAGAAAGAAGTGAACATTGAACAAAAACAAATTTCGTAACATTTACAAAATCAAGAAGGAATGTAAAATGTGTTCAGTTACCACATGTAAAAGCATATCTGAATCTTAATATAAACAAATATACAAGAAAATATGAATAAACATGAGTAAGGAAATATAAAGCATCCAAAGGAATAGAAAAATATGGTTACAATACATATTTTACGGAAAACAAACAAAACACATGCAAAATTTTCAATATCAAGTGACATAGCATCAGGACAAGGATTACGAAATAGTTACAATACTGCTCACAGCCAAATAGAATCCAGTTCAGATTCCACTGTTTTGATATCCTATCATTTTACTATATTAGTGTAATAAAATATAATTTCAATGAAAATCTTTCATATCAAGTGTCAACGTGTCCGACGGTTTGGCTTTGCCGGCCAATGTAGTAGCATTCGCTTACTTTTTTATCATCATCATCTTTAGGACATTTCCTGCGAGCCGATGGGCCAACTGCTGCTAGACGATTGCAAGTGGCGTAAAGATCGATGGGCACATCTCTTTCAAATCAACGCTGTAAATCTTTCCTCAACACTTTGGTAAAGTGATTTTTTGGCAAGCGGACACGATTCAGCTTTCATAAATATGCTAATCGTTCGCAGTGCGTTTGTTGGTGGGCTCGTTTTATGGAAAATTTACTGCCCCAGTCGCCCGACGCTGACTTAATAAAATTCGTCCAATATTTTATATCGTGCCATTGCCGTACTAGCGCAAACGGTCGCAACACAACAAATTATTGCCTATGAATCATGATTCGCGCCGTGCGATGGAAGCGCGTAGGTGGCAAGTGCCGGCCAACCGAGCTTTTGAACCCATCTATCGGGCGTCGTAATTTTCGCATATTAGCAGACAGCTTCCGCTCTGTGCGGCATGCCGAGTAAAAGCGGTGCAAAGTGCATCAAATCTGCTTGTGTGCGGGTCGTGCGAAATGCATCAACGGTGTTGAACTTTCTCGGTGACGATCGGTTCCTTCTGGGGTAAAGTTTTCCTTATTCCCGTGTGAATATAATGGACACAAAAACACTATGATTAAATTGAAATAGGAAAGCTTGTTTTCCAAAGAACAATGAAGTTATTCATTACACAAAATATTTCTTTTGTTTGATTGAAAGTATTTTTAAAATGTTAGTAAAACACTTTTTGAATTGTTTGATAGATTTTCTATGGTTCGTTATGCAATCTGTGATCTTACTAAAAATATTTAAGAAGAAAGTTAATAAATTTCGTGACACTTTCAGCACAAACAGGAAATATCTATTCTTCCCATAGTTTTAGAACTTTTCTGAATGTCTCTTCGTTCTGAAACCTAAGGAAGAAGCATAAGCATGCATCATGTAATGCGATACCTTTCGGAAAGGGAGATCAGTTACGATCGGCGCCGGTGGTGTTCTCCATAAAGCACAGCACCAACGCCACACGAAGGCTGTGACATAATTTCTATCTCCTAATAAAATATGCCTTTGATTCAATTTTGTCATCCATTAGCTACACATGTTTATGAGCAGTGGAGAAGAAGAAGAGCCTCACATATTACCTAGCTGTACCTCTCACACAGCCATGCTACGAACGCACCTTTAACTCTGTTCTGTTTTTGGAGTTGTATCTTGCTCTAGAATCGAGCAGAGCGTTAAAGTGTCTTATTAACGGAACATCAAAAGTTTTCTGAGCAGCTTACGCTCCAACAATCTTGATGATCTTGTGCGGTATGCTCAAACAAACTGCATTAAGATCATAAGTTTATTAGAGGTGGTGGAAAAAATAGACATCTATTTTACGTTCCCCAACATGATGAGAATTGGTTTGTGCTTGTCTGTAATTGAAGGTAATTGTTTTTTTTTATAATGTTAATATACTAAGTGATATTTTTGAGATGATCTTAGGCTTAAGAGCCTATATGACGTGTATATAAAGTGATCGCACTTATGTAAACGAGTTACAATGTGATACAAAGTGGTACAGAGTATTAGAATTACTGAAGTATTTAAGTCCTCAGAAATCGAAATATGTAATATCCCAAGTTCTTGACATCGTATGTGCCTCACATTAAATTCTTTTCTAGTCTTACATCATTAGTGCGTTATCTTGTAAATCTGACAATTTGATGCGACAAGTCTATCTCTCTCCAAACGAACACCGAAATAGGTGATAGGTGGTCGAACATTACCCAAATCGAATCAGAGTAATTAAACTGCCCAAAATCTATGCTACTTGCCGAAGGTGTCGGTAACAAGGTACCAATACCAGCAATCGGATCACACCGAAAAAACGACACACAGAACGATGGTCTTCATTTGCGGGCTTTACATATCATTCCGACAGAGAAAAAGATTTCGCCCACGATTCGCCCCCCAAAAAACGACAACGGACGACCAAGTGAGAAAGATCTCATCCGATCACAAACGGTTTGGTGGCGGGATTTTTTTTTTTGGGAGGGAAGACACATACAAACGCGTGTGTTTCTCACCCGCGGCGAATGTCATTCCGCCAGATTCGTGCCGGGCCGGAGGCATGGCGACTTGTCATCTGCCGCAAAGATAGCAAAGTGGTGCGCGCCCTAGTGGGCAAACTCCATTCCACCATTTTGGGGGGGAAAAACTCTATACAAAATGTTCCGACCAGTGGCTGTACCCCGGCCAGTCACCGTCGGTGCGTGATCGTGATCGGTTGATCGGGTTTTGGTTCTGGCGGTGTGTGACCGAGTGTACGTGCGTTCGAGTGCGTGTTTGAGAGGAAATCTTGCAATTCTTGTCGCGATTGCTTGTTTAGCTAAATGTTAGGTACTGTGTGCATTGGTCTATCATCATTCGATCATCATCATCTGGTGGATTCATTCAGGAAGTGACTAAGTGAGCAACTCCGTACCACAGTTTGATCGAATTTGCAGACTGTGTTTTTTCGCGAAAACGCGCCCAGTAAAGTTAATTAACATTCCGCAAACTATTTGTCCCCGGGGAGGGGTGTGATTCTAACGAGTGACTCAATCGTTTTAGATAGGGAAAGTAACGCATTTTGAGCTCTTTTTTTATTTCGGTTGTAATTTTCACTTACTTAACGTTTTTCAATTTTCCATCTCACCATTTAATTCGAAAGAGTGTTTTTTAAAATGATTTTTCAATTGAATTACAATTAATCGATTGTATTGCAGTGGACGTGTGTTTCTGTAGTCCACAGTCAAAGTGTGTGCATCGGTAATTTGTGCCCTATTTTGGTAAAGTGCTTTTGTACCCTTGTGTGAGTGTGTGTTTTGTTGGGTGTACCGTGTTTATGGAGCAGTGAAAATTCCAACTCCCAAAAAATCAAACGATGGTTTCCAAGCGAAAGGATGTGCTACAATGCTGGATTGTGGCCATTGCATTCGTTGCCGCTGTAGCTCTATCGATGGCCGGTAAGTGCTTCAACAATAACCAAAAAGGGCTTCTTAGTTGGGTAGAACAATTTTCCGACACATACACACACAGACACGGTTGCAGTAAAAATTGACCATTAGCTCACCATCAGCATCATCATCATTCTACTCGTCGACTTCTAAAAACGGCAAAGAAACGCGCAGTTTCGAAGCGGTGAAAACTATTAGCACGAGGCGGGGTTTTCCATTTGTTTTTGTCTTCCCTTTGCTTCACTGGTTTGGTGCACATTTTCCTCACGTGAAAACAGCGGACAGCTGTTCTGGGGTTTGTGGCCGACAGGGTGGAAAAGCACGATCTCTGTTACACCGATGCGATCGTAAATTCTCTTCCCGCGGTGCGGGTGAACGACGGCCGAAAGTAATTATCCCGTGTCGTTGGTCAGAGTTCGCGGGGTGAGCAAGGGAATTCGTTGAACGTTTCGGTGCACATTATTCGGGTTCGACCCAATAAAATTCGGGATCGTACGCTTTTGCCGGTAGGGAAAACAGAAGGAAAACATTTTTTCCTGCAGCCAGACGGACTGATGGGAGCTTCCCTTTATCCGAAATGTAACGTAATGAGGAGGAAAAGGAAAAGTAACACCCCATGTCTTGGCGGGTAATCGATTTTGGGCTTTGCTGTGTCATTTCAACTCTCACATTGATTGACATTTATGTGTGATTGAGTGATTTTTTTTGTTTCTTCATCGATTTCGGTACCGTCAATCCTTTGCATACGTACCGTGCTGCCATTAGTGTAAGTAGCAATTACTTGAGCCAGAATTCGAATCGGCACGCTTTATGATTGTACTTCGAACAGGATGAGATACATTCCTTACTTTGATGGCACACTCGTAAATGTAGTGTTTAGTGTTGCAGTTGCTAGTAATCAGTAGCTGGTGATGTAGCACCTGTTGACCATTAGCGGGTTTTAATATGATTTAGCTTACAAATGTAGCGTTTTATTCGGTAATGAAGGGAGCTATGTGTTTCGATCATGGTTTCAATCATTATTCTTTAATGATGTATAGAAACATTTTTGAGATAAATTCAACTAAAAACTTTTTTTTTATATATTTTTAATCCTGCTTTGAAAGTAAAACACAAAAGTATGGTGAATTTATGTAATGCAATTGGTACAAACACAAACTATAATCAAAACAACATAAGAAGAAAAGAAAAAGTTAAATGTTGAGTTCTTTGGAGTTATTAAAAATTAAGCCTTTTTCCTGAACACAACATGTTTTTATACATTTTTATTTTGTTTTGTCTAATATTTATAATGGCATTAAGCATGTTGACATATTTCAAAATTACAATATTTAATTTCAAAGTTTGTATCCAGCAATGCAGTGTTAATAAACTTTTTAAATATGTATAAATATTGCAGATATAATACCCAAAAGTTGAAATTTAATATTCGCAATATATGTGAGGTGGGTTACATTAAATATGCTCTTTTCAAACAATTTCGAAAACTGTGTAGTTCTATTCAATATATGAATCATATTTATATTTATATAATAAAGATCATCCTGAATTGAAATCTAATTTGAAATAATGATTGAATTCTATAATTGTTAATTCAAATAAAACATGTTTTTTCTACAAAACTTTATGAAGAAAAACAGATCATCTAATAAAATCAAAAAATGATCCCCACTTACTATAAAATTATAATAACAAATTTTTATCACACTGAAAAATTCTTTAACTCCAATCAATTACATCCTGTTTTACTTTCATTCTTATCCACAAGCTGTCGTGGTGGGTTGTTTACTTGCGTAACAAATGTTCAACAAAAATCAATCGATTCAACGGAAAGTTCTACAATTTGTTCCATCCCTTGCTGGTTGTAAAAATTCTGGGTTCACATGTGGAGAGCTTGTTCAGTGTTATGTTTCCACCATGAACATAAATGGAAACAATCACAAAAAAGGAACGAAAAAAAAAGAAAGTCCTCACAAACCCTATAATAGCCCTTGCAGTCCTCGGATTTTGCTTTTCCGGTCGCAATTTTTCCTGATGCAGTAACAATAATGGTTAATTCTCTAAAATACTTTTCCAACGCTTTTGCTTTTGCAACCAACAAGTGTGTTTTCCCAAAGGCAACATTACTATTACGATGGTTCGCTTACCCATAACGGTGGACCGAGTGGACAAAGTAGAGACGAATGAGAGCAGCAGAGGACTAAACTTGTTGGCACAAGGACGTGTTTGATGATTGGCATGACTGGTTTCGGTCAGTAGCTTCATTTTCATCCGTCCGATGCCGAAAGTGTGGAAGGTAGTGGTCATCTAAAAGGTTCCGGTACGGTCATCATAAGGCCATGATACATTTGCCATTAGGTTTTGCCCACGAGCCCAATCATTGGATCGAGAATAAGCGCGAGCGAAAGGAAATACACTTTTACCCATTTTCTTGGGAAAAATCACACAAAAACCCATACGACCAAGATTGAAGTAGGAAAGCGGCCGTATCCTTATCGTCCCGATCGAAAGCTCGTTCCCTTTTGGCTTCTTCTCGTTTTGTCATCATAAGTCAACCATGGGCAAAGTAATAGAAAAGACAAAACGAAAAAAAAATGGAATGGCCCCTTGCCCGAACCGTTCAGAGAAAAGCCATTTTTCATCGCCTGGAATCATCAGGAATTGCCATCGATGATATTCTCGGTATTTTCGATACGCCTTTGCAGGGTAAAGCTCGTAAAGGCAAGTGCACTTCTTAGAAAAAAACGCTAAAGAACGACATCAGAGTAAGGCCCGACCCTGAAATAGGCTTGCGACAGGAATTCAATATATTATTGGCCTAGTCTTCGATGGTATTTTCCACCATCGTTTCAGCTCCCTGGAGGTTCCTTGAGGGTTTTGCTTTACTCAATTGTAACGCAATTTCTTTTTTTTGGTTCGTTGCTAACCTCGCGTACAAATAATATTTTTCCTCCAGGTTAACCGTTACGATGAAAAGTGCCCCACCATTGACCCTTTCGGTTCCACCACAAATGGAGGGTCATTCGTCGTTAATGTGTGGAGTGACCCAAGAAAAACGTTCATGTCCAGGTAGGGAGAGGAAAATATCCGATCTTCCCTCTGGTGAACATATTTCTCTTGTCTGCTTTCTTTCCCTTTTTGGAACCGGCTCAACGTCAGCTAAGTGGACGCGATGGTGAATTGATGTGTTTGCGTTGGTTTTGTTTGTTTCATTGGACCGTTATGAACAGGGTAGCAGGACGTGGAAAACCCCGATAAAAGAAATGTTATTCCAATATTTGCCCGGTGTAAGAGCAATGTGATTTATAAGCATTGAAATTAAAATAAATAAATATATGCAATATTTGCTTTATCCCGTTCGGTACTGCAAGCTAAAACATCGCTTCTTTGCAACGCCTGGGAACGGTAGCAAATGGACTTGAGTAAATTGGCAGTTAAGGTCCGCTAAAGGACCGCTAGCCATCGTCCTACCTGTGTTTTTTTGGTTGAGTATGTTTCCCTCGTGGGATGTTCCTCGTCTCCAGTTTTGTTTAATCGCGAATGATGAAGATACATGATGGAACATTAAACGGTACACACTGTTTGCCACCGGAGCAAAAGAAAATTTGAAAGCCACCCTTCTTCTTCCTTCTAAAAACTTAAGCGACGCCCATTTCGACAAATCTTAATTCTTCCTGAATGCTTGCTTGTACCTTTTAAGGTATTTTTTACTTTACTTATTGTTGCTGAGCAAACGTGAATCTACCCCTGAGGTTATGCAAACGGACGCGCATTCCATTAAAGTTGAAGTTTTATCTTTCGCCGTAATTTATGTCCAGACCATTTTGTGTCCAGCACCTGGTCCGGCCATCCTCACGGACGGTTGATGATGCTTTCGTCTTGGGTTTTAATTTTTGTGTGTGTTAAAATGATTTTTTTTCCTCGGTATACGCTGTCCGACATTTGTGCCGTTTGTTCCTCGGTAAGCCTGACACGATCCACATCCGGAGGGCGTTTTTGGTGGGATTTTACTGCCAATTGGGAATTGGGAAAATGGGATTAAAAAACTTTAAACTTCGTAAGCCGCATATACCTCCCGTATGGCCTGTACGGGATGTATGCAAGTTGATGGAGATTTATTGTGCGGTATAGCTTACAGGACACACAGGCTATTGTCTGGTTTGGTCGCATTAACATTATCTCCAAGTGCGTAACATTGCTCCCGTTAATCATCGCAATTTTTCAAAGCTTTCACTGCTAGCGGGGCCTTTAGCCGAGATGAGGATTGTTCGTAAATAAGATATTATGTGGCATTGTTTAATCATGATTGCCTTGTAACGATGAATATCTTACATGTTAGTGTTTGGCTGGGGGAGATTAAAAACGAAATCTGATAAAGGTGATGAATTAGGAATACAAGCATTTAATAAGTAATAATTAATTTAAGCATATTTTTTAAGAAAATTAATATCTGCACATACTCAAAATATCATTATCATTTGTAAAAATAATGTTCAATGTTTAAAAATGATGTTATACTAAAAATAAAATTGCAAATAATTGGTGCAACGTGTAAATTATCGTTAAAAGTTACACGATTGCAAGAAGGTGATTTACCCAGTGTGTACAGCAGCAAAGAAAATACATTTGCCCAGGAAGTTATTGTTGCCTGTCGGCTCGTAAAGACTACCCTACCGGCAAAAAGGGATGAAAAATTACACAAAACACCTTGAGAGGCTTACCATAACGACGAGTTAAAAAAAATACAGCAACAGTCAAAGCGGAAACGGGAAAAACCATTTCCAAGCAAAAGCTAAATGTGGTAGTACAACTTGTACACCAGCAGTTCATAAAACCCAATAGAAAACAACGTAATGACTAGTGGCTGCAACAAGGACTACAGCCGCCAAAAAACCACACCGGAAGATTCTACTTTTCCTCACACTTCTCGTCCTTACAGCAAGAGCGAGAGTTGTTTAATAAGAGGGAAAAAAGGAAAAACTTGAAATGAAATACATGCTCCACGCGTTGATAAATAGTAACCCCCGGTCCGGGGGCCGGTTTGTTGGTCACCGGTTGCCGGATTTCCGGATGGAGGGTAGCAAACCAACGAAGAAAAAAAACCAGTGCAACTCCTTTTGCATCCTGACCACCGACCAGAGAGAGCATATTTCTTTGTCTGAAGAGCACCAAAGTGCTGTGGCTTACTGTTTGACCCCGCCGTTGCAATGAAGCGATGCCGAGCGTCCACTCGGTGCAACCTCATTACGATGCGTTTACGGCGTTCCATTCGTTGGCAGCCAACGACTAACGACAGAGGACGAACGGTCGTCCATTTTGCTCCCCTCAAGGTTTCCTCCAGGAACAGCACCAGTGTGGCAATTAAATGTGGTTTTAATTTACATATAATAAATAGGGGTTTATCCGTTTGAAAAATGGGTTTCCCCGTTTGCAGGGGCGGCATTTGTTTTGTCCGATGCAGAGAAACGAGCTCCGGATGGGAAGACAAGGTTTTGTCGTACTGTGAAACATTAGAAAAAGGAAATGGGAAAACAAAAGAGTTTGTTCTAGGGGAGGAAATAATGGGTTTGGAAAAATAGGAAAAAAAGGCGAACGGACAACATACGAGAAGGAAATGATGCATGCACTGTCATGAAAAACAACAGACGGATGCATCTCCGCAAACCGCTGATGAATAGAGCAAACTGGTGGAAAAAAGGGGAAGAAGGAGAATGAGGGAAAAACATCAGAATACCGGAAAAGGACTTAAAAATCATCCACTAACCCCATCTTCAGGTGGGACCGGTTTCCGCCATACGATGTTTTCTCTATTTATTTGTAGCATAAGGCTTAAAACGCCCATCCGCGGTCGGTTGCCGTACCGATGCAAAATATTTCCTCACCCCTCAGTGGAGTTCGGTGGCCGCAAAAAAAGCGAAAAAAAATAGATAAAAACATCAATCCGGAAGATGCATCCTTAGTTGATTTCCCATTTGCGTGATTCTTCCATTCTTTCCAGAGTGGTTTGCCGTGCGGGGGAAAAAAAAACTCAAACACGTCCGTTTTTGGTAACGGTTACGGTACCATTGTTCGTGGTATTTTCACCTCATCTGCGAGCTCGTGCTTTCGGGTTCTTCGTGGCCATTTCTTTTCCATCACACATTTGTTCCAGGATACCAACAGGGGAGGATTGACCGCAAAAAATGGGAGTAAAAAGGGGTGGAGAGTAGTAATTAAATACGCTTTCCACTCTATGAAGGTTTATGACTTATTCATGTTACCCTAACCACCTCGTGTGTGGCTTGATGGGTTTTCTAGCCCACGAACCACCAGGTCGAAGCGACATGAACCTGTTCCGAGCTTTTCCGGCCATCCAGTACCGGACAGTCGCAAACCGGGTCTAGATATGGTTTTGTTAACGCAAATAGAGGCCATGTTTTTCTTTTTCTGCTTCCTTTAGTTTCCATGTAAATTCTACAAAATCCAGTGAGCTCAAAATACAACACGCGCTGAAAAGAAAAACGGCCACTTGGCGCACTTGTTTTTGGGCATAAAGCCGTGCCACCTAAAAAACTTTTGCAAAGGATAATTTTCCGCCTTTCACTAAATCGGAAGCGAACAAGCGACCTGCACATAACACGTCCTGCACTGACTAAGTGACTGTATTTAGTCGTGAATAGATGGATGTTGGAAAGGAATGGTAGGACAAAAAACAAAAAGGAAAGGTGGAAATGGCCTTTTGTTGCGCTTGCCTGTCTGAGTTGAGATCATTTATGAGGATTAAAAACAAAAATCCTCACCAAAAAAAAGAAGAAAAAATCGGAAGTAAAACCTTGCCGGAATTTTGGATCGGGTCAGGTTTCGAGCAGTTAGTGAGTAGCAACAAAAAAAAATGGAAAAAGGAAATGGCTACCCTGGGTCCCTCCAAACTGAATGGACACATTCACAATGCCACTCACTTGCAGCATTTTTCCGGCAGCTTGACATAAGTGCAGGCGAATGATGGAAAATTGCTAGATTATGCAGCCTTGGGTGCTGCCGTACTTGCAAGCATCATGGCAAAAAAGGGAACGAGAGAGAAACAGAGAGAGAGAGAGAGAGAGAGAGAGAGAGAGGAAAAGAAAAACCAGAAGTCAGTCCATCGCGGTCCGGATGTCACAAAAATCATAAATGTTCACCCGCGTGTTTGCTTTTTGGTACACGTTTGCACTAGCTGAAGCTGAATGGTAGAAAGGCAAATGAAAAAAGAAATTCTGAATGGAGCAAAAATTAATAATTCGTACAGTGTATAGCTTTCCTTTTATCGCAGTTTTGCATTTTTCACCAAGTGCAGAGGGATAGATTGAGCAGAAGAGAAAAAAGAAGTGAGACAGATTCGGTTGGACAAACATCATGATAATGAAATTTTCACACACCATTTTCATTTCCGTCATTGGTGCTGGTGCTGAAAATATGAGCGAAAAAAACGCGGAAAAACCTACCGAAAAATGTTAATAGAGTAAACTCGCCGCATCAATCGCCGTGAGCGGAAAGAATGGGAACAATTGTTATGGCCGTCATTTAGTGAATGGGAACACTAAAGTCAAATGGATTGTGCGATTAAATGTTTAACGTGTTTATTGAAAGATGCGGCATCGGGGACATTTTTTTTTCTTCCTCTCCTCTTTAGCCCGGTTGTGGTGCGTGCTATTAGCATTTAAAAAGCGTTAAAACTTTTAGGAATGAAGAAAACATTGAGCACATCATTTTATTTCGTATGTAATTACAGTGTTTGATCTTGTAATCTGCGTACAGAATGTGAAAAATAAACTAAAATACTAAACTGAATTTCTTGTACAATGTTTCAACAAACAATACACAAGGGTTAGCGAATTTAAGTGAGTTCACTTTCGAATCTATTTCAAAATGAAATTGAATCTGGAGAAAGCATTCTTCTGTGCGGAATCCTAAAAAAGTCAAAAATTGATTTTCGAGTCCCCGTTGGCCATTTCTTGATTCTGTTTAAATCGAGCTAGAATTTTTCGAAATAGATATGAAATTTTTCCCACTCTGCTAAAATTGATTCTGTTCAAAGCTTTCTTAAGGTATTCATTTGTAAAGCTTAGAGTACATTAATCAAGAGAGGTTTTATAAATTTTTTGAAGGATTCTCCTTGCACGCATTAACAGATTCTAGTTGAAATTGAAGGAACCGACAAATTTGAAAATTTTTCAATTTTGTCTGGAAAACCCTGTAAACTAGAGTTCAAAAACTCTGTTGTTTGCTTTTGTTTTAAATACTAAATTAATTAATTTTTCCGCCGCCGGTTTTACACGACAGGACCGGATATCAAGTCCCGTCTGGACCATCTCCCCATTAGCTAGGACTGACTACCCGTCTTCGTGGTAAATATAAGTCTAGCAGCAAGTCAGAAATTAAATTATTTTTATTTTATTTGCTAGATTGTTTCAGTTTATGTCTCACTGTAACAAAGCTAAACCATGTTTCGACTAATATTTCTTGTGAATATTTCTTCTGATCACTGATCACTAAGTATCAATATCTTAAAGTCATGTCGATCAATCCATAATGGCGGGAAGGCAAACGATTAATGTGTGTGTTTTTCTTTTTTAATTTTGTTTGTCCAAATCGAAAAAAAAAACAAAACAATACTGCAATCGATTAGACGACACTGTGCGACTTACGGCAGTAGCTAGACAAACAATCGAAGAAAGAAACAAATCACGATGTAGCCACGGGTAAGATGATCTGTGCCCCATCACCCCCACCGGACGATTTCGCTTTCCACGATCCTTCGCATACGCGTCGGACGAGTCACGATTTCGATTTGCCTTCGGTAAAAAAGGTGGACGGAATTGGACCGGTCCGACTATTCATCCGTACCGTCTGTCTGTCCGTCTGTCTGTCTATCACAAAAGTGTGACCATTTGTTTGCTTGCGTACAGTCGCATGTTTGCCGTGCGCATTTGCGTAGGTGTAAGTGGGCGCCGGCTTTTCGATGTTGCTCCCGCGTGCCGTAATGCGCAGCATGAAATTATGCTGCGCGACACCATCGGGCGTGTGGAATGTTGTCCCTTCCCACCCGGTGTGTTGCGCTAATGTAATGCAAGAAGCAGGGAAGCAGCTTCAATAAAACTCACCCAAAAACCCGAACAGAGTTTTGGACGAATGAACGAAATAAAAAAGAAACAAAACAATAACACCCCGACCCGAAATGTGTAACGCCTTTGTACGGGGGTGAGTGTCTGTCGTTTCTCTTATTGTCCATGGAATGATATGCCCATTTTGGAGCGACTCACCAGCAGCACTAGCAGCAGCATGGAAATGGGAGCTTCAAACACTATTGCACCGTAGGGAGTGCAATTCGGAACTGCGGGGAAAAAAAAAGATCCAACATGATGCACACATATGAGGCGCCGGAATATGAAATGAGTTTTTACGCGTTTTGTATGGCATTTTTATTTTCGTAGCTTGGGGTTGATGAAAACAAGAAAACAAAAACTGGACTATGATTATCGATTTCGACCCTACGGCTATGAGAGGACAAGTATTGCACTCAAATGGTGAGTTGTTTGGTCCTATTTGAAGTTTAGTGGCTTAGTGTCTGATAGATCTGATTTGATAAAGGCCATAGCAAATTTGAAGGTCGTCGCTACTTCATATTGTGCTTGGATGAAAAAGAAATTATATAAAGTTTTATAGTAAAGAGATTTAGAGAAGTATGATCATGATAAAGAGGGATATAATAAACTGTAAAATTAAGTTTAGGAGATGGGGCGGCCCGGTGGTGTATGTAATAAACAGCGTCGGATCCATACGACTGCATCCGATATCAAATCCCGTCCAAGCCGTCCCTCCGTAGCAAGGAAGGAATATCCGACAACGTAGTACTCTCTCTCTCTCTCTCTCTCTCTCTCTCTCTCTCTCTCTCTCTTGTTGTCTTTAACTACCTCTAAGGTATAGTAATAGCCCTCGTTCCTTGCAACAGAGGGACTGTTCGGATGAGATTTGATCCCCAGTCCTGTCGTGTGGAACCGGCGCCGCTTAGAAAATCATCTTAGACCAACAACGAAATTAACTGCTTGTTCGAATTGTGCGGAAAACCTGTACATCTGGTTTTAAATTTTCATCATTTACACGTTCGCTAATTTTTCATGTATTCAAATTGTCAAAACAAAGCCAATTGTCAAAACAGTTTAGTATATTTTTGCTCATAATAATAGCTAAAGTTTTTTTATTCATATCTCTCATATCACAATACTTGACAAATGAAATGATAAGTAAACAAAGCAATATTGGGATTGTTACCTTCTAGAAAAAATTTCTTATTTATTAATATTACCCTACTTATTGACTACTTGCAAACAAGATCTTGCAGTGAAATCAATCGTAAAATGCACTTTCCCCCTTTTACAAAAAACACCCAAGGCAAACATACCCTCTAAGTCCACTTGCACGCCCTGCAAATGTGCAACATCGCGATAAGCGCTCAGCCGGGGTGGAAAATAAATAAAACACTCACCGGCGGGCGAGCGATTTATTGCCTCATCTGTGCGCTATTTGACAAATTAAGCCGATCTATTTCGCCCACTGTGTGAACTTTTTCTTCCTTTCCCAACACCTTCACCGAAACCACCCACACACGGGTGGCAAGGGGTGGACTGCCGATGTTTCGTAAGCCGAAAAGAGTTGCCAGGCGACTAGAGGAATAATGCAAACATTGAACAACCGCGGGAGAGCTCGCTCAGTAGCGCGATTTTTGCTGCTGCTTCTCCAATGCAACCGACCAGACCAGATCACATCGTTGCATCGAAAGAACGCCATACTCCAACATCTCTTTCCCAACTCCTAGTCACTACCAGTCCTTGATAGTCGATTTCCCTTCAGCACGAGCTTATGAACCTTTCGAGCAGAATAACGCAACTGTACGCCCTTTGTGGTCGTGATTCCGTTCTTAAGCCGGCACGGTTCGGCGGTTTGTTTTTTGGTGGTGGAGACGATGTGTGGTGTGGGAGGCTGAAAACGTACGAACCGAAAACGCCATGAATCGAAATGAAACGAATGACAATATCGCTACATACTGATGGGATCGTTTATTTTTGGAAGCTAGCCAAAGGCTTTACGGCTACCGACAACAACCACGAACCATTTCGGTGGCCTGCATCACTCGGTTTATCGATTGGCCGTTGTAATGGACTTTTGTTTGTGTTTTTGTTTGTCGGTTTGAGAATTGTAAAGCGCGCATATTCCCAGGCGTCGGTAAAGAAAGAGACTGGGGAAAAAGGTTAAAAGTTACAGCAGCAAGTAAAAAAGTTTTATCTCCCGATGCTTTTAATGCTGAAAGAGAAAGTGAAGGTTTATGATAAATTAGGTCCGAATCTATGAAGCAAATCACTTTTTGGTTATTGATTAACTTAGGAAAAGACCATTTCTTTGTTCCGTTCAGTGGCAAAGTGGGTCGTTGTGGTGGTGCACAGCAGAAGATAAATTATCCTGAGTTGTTCAGGAGTAAATTAAAGAAGAAGAAAAAAACCGATCAACAGGTCGAAAGATCAAGGATTGTACGAGGGTTAGCATCTTCAACCAGTCGGATTTCTATTAGATGGCTGTCTTTAATTAAATCACTTGGGATTAAACCACTTTAAAACTGGACCGGGTAGAATGACTTCAGACTTCACTGTCGTAGAAGGTTTTACGAAAAGGATAAACACCTGTAATTCACCAATTAATTTGAGAATTATTTAGTTTTCTTTGAATCTCAAATAGCTTTCAGGTGGACATTTCTTACAATTATATTAATAGACTGTACAGAAAAAAAATTTATTGCGAGAAGATAAATTTGAATTTACTGAATAATATTTCTTGGTAAAAATTACTATTTTTTTTAAGTTTAGGAACAAAAGGAAGTTTGTTTGATATTGTAGGAATAATTGATTATTTGGATATTTATTAAGATACAGACTGGAATTGTTTTCTTGATGATTTAAATTTGAATAAGAAATTTATGGTAAAATCACATCATAAAACTGGCAAAAATAAGCATAATTTAACTTTATCTTCCCCCGGGTAAACAATAAGAAGATGAACCTTAAAAAAAAGGTATCAAATGATAGAACTTCACTCCCTTCGTTCTTTCGGACCCATCAGACCAAAAACCTCGGACCAAAAGCAGCTATCAAGCACAAAGATGCTCTCACAACGCAACACTGCAACCTTACTGCCTGGCCGAACAAACGGGCACGATTACAGTGCGATTGTTTGCCGCTGGAAGAAAATTGTTTCCGGAAAGAAAATTGAACCATAAATCGATTAGAAACTCGGCACCGGGTCCAGCGGGTTTCCCTGCCATTCCATTGCAGTTCGGTGTGATGATGAGACTGGTGGATGAAATTTTAGCATCATCCACCGAGCAATCGTCCATGACCATGCGCCTCCATCGTCGTTTCGGTGGGATGGTTTCGAACCCATCCCATGCGGGGGTGGGATTTTCCACGGTGCGGTCACCGGAATCACGGTTAGCTGGATGGTTTGATTAGATTTCGTATTAACTATGGCGATCAACGCTCCCGTTTCAGGGTTGGGTAAGGACAGTTTTAAAACGAAAACGGAAATTTAATGACGTCCCTTCGTGTTTGATGATGTTCATAAATTTGTGGCCAGCGAGAAGAATCCGTTTTGTTGAATAATGAAAACTGGTTGGATGCTTTGTCTTTGTGTGAAGCGATTTTTAAAATTTCCATTCTTTTTTCGTAGTCTTTTGTTTGAAGTTTTGGATATAATCAAAATTTTATTTAAAGCTTTTTTCTTGTTGTTTTAATGAATAATTTAAATCACAAAAATTTATTTATAAATTATAAAAAATTATAAAATTGCAAATAACTAAACAAAAAGAAATAACAAAAAAATAACAATGACACTAAAAAAGAATAACAAAATAACAGAATAATAAATATTAAATTAAAGAAATCAATAACAAAAAAGAAGAAAAACTTCTTAAAAAAAGATCGACGTAAGATATTTTAAAGAAAACAGCTAACACCGTCGCTTAATTATAAGCTAAAACCACACGGGTAAATGGTCTTTAAATGATGACTAATGTGCCAAACTGATGCACATTCATAAATAACGCTTCACAAAAGCAAAGACATCCGCCATGACAGTTGAGAAATGGATTTTTGATAGCTCGTTTCGTTCAAACACAACAGCTTAAGCGGAGTGTGATAGCTTTTGCTGTTTATTACACACAACAAAAAACTCATCTTCTTTCTTATCCCTTACCTCGGTTCTTCTGGGTTCTGTTCCTACAGCAGCTGCATCCTTATCCACTGGTCCACTGGTGATGGTAAAAATGTGATAAACTGCCATCAAAAAAATGCCAACCGCCAGGGCCAAGCGGAGGTTCCAACCGTCGTCGAATGGAAAGGATGTGAAGCACAACAAAAAATGGATCACTTTTCATGAGGTCAAAAAGTTTCCACTCCAACACCAAGCTGGTGGTCAGTGGTTGTGCTGCACTTCGTTGGCCCTGTTTGGCCAAGAGAAGGGATGGTTTGTTTCTTTTTTTCTTTTGCAGAAACAAACATAGTTCACTGGAGCGACCCGACCATATGGTCGATAAATTGTCGATTGTGCTTATTTTTTCTTCACTAGACCCGGGAACCCGAAGCGTTGATCAGCGAACGTGACAAAGTTGCCCGTGTTTGTCCGATCGATGTCACCGGGCACCCGGGGTGAGCTCGTGAGCAGGCGAGTAAGTTAATGGCTGTTTTATGATTGTTGGCTGGCAAAAGTTGAACATGCGGAGTTGGCCGGCGAATGTTCATAGCCAGAATGTACATTAGCACCTCGCGTCATTTGCAACAGCTGGAGCACGGGGGAAAAGGGTAAATGGGTAAACAAAGGGAGGAGTTAAATCGAAAGAGAAACATCCCGAAAACAACAAAATCGATGGGCCGGTTCGAAATCTCCGCCAGGTCGATCCCGATTGATGGAACGAAGTCATGAATTTTCCTTTCAAAAGTCGGCACGCATTTCACCTTTAATCTTTCATTTTCTACTCTTTTCTTTTGCCCCTTTTTCCCATGGTTGTAACAAATTTCTGACAAAACAAATCCAATGCGTCGTCGTCGATTACAAAAGTTGTCCAATTTTGGTTGAAGGCAGGGTAGCATCTCACCACTCCACGGTTGACGAACAACACCAAATAAGGGTGAAGTGAGTGTGTGATTTCACAGACGGCCTCTTGCTGGCGCTTGACAGCCATCGGTCGGTAGCGACATCCCACGTGTCACGTGTCGGTTTGGTGAGATTTGTGAAGACTAATGGGATGCGCCCTGGCATCCCATCGGACAGCGGATGTCTTCGGTTTAGGCAGTGAGTGTATGTTTCGTTCTGTATAGCTGAAGGCAAACCATTCGTTGTCCATGCGACACACAGCCATGCTTGACAACGTAGGCAATGTTTTATTTATTCGTACCATATTCGATACCACGACGAAGACGACAGCCACCAAAAAACCGGTGTGAAATAATGCAAAAGAAAATGTAAACCGATTGAAAAGTGTTGGTCCAGAATTGGTGGAAAATTTGTGACCGTTCACCAGCACCAAGTTGAGGATGGTCTAGAAATCACAGTTGTCAAATCTTCGTTTTGGGATGGGAAATGGGAAGATCGGAAGATCCTGTCACGAGGGGTTTGGTATATGTGCTAATGAATTTATGATGGTATACCACATTTCGGGTTTTGCTGCACAGAGATTTGCTTTCACTCCTCTTTCGAAAATTCGGAAATGGGAATAGGATTTGTGGCATAAATTGCGATACATCGGTTTATCCTGGATTTAGAATTTGTCTGTGTATGATTGTGTTTGTCTGTGTGCAAAATGGCTTTTCAAGTATGCAAATTCGAGAAGTTGCTGGTTTCATAATTTATGACCAAGGTGAACCATGGCACGGGAAGGGCAGAATTGAGCCAGGGGAGTTTAAGGGAAAGGAAAGTTTAATGTGCGAAAATGCTATCATTCTGACAACATTCATTCATTACCGTTCCATTTTCGTGTGACGTAGACAGATGAGTGGACGTGAACTGTGTCCATCGGTTTTTGGAAAGGATCTGGCTGATTTTGTGAATGTTTGATGACCGAAATCTGCTCATGGAGAGGTTACAACAGTGTGTGCAAATGGTTGTGTGGATGGATAGTGAATATATGTTTAACGAAAATTGGACTTAAATGATAAATTTGACATGAAATTAAATATTTTGACTTGACATTTGTTGCTCCCCAACTAGTTGCAGGGGGAAATCAGAAATATAATACATCAATTAATCAAGAGTGTATAATGATTTTAATTTACGGAAGTAAAATAAATGTTAGTTTTGTTAGTAAAGAAATTAGCAACCTGTTTAATTTGACATTTTATCGCATTTTGTTACAATCGGTTGTCGGTCTTCAGAATCGAATATTTGTTACAATTTTTTTTACAAAACTAAGTTTTTTACACAAACGCCATAAAAAAACGTCAGCTTATTAAAAAAAAATTAGAAATTAGAAAAATTAGAATGATTGATTGTTTTTAAATTGAAAAACTTAAAACGATTACGAAAAGTTGTTAGAACATCTTCAATTTTTTCAATTTAAAAAAAAAACATTAGTGGTTATTTTCTTTTTATAGTTTAAATATTTTTAAATTATTATTAAAATATATTGGGAAAATATCATTGAAGATTTCTTGCTAATTTTTTTTATAAAAACTTTTATTCGCATATATATTTACATAAATTAAGGAAACATTGGAACATTAAGAAAACAAGAAAGAAAAGTTTTTGAACAGATGAAAAATGACCTATGGGAATGATCCTATGAAGCACAATCTCTTGAGCCAATGAACAAGTTCTGTGTTGTAGCTTGATTTTTCTTGTCAGTTAGTAGTCTAATTTTATTTTATTTTAAATTTTCTTCAAGTTCAAGAATTTAAAGTTTCGTACACCTTTTTTGGGTATCATCCGACGGTGCTGGTTTCAATTTCTATTTGAGCTTTAAGGACTTTTATGTTTTATTGTACAGCAGTTTCCCGAAGAAGCTAATGCGGATATCGATCGATTGATTTCAACGTCTACTTTTTTAGTAATAAATTTAAAGTACAAAGCTTTTCAAAGCCTTCAAAACCAATTTTGTTTGTAGCGCCACATCGATTCTAAGAAAACTTGCAAATTGGGCTTGTTATTAAGTCTGGCATTACTGAAGATACTATTTAACCAATGAAGTTATACACTCTTAAAACTCTTATTTTTTTCTAATTTCGTTAGTTTATTTGATTTTTCATTATTATACTTAATTATCATAACTAAAACTAAAGTTAAGAAATGGTCCTGCTGCTATTGTTTGTTCTGAAACTTTTAAAAAACAATTTCCAAAAACCTTTTCTTTTCCACATGCCGAAACAATCCCAATGTTTCATTTGTTGATGGTAATGATTGAATCAATTTGTGGTACGTGTTACGAATGAAATTTCCCACGTGTTATTTGTTGCACGAACCGAAAAGGATCGTTTGTTTTACGGCAAAACACATTTGTGGATGATTTTTTTTTTTAATTTCCTACCAACCAGGGTTGTTTTCGATCGAAGGATTACGATGTAAAAGTGTGGCCACTGCTACCGGACTGGCAACCGTTTGTGCGGTCTGTTTCTCGTTCTATTAAATGCGAACCACAAACGCATTGGAAGATTAAAATTTATTTCATTTTTATTAGCAGCACGATGTTTGAAATTCGATCGGATTTCATCAGTGCGGGATGGCCCCATGGTACATACGCCGAATGCTCCTTGTCGCCACCTTGTAGGATCATCAGCCAAACCAAGGAAATCGGAAATCAGGCACAACAATTGCGAGAACATAAATCTCACCCTCAGTGCCGCCAACTGCTTCAATATACGTCCCAACTTACGTTGAAATTCAGCGCACAAGAAAGAAAAACGTGACAGGAAGTCGTAGCGCATCAACACACAGAAATTTGTAACAAACCATTATTTTTCTTCCTACCATTCCATCATGACGCTTCACAGGGTTCGTGAGGAGTTGCGGGAGTGTACGGCAAGGAAGGAGGTTTGCTGTTTGCCGGGTGTCTATTAGGCGGGTGGGTTACTTTTCCTGCCGGCGACATGCAACGGGATGAAGATAACTGTGACAATGACAGCTAATGTGATATCTTCCGCCGTTTATCTTCCTGCACTGGTGTAAGGGAAGAACATTGGCGTTTTTTTTTGGGTTGAAATGTTTCTTCTTCCTTCGCAAATGATTATTTCCCATTTGTTGGTAGTGCTTCCCCAAACACCCCGAAGCGAAGGCAGGCAGTTTTGTGGTTGCAGGATCCTTTTGTACGATCGTGCTATATGGTTTCTCCAATGCCAAACCACCACACAGGTCTAACCTTGGTACGCAAAAGTAAAACGATACAGCATGTGTTTGTATAGCGCCATTCCATTCCATTGCCGGATGAGCAATGTGAGCAATAAACTGTTGACGATTTCCGGTGACCTGCAACCGAATAAGAAAAAAAAAACCACCCCAATTCCAACACACGCGGATAACCCACAACCCACCGAAAGTGTTCACGTCTCTATAAAGCACTCTATATCGTGAGGCGCATCTTTTTGGGGCGCTCCCCGGTATAATGGGAATTGGGAGTTTATTTCTTTTGCACTTGCCTCTGCCTGTTGGCCCAGTGCACGTTGGTGCTACCGGGTTTTGTGCGTGGGCTGTCGGCTAATACACTCATCCACGCTTTGGTTTTATCAAACGGTGAAATCTAGCCCGAATGTTGATGTCGTTTAATTTAATTTGTCACCCGAACCTGCGGTGCGTATCGCTGACCTGCCCGTCTGCACGGCTAAAATGTTGACGGCGTTTTTTTATGTTATTTTAAGAGGGTGGATGCTTTTTTTTATTATTTTGGGGAATGTTTTATAACAATCTTCACGCACGTGCACGGATGGGTGGAGTACGTTGGTATTGGTTACGGGTGTCATTACCATTCATCAAACTGTGTTGGGCTGTTTATTAAGGCAGGCAGGCGACTTATGACCGTGTGCCTTTTGGGGAGACGTTTCAAACGTCGTGAGGAAGTGATGATTTCGATTACACCAGTAAAGTTAGTTACCGTTGTTGGGAATAGGTTATGAGACTCTCCAAAGCATATTATTAAATCTAATCTATTGGTTCAACGGTTGGAATGATGCCTGAAATCATTTATGACGTGCCTGATAGTCCTCTAGAAATAGTGCATCAATGTTGTGCTTGTGATGGGATGGCAGCTTGGGTCAGCACAAATGATTCCATTTGTTATCTACCGGAGATTGGATGTCCGTTCCGAAAAGGAAATTACATTCGATTCATCGTCCTGCTGAGAACACTGCGAGCAAGAGCCTGGCAGCTGACAGGTCAATTTTTACTACTGTTCTCTTCTAATATATCTTCCTTGCTTTAGCAATATTTCGTTCACCAATATGAAAATTCTAATCCGAATAATTCAAATCTAAAAATATACACTAAATTCCATCCCGATCTCGGACATCTTCACGACAAATGTGCATGCGACAAAGATGCTAATAATCTGTTACATCGAGACCTCCCAGTGTGTCCGTTTGCCTCCAACAAACTTGAAAAGGCAGCTCAGTGTCGACGATGGGAGACTCGCCACGACACGCCAGAACCATCGGTGTGTCCGGTTTTTGTTGCGATCGATTTTTGATTGACACACGATCTGATAGGTTCCAGATTGGCTTGCGGTGTTTAGTGGAGTGCCCCCCTTTCTTTGGGGGAGTGAAAAACGCACCGAGCACAAGCGTTCAGTCGACGCGTTTGACGGACTGGTTGGTTTGGTTTGACTGATTTTTTGGGATCAATTGACGTCGGACCGGGGGCCTGAACTGTCAATCAGTGGTCAGTGGCAAGTATTCTGTGGACGTAAAAAAAATCTGGAGGATGCTCGAGTTTGTTTTGATCGTTTGGAATGATTCTTATCGGGAGGGTTGATGGGAGAACGCACGCTTAGCGTGTGATTAGCGGTGCTATTACAAATATCCGATACGCTTGTTTGATTAAGCACTAACATGGAGAGTTTCTTTTCTTTTTTTCTGGTTCTTTTTCTAAATGAAAAAAAAAATATAAAACCCACTCATCCACCGTGGGGAATTTGTGCCGAAACGCATCTGAACGGGAAGGTTTGGTCAACGGAGAAACGTACGAAGATTGTGAGCAGCCACCGGAAATTGCACACGGATCCGCCCGGCTAACGGTGGACGACAACGAAGAGTATGTGACGGCACACTACACCTGCAAATCGGGCTACCGGTTGCAGGAACCGCAGCTAGCCAAAATACGCTGCAGCATCGAGACGGATGAATGGGAATCGAACAAACTGCCGGCATGTGTACCAGGTGAGTGAAGCTTTAGTGAAATATCTATTCGCCCGTTTTTTTTTACTTTGTTTGCTACTTTAAAAGCTGCTTAAAAGCTCTTTTCCGTAGTTTTTTTCTCTTCCGATTTTCATGTGGTTGTGGTTTTTGGGAAGCATCTCACGCGCTTCAAATACTCCGCGCCCTCGAAGGGTCGCAAATTTTCCACCCGCTTTATCGTACGTTCAATGTGTTTGTAAAGAAAGGAAAAAAAGAAACCCCCAACTGCCAGAAGCTGAAATTGAGAGGAATAAATTTAACGAGGGATAACAAATTGAATTGATTGGTACTTCGGTGTAGCTACGGTTTGCAGGAAGCCAAACTAGAACGAATACTCTACGACCGGTTACCGGTACAGATTGTGCATGATTGGCTGCATTGTGTCGAGACAGATAGTGTAGTGTGCCATCGTTTCCTGGTTGATGTTGCCTAAAAAGTCTTCCCAGCATCGTAGCAAAAGCGAAGGAAAAAACGTTGTATTTTTTGTTGGTTGAGAGCTGATGCCACCATATTTGTCTTATCCTGTTCCGATTCCGGTTACGATCACGGTATGTTTGGTCGCGTCTTCAGCTAAAGGATCCACTTACTATTTTCCATATAAAACCACAACGAAAAAAAAAAACATCCCCAAAAGAAGGTGGTCAAGAGTTTAAACGAGTGCTTCTAACAGCCAAAAGGGACATACGGGATAGAAAAATTGCATCGGGGCCATCTTGTGCATGGGCTCCCGACTCTGGGGAGTTTTTCTTTCTCATACAAAAATTCTGCCACACTGCAATTCATCAGAATAAGAATTGAGTAAATATAGAGCGGCAAAAACACACACACAGCAATACATTCAAAAGGAAGTATAACTGTTGGCCACAATGGACCATTTATTTTCAACCACCAGATCGGTACAGAGGCACTGGAATACTGGAGCAAGATGGATTTGCGGGTTTTCTGTTAGGCACGCTAAATAAATTATACAGTACATTGTACACTCCTTCCAGCTTCCTTTCGGAAGGGAAATGGGCCAAATACTAGTAAGGAAGTAAAACAAAAAAATGTAAGTTATGGATTGGCAGGAAGGGAGAATCGAAGGAATCTTTCACCGAGTTTTTCCGAGGGAGCGGCATTTGGGGATTGGAATTGGTTCCCTTTTGTTTCTTTGCCAGTGGTGGTTTTAGCACCACTTGCACACCCATCCACGGCCCGGAAGATGATGCAAACCGGCACGTCAGCAAATGGACAGAGATTCCACAAAACGATGAATAAATTCTACATTCCGTGCCAAGTTTTGAGGGCATGCTGCTGTAGGATGATGGTAAAGGTAACGTACCTCGTTTTCCGCATATGCAGGTAGTTGTACTAGAAAGTTGCAAGCATGCCACTACACCTGTGAGATATAGAACTGAACACCTTGATGTTTTTTTTGCGGACGTCTAGACGCTGCAAGTTGTGGTGCGGAGTAGCTTTTCTTATTTGATACACCGCAGCGCACAGAACGACCACCGGCCGTTAGCATCGGCAAGCTTGTTGGAATGGAAATGATAAACGGAACGATTTATCTCCACATATACCTATCTCGAAGGGAATGTCCCCCAGGGGGGCATAGAATGGAATAGAGAGAGAGAGAGAGAGAGAGAGAGAGAGTTGTTCCCGTGCACGATTCCACATTGAAGAAGTGTTTCCGATTGTATGTGATCGTGTAATCCATCTTCGCCAAACCACCACCAGCACCAGATCCGTTGGAAGATCGATGTCGAATATTGGGAAGCCAGGTATGTGGAGCATTTTTATTATTTATGAACTCATTCTCCAACGCGAATGAGACCATCGTGCTGCAGGGATTGCGAGTGGTTTTGATTTGTGTTTTTTTCTTCTTACCGTACCAAGCAAGTAAGTGGATGAGATGAGAAATAAAAGCGTAGTTAGGTGAGATTGTTGGGCAATGATAGTAAGTTACCCATTTCCCTGCGTTAAGTTCACGAATGGGTGTTTGCCTAAGACTTTTTTTCGTTTCGAATCATTTTTGGTGAGGTTTTTTCATCACTTTATAAGCTTATTTTTTACAGGGTTTAACGTGTTAATTGATTTTTTTAAAACTAATTTACTTGCACTTAAGTCTTAATTGATTTTTTCTTATGGGAACTCTTTCGCTAAGAAATCTTGCCTATTCTAAAGGTCGAAAAAAATACATTTATAAATAGCTTAAAGTTGCACATAAATTTGTTGTTTTTGTGAGATATTTACACTTCCCATTCGTACATGCTGGAAAGCCCTGTAAGCCTTTAATCCATCCATTGGGAAAGGAGGAAACTCCGCCTCATGCCGTTTGATGCTTTTTTCGGCTTAGATTACTCGCACCTCGATGCTGTCGCTATTCCCAAATAAGGGATCAATAAATTAAGCATCGTTATTAGCCACACTGGCGTACTGGTGGTTAGCGGCAAAGGGTGCGAGCACGGTGATACACGTGTGAACAAAGGGATTCGAGCGCGTGGCTCGTATCGCACCCGGAAAGCGTGAAATGGGTGCTCAAAAAGTGGGAACTCGAACAAAAGGCGTTCGGTTGTTGGGTCGTGTAACTGGAAGTGTTTGAATAAGCTACGACATGGATGAAGAATCCCCACCACACTGGTTGGTGTTTTTTTTGTTTGTTTGCTGAGAAGATCTTCTTTCGTTTGCCGTCCTCCCGTCTATGTCCCGTGCTTATGCTGTTATGTTCTGGAAATTTGCATCCAAATTGATGCATGATTAGATTTCGTTGGTTGGGTGATTAACGTAACTGTGTTTATTTTTTTCCCCACTTCCTAACAAATTACGACGTGGTTTTGTTTTCTGGAGATGGAATAGGATTGATGAAAGTGATAAAAATAGCGCATTTTATGTAATCCGCTTTATTCGTGCGTTGCATCTGGGTGATCCAGACGTGATAATGTCTTCGAACCCTTCCAACAGGTGTTGACAACTTGTTTCAAGCTGTACCGTTTATCAGCAAAAGAAAGCATCCAGAATTAATCTTTCATATTGATCGACTTTGTCTAACGTCCGAAATTGGGATGAAGTCATCTAGATGTTCTAGCTGGTAGGATGGATGAATGGATTTACTAATTTTAGTCAGCAAGCGCAAGTGTTGGAAGTCCGTCTCGCCACCTACAGGATGTCGATAAAGTTTTACGACGCCTTCCATCGTACCAATCTCATTCTGTGTCGCTTGTGTCTGCTCTACCATCTACCATCTGCCGTTTGCCACCATAACGCGCGTTGTAGATTTAATAATCTTCGAATTCAATTTTCACTTTTATTAACATCCTGCCAAAAGAGCTGGGAAGCACGGGGGCAAAAAACCGGTGGGGATGTCTTGGGTGGTAGCTGTCGACGGGTCGAGTCGCTGGAAGTTATGCAAATGGCACCATCAACCTGTGGCCAGTTGGTGGTTTTAGCTGGGGCGTTGTACATACCCATCTCGGGCATACCGGCATTCTACTACTGACACATACCGGACACACATAAAGCCAGTCAACCGTGGGCCGAGCTTCGTGCATGCGGAGAAGGGGACTTTCCAGAACGGGCAGAGTGGACACAAACACACCTCCCTCTGTGGGTGATGATTCTGATTTCACAAAGGAAACCGTACCCGCAAAACCCGGTGTGATACACGCACGAAGTGATTTTTGCGGTCAGACAGTCGGACACTGAGAATGTCCAGATCGGTCCATAAACCGGGTGGAGGGGTGGTGTCATATTTGGAGTGTTTGGTGGAGAACCATTAAAAACCTCTTACGCGCTTACAACGACCACATGGTGCCGGCGGAGTGTGTCATATCCCGAAATGGATAGTTTTGAGGAGAAGAAAAAAAACCGAGGAACGGACGCACCTTAACCAATTAAAACTACACCAGAAATTAATTTGCCAATGTCGCAACACACGCACGCAAAAGATGGGGACGTAACATCAATATGCTGTGCTCATCCTCCTCATCAGCATCATCATCAGCATCACCATTTTCATCACGATCATTTTCACCGTTGCGGAGGTTTGGATTCCGCAAGAAGATGTTTCATCTTCTCGCGTGACTCACCTCTGGTAGGGCTCCACGCGTCCACAATCGACAAAGTGCTCTCTATCATGGATGGTCTGCTCATGCTGATATGTTTCGTATGGTGTATATACGGATGTCATTGACAATTTTGGGGCACGCGCTTCTTCCAGATGCTGCCGTCTTTGAAACGATTGCTTGCCATACACAAGCAGCACTGGCAGATAGCACCGAAACCAACACCTACTGTTTTACAGCTGGCCGGTGTTTTTGCTACCCACAGCGAATGCAAAGACCCCTTGGCACGATGGTCCCGGTGCAACACCGGCTGTTGCTAGACACGCTGAACACGTTTCCTCGATAATGCTTAGTTTATGTGATGCGAAGGGCCGCCGAAGCTCACACACACTTTTTGAATGGTGGCGTAATTTATGGAGCTGTGCGGAGTTTATTGCGGTTTTTGGACATTTTTCGGAAGGGGGTGGAGTGTGGAGAAAATTGTAGTTCCCAGGAACGCATGGGCGAGGGAAAACGTTGGGGGAGGGGGCAATTTGTTTGCACGACCAAACTATTGAGTATCGATCGATGCCTTGATAAGGAGCAATTTCGGAAACTGACTGGTCCTTCGCTTCTTTGGTCTTCCGTCTCGAGCGTGTCTAGACACGAGCGGTCAAAACTGGGTGAGTAAGAAAGGGTAACAATGGTTAAGGGAAAATTCGAAGCGAAAAGGTAATTTGTTTGTTATCATCCGATCTTGATCAGTCATCGTAGCCCGTTAAAGTTTATTGAGTTGGCGGTTTGGCAACGGGATTTGAGGTCATAATTTTGGGTATCTTTTGATTCCATAACGAACCCATTATTTGGGGTACATAATTTCCCTCTTTCGCTTCTAATGGTTATGAGTGTCGTAAAGAAAATGGCACCAAATATGCAATCGTTCCGAATTACTTTACTGCGCTACTGTACTGGGTGGCCATTTTAAATGAGTGACGGTTGATAATGTCCACATCGAGAGGCTACCGAGTCAGTTTGATGGCGAGAAATGAAAATTCCAATTTCAGCTTTATAACATTTTCACCGATTAGATTCAATAAAACGAACTCCACCATTCCGCACTACCCCCTCGGGGGGATCCGTTTTGCTCAACCTTCCGCGAAAGATTTTCTCCTAGCGTTCGGGGATGGAACGTCAAAATTTACAACCGTACGCAATGGAATGACTCTTCGGGTCGTATTGGAATGCAGGAAGTGTCGGTGACGTCCCACTGCTGACTGAATCTGGTGATGCGACAGAAGCGGACAAGTTTGCCAAACCCAAAAGTCGGAGTAGTAAACCAATCCAAGGTGCTGAGATTCTGGCAAACCGGAACAGATTTCACCACGGCCTGGTGAACGAACCTAATACGTCAAGTGACATTCTTTTCCGGTCCGGTCCATTCTGTCTCGTCTTGCAAAAAAGTTATCTTCAGTAGTACCATGACGTGGTGCACGAAATCCCGCAGTGAGCTGAGCGAGGGAAAAAAAAGAACCATTTTACGATTTGCCTTAAATTTGGCACCATTTGGAGTGTTAAATGTGACACAAAGAGTAGATACGCTCGGAGCCGTCAATATTTTGGCTGGTTCTTTGGGCCGGGTGTTTTTTTCTCGTTAGATCACTAAAACGTTTTACTGGGCGTTGGTGGAATGGTACACGGGACGAAAAAAGACAGAAATAATCGCCCACTGTGCAATGTTAACGCCGATAGTGTACTAGGGATTGAAATCGACGTCCAAGACCAAGTTTGAAAAATCTTAAAGTGAACTGAATCTTGGTTAAAACTGAATGAGAATCTTTCCCATCAAATTCTTATTATAAGACAGAGTAACTAAACAATTTAATTTATTACAAAACAACAGTTTCAGTTAATTAAAGCTTTAGTATTTGAAAGATCCTTTTGGTCTATCGCCCCTCTTGGTAAAGCATGTCAAATTCCTAGCTGCTCGAGCATGATAATCATTGTTAGTCGCATGCTAAAATTAATTTCCTTCAAATGAACTAGCGTACCTCGAGGGATGTCGAAATCGATCGAATTCTCATTATGTTTCTGTGACCAAAACCATGCGCTTTCAACGTCACTCAACACACAACACAAAGCACGAACAATTTCTGGAATCGCAATCGAATGCATACTTCTGCAGAAGTCAATCCATGTGCGGGGTGAGCGCGAGGGAAAGGAATATTAGCCGTTGGTGTGAAAATTAATATAAATCGACATTTTATTCAAATTAACCTTTGAGCGATGAACGATACACAGCTGCTGAGGATATGCTGGTAAGGTTTGAAGCCAGTGATGAGGTAGAGATTGATTATTTGCTTGGTAATTTATATGCTCAACCGTACCGAGCAGTGTCGGGATTGGAAATGCTGAAAGGAGTATAGAATACAGCAAACAACATGGTCCACTGGGGGGTGTTTGGGTGACCCATTGCTTAATACCGTAAGCATCACGCCAATTGATAATCATTATCATCATAATGAACATACCGAACTCCTTAGCCGGTTAGTTAGCAATCAATCGGTATTAATGACTACATCCTAATGACGGAAGGGAAACATAACCTTAACTGAGGAGAAGCTTTCAACAGCACTCCAACGAGAGGCCTCTTTCACATGGTGGAAACCCTATCGAACGGTGATTATGATCGGCAGATCATCGATTATTTACCTCACCAATGTGATTAACCAACAATCGAGTATTAATAATGCAAAGTGCACTCGTACCAAAGTGCTATCTACCACCGCCTGGACACACTCATTCATCGTCAATCGAGTGGCACATACGAGAGCTTAATTTGTCATAACCAATGTGATCTGATTTATGACCCCACATTTTTGGACCCAAAATCTTTAACAATCGTGTTATTTGTTTGTCTATTTGTCTAAAATCCCATTTATTGGGGCGAAAGAATTGCTTTTTTCTGATTGTATTTTTAGTAACGGCTTCTTAATGAATAACACACGAACCGATGTGGGTCTAATTTTCTGGTCGTTTGTTTTGACTTCCTTCGGGCCCCTTTAAGATAGTAAGCTTTTTTGTGTCTGCTTCGGTCTGCTTTGCTCCAAAAAAAAAAGCTGTGTAGGATCATACCCTTATATGTCGATGATCACACTCAACTGGACTATTGACAAAGTGTTAATAAATATGTGCATTTTGTGTGTGTGTTCCATGCCAGGGGTTGCACACATTCGCCACCACGCACCATGATAGTGTCAAACCCGTGAGTGTCCCAGAGAGGGCTTAGAAGAAAATATTATTAAATCTTGTCACTGCTGTTACGAAGCGAATTGTGTGTGCGGGAGTTTCGTACCGCGTTCATCGGCAAACGATTCATCATCGAGAGGATGAGACGTTGTTCCTGTGTCTGTTTCAGCTGTTTCGGATGGGTTAGCTGGCAGCACACTTCGTTCAACCAGAGTGTGGGCGCTAACATTTTCAAAATGAAATACAAAAAAAGCACACACCTGAACCTAGAAGAGTAGAGTTAAGAGGAGGATGTTCGATTGATTTTGAGCATTCGGTGATATCTAGGTGATCTGTTTACACTACTGAATTGGGCATTTCGTACCTGGTCGACTAGTGTGTCGCTACTTAAAGCCCATGTTTGTAGATATTTATTTTCTTTACCCAGCCCGGTTGATCACAGATTTGCTTTAAGTGTGGTGCTTTTTTTCTCAATTTTCGTTCCCTTCCATTTGTGACTTATTCCACCATTACTGACCGTGTGGGCCCCCCGTGTGTGTAAGGAGATGCATAAATTTTTGGAGCTCCAGAAGAACCGGCAGAAAATGAATGAAACCAACAAACGTTTGGATATTCGTGGGCCTTACCGCCTATCAATAGCAGATGACATTTTAAGAGCTTGTTACGAAAGTTATTGAGCGACACAGGGGTTTGTCCGCACTCGAACGTGAACGAAACAGGCAAATAACGAATGTTATGTATGGGCGAACGAAAGGTTTTTCGGGTATTTTCTAACCCCAAGAAAGGAAGAGAACATACGGAGAGATTGTGTAATACGATCAATATAGATTAAATTGAACACTATTCACCTGTAAACGAGACCACTCGTATGGGTTGAAACGTGGTTCCAAGATTGGTTTGTGGCAGTTACTTTTATGAAAAATGTCCTCCTCAAATGCAGACCAACAAATGGTTACGTACTAAAAATAATAATCGCCGAGAACATATTATAGGATGGTAAAATTAAACACAATTCGTATGCAATAATTTTTTGCCTCTTTTCGATAGAGAAATGAAAGAGATTGATGAAATAAACGAATACAAAATAAAACATCCAAACTGTCCAACGGTGTAATTAGATTACACACATCAATTTGTCGTATTTCATAATATGTGGTAATGGGAAATTAATTAACACCTCCATCGGTAAATGATCATTAATCTCAGGGCGAATTGGTCATCGTAGCATAGTGTCAACTTTATTTATTTGCGGTTAAGTTGATCGTTCGTTAATTACCCGATTCATCCCGATAGGTAATCAGGTCACATACAGAAGGGGAAGAATTAATGTGAGATTTATTGAAAATTGGTTGTGTAATATAAACAGTAAAACAACGTTCAACTGAAACAATTCTAACACGATATTATATTTAGCCTTAAATCCGCTGCACGGAGCGGATGAACGGCTTCTAAGAACGAAGATTTAAATTAAAGCACATTTCCGTTCCGTTTTAGTTGCACTAGAAAGGAATTTGCCGAAAATGGACGGACCTGCATCAATAAAGATCGTAAATTTACGACCTGGTAGAAACGGTTAGATTATAAGTGGTCCCATATTTTATTCGGTCCGGATTGTACACTTATTGCCAAAACTGGTAGAGAAATCATTTGCCAAAAAAAAACAAGAATCGATCTACGATTACGACCACAAAGCATTCGGAAATGAAAACAAAAAATCTCCCTGCACGGGGATAAAGTAGTTACGTGTGTTTGACATGGCTACGACCTGACGTTGACACTTATATGGGCGGTATGGTTTAGATTATTTAGACACTTTCCACAATCCCGTGGGATTTTTGTAATCCTGCGAAATAGTTGTTTGTTGTGGTGTTTAGCGTGTCACGGATCGCTGCCATATTTTACGAAGGTGCAATATTTTGCACATATTTATTGCACACAGTTTTTTGTTGTTTAAGAAACGAATCACATCGATTAGTGTCGCAAGTTTAGCGAATGTTTGACGATTTTCTGTCCTGATGTCAACACTAAAGTTAGCTAGTCCGGAAGGCAAGCCGATTAAAAACCCATTCCGTTCCGAAACTGGTGTTTTATTCCTGGTGACACCCCGTGGCTTTTCGAACGGACCTTTCCTACCATGGAAGCAAAACCACGCACGCGTTCCGATTATATCCTCCTCTCTGGCAATTGATTGCTGCCTCCATTCGCTTGGTTTCCCCTGGCATAAAATCGTGTGGTCGTGTGCCGTCTTCCATAAACCCAGCACGAGTACACTTGTTCCTCACGTTCGATTGTTCTCACCCGTGCACAGAAAAAACCCGCGCGGAACGATCGTTTGTCCCCCAAAACAAACCGGGATTGATAAGTTTCGGACCGTACGTTTGCTGGATCGTGTGGATCGTAAAATGTGGCGCATTACTGCTGCTCTAAAGTTAGGGCTTGTGAGACGATTCCGAAAACAACAGGCATGTTGATTTTTATGATCACTTGAGCGTCATCGGGTTTTTTGTTTTTTTTTTTGTTTTTTTCGGGAAGGAAATCAACAGAAACCGCTTTGACCGTTCTGGGGATGGTTTCCAGGAGGCTGACGGGTACGCAACCCGACCCGACCATGTGCGGCATGCATTTGATGGTGGAAAACTTCGATTAACGACGAGTTTTGACAACCACAAACACCTTCACCGGGGTTGAGTTTTCGGCATGCCTAAATCGGATTTGGATGCGGTACAAAATGGACGAAACAATTTGCTATGTTCTTCCTCTACTTTTACGACAAATCGTAAATCAATTTTCTGGCTTCTCCACACGCTCCCCTTCCTCCGTTGGTTCGCTTTTCGGTCGTACGGATGAATTTGGATTTCAGTCCGGCAGTACCCATGAGTGTTATTTGTGGTTTGCTCGGGGACTAGGGAGCTAGCTGACTAGCCGGTGATATGGTTCCCACTCCAAAACGGGTATACATATGGGGGTGGACTATTTGTTTTTTTTTTCGCTAGCTATTTGCATGGACACACACACGATGGATGCTCCTGATATATCATCTCCATCTGTGTGTTGCACGCTGTTGTGGTTGGTCGGGTATGGAATCCAGATTTATAACCCTGGCATAGTGTTCAACCACGCATATATGGGTAAGAGGTTTTATGCTGTCCAACTGTCACCGCGTTGTTTTATTCGCGTTAAATCATGCAGCTGCGTTAAGGTGTGCCAACGTACTTGAAATGGTATTGAACGCCATCAGCTTCCCATGCAGACCATTGTTTTAGACATGTAGAGTGGAAATCTGGTTTTATGTGCAAACCATCATGGGTGCATTTTAATATCCACCTTCATTGTTGGATCGTTTAAAAATGGCTCATCTTCAGGTAGTTTAATGGATGATATTATGGTCATAAATTATGGCTGGTATGGAACCATGCACGTCCTCATAAATCATTTTACTATTTAATTTGAATTTGATAGATGCTACCAGATTTATAGTTAATTTTGTTGATAAATCGTTAGATGGTGGCAGATTAAATTACACTCTTATTATATTTTTAATGTCTTTTTTTAGTCTTTAATATCCTTATGTGTTTCTTCTATATCTTTAATTTCTGGTTTTGTTGGAGATGATTAATTACTCCTATAGTTGATGGAAAAAAAACAACCGCGGATGGGTTTTTATATCGGTGAAGTATTACTATTCTCCCTCCATCATCGGGCATTACGTCACCTGCAGAAGTGTTTTGCGAAAACATATTTGGCCATATCATAAAGCTGAAATTATTTTGATGTCATTTTATAACTACATTTATTCGTCAAAGTCGCCACCAGGCGCCATTCAATTTATCACCTCTCGACATAAATCATGAACTAATGTGCTTGCGGTATATAAGCTAGCAAACATTTTTGTATAAGTATTAATTTTTTAAATCCACTTAAAGATATCAATGATCAAAAGATGTAAATATAATGCTTTAACGATCCAATAAAAAAAGATGATCAAAACGCAATATCATTTCATAACATGAGCAGTGGAACGAAACCCATGTCAAATGAAAAGCTTTCGGAAACCCATCAATCTGTTGCTCCGATCATCAACTGTAGCATCAAAGAGCTTCACAAAATGCGTGTGAACGAAAGTATACGATGGAAGGAAGCTACAAATACGAACGTCTGTGGAATCTAGCTCATACTTTGACTGCTTAACAGTAATGCTACTTGTACCGGTGCTGATCTCCTATCGTGCACACTGGCTGAATAAACATCGTACAACGTCCACACGATAAGCATCTCCAAATCCGCTTCTTCGTAAGCGTACGTACACTAGTCAGTGCTTTGTATCCCAAACTCGGATGCTTGGTGTGTTTTTTTCCCTTTCTCTTCATCCTATTTCAGGATGGATGAAAAGGAAGCTTCAGAAAGGAAACGTTAGATCCGTGTCTCAGAACGAGCCTCACGCGTGTAATCGGTATTTCATTTAGTCGCTTGCAAATTGACTTCTATCCATCTCCAGGGCTCTTTTCTTTCGGGGGGCGAGCTGACTGTTTTGCTGGAATGTCAGAATTGGTCATTGGTACTATTGGACTGATCCGCACTGGTGGAGAACGTCGGAACCAACACAACGGCTTGGTGAGCGTGGTGCCGAATCTAATCATGAACCATCCGGTAGCCGGTTCGAGATCTCTTGGGACCGATCCCGAAACCGAAACGAAAGCTTCTGCTGAAGGTACCTTGGCCCATTACGGTTTGCATGACTTCACAAACAGCACGCGCGCGCCCACATTCCCACGGCAAAAAGGCGTAACAGGACAATGTTTGCATCGGCAACCAATTGAACCGTAGCGCTGCGTTGGAAACATTGCTATCGTTTCGATCCGGGGTTTTCCCTGCCTTTCGACTACTAATCGCTCTTAGCCCGTCAGTGTTTCGACGTTTTCGGGCGGGTGATCCCAACAGCGATATCGTCGGACCCGATAATAAGCTTCATCGAACAATGAACCTGGTAGTCGTCGGGCTGGGTCAATGAAGCACCAGTTCGTTGGTCGATATTCCGCTTCCTGACTTCCAGCTCGGGCTGGTAATTCATTCCACATCGTTGCCCGTTGATGTGGTGTCTTCGGACACCAAAACTCGCGAATAATACGTTCCACGTTACGGAACAATACGTCAGACGGGTGGATGACGGGTGCGGGTCGGCATGTTGTACACGTGGCACACGGGGTCGATGGAAGTCTGTGTGTGGTGTGTTGTTTCGAACAAGTTTCCGCCGGTGTTTCGGATGTTCGGTTCCGCTGAGAACATGCTTGATGGAACCCGTCTGCACCGGTGGGAAAAACCGGTGCCTATTCGATAGGATCGGAACGCGTCATCACGTGGTATGGCGTGGTGTAGACTCCCTGGGGAAGGATGCTATCTTATGAACCGGTAAAACCTTAGAACATGCGTGCGTCCTCGTGTGTGTATGTGTGTGTGTGTGCTTGCAGATCGGTGTTAATCCAATTTCAGGCGTTTAATCACAGGAGGATTTTGGATCTAGTGTTTGTGTTAATTAGATTCGTTGATGCCAAACCGGTGTTAGGCAGCTAACGATTCTCCCCCATTCGTGGGAAATCGATGGATCTGATCCTTTGAGCCCGTTATGGCGAGAATGAGTGAGAAAGAGAGAGAGAGAGTTGGTGTTGCTGGAAGTTTGCACATGGGAAATGTGTGCAAAACACTATACTTCAGACAACAAAGCGGTTGTATTGAGAATATATTGAGTAGGGATCATTCATCTATTACGCCATACAAAAAATGAGATTTTCCTGCCCTATCGTAACGAAATGTAACGTTGGAAGCATCCTCTCTCTATTAGTTACTGTATTGTAGAAGAAGACCTTTAAGGTTGCAAGTCCATATAGAACTCCTGATCCTCGATCGTTAAATTCACCATATTTCTATGCAACTAAATTGTGATTTTCAATCAGACGAGAATGAATCTTCCTGTCCTATTCATGTCATGTTACATGGGTTGGTCAATTGATATATCTTGTCTTTTTCTTTTCTTTTCTGGCCTGTACCCGGTCGAGCACGTCGCGTAGACATGGCCTGGTCGCCAATCCGTTTCCAGGAAACTCGGTCCAGGGCTGCAGTCCTCCATCCACGGTTGCATCCGATCTCCGACTTTATATCTTGTCATAAAGTATACATTTTACTCATGTACATCAAGTTCTAACATGTTATGTTATTTCTGACGATGTTATTTCTACAATATAAGCTACAAGAATTAGAAATAATATAAAATTATTTTGTGCTATTCAGACATACTGTCCATAAAAACGTCTTTCAGCAATTATTTTTATTTCAATTTCTATTTGGCCATACGTCATCTCCAGGTGTCTTATTTCGAACGCGATGCCAATATGTCTTTCAAATGATGTTTTTTTTTTTCAAATTATAGAATAAACACTCAACTCATTTCGGTCCTCAGGATCTTAGTTCAAATCAAATAAAAATCCATATGGCCTTGTCGTAAAGAGTAATCAAGAATTTTAGAAACTTATTCTTTTGGTAAATAACACAAAGTTAAAGTATTTTCCCCCCACCTCCCTAATTCGTAACGCTCTCAGTAAACCCTTCCTCACTTACCAGCGTTACGTAATAGTTAGATGATCCCTAAAGGGGTTTAATCGTTTGGCACACTTGAGAACACCGACACCTAATCAGACGTATTATGCAATGGATCAAATCAGATTTGTATCAGGAGATAGTGATATTTGTATGGTGGACGGGATTAGAACTCTACGAACCGGGAGGAATAATCTCGTAATTGTGTTCGTGTGTTCGTAACTATTCTTGCCAGATATGTATACTTTGAAGAATTTTTTTGAAGAGCATTCAATCAGCACTACAAAACAGAAAGTACATATATTGAATTTTATTAGTTTGTTGTTGAACCAGTTGCAAACGCAGGAGCACCCTTAGCCCCCAAGGTTTTTTCTGCCTCCGCAGTACATTAAAAACGCCTCTTCATCCTCTTATTAATAGCGCATTAATGGCGTTTGCCCATCCTTCCGGACATCCTTTAATAAAAGGCTAAACATCGTAAAAAAGTGTTGAAACTCGTAAAAAAAAACTTTCATACGAATGCTTTCAACGGTCGGCTTATCGGCGTGTCCCGTTCGGATCAGTGCTAAAAATATTAATCTCAATATCAACGGCAGGAGACGTTTTTTTTGTGCGAACGCACAAAACTTTCTCCCCGGGCGTTGGAACGGGACAAAGAAAAACAACAAACAAAAAGAGAAGACTACCAAACAACTGTCCGCTGGGGATAATGCCGGGAACCGGGTGGAGGGTGGATTGCAAGGATATCGGGGACCGGAACCGATTGGTAAGCCCTTTCCATTAGTCAACCGAGTTTCGATGGTGGTAAGGTTGGTTTATGGGTGATGTATTTTTTTTGTTCGTTAAGAATTTTGTGTTACTATGTGTTTTTTTGTTCTGCTTCTTCGTGTTGCACGCAGTGCGTAGGTACTCACAACGAAAAAATCCAAAAACGCTTGACGAAAAACGGAAGGAACGCCACTGGATAAAGTTTTACCAAGGTTCTCACATTTTCCCGTTCAATCGTGCCTGAAAGGATCTCGAGAGGTTTTGAAGGATGGAAGTTTTCCTTTCCGATTCGGTGCCACTTGAGGCCTTTCCTTTGCTCTCTTTTGCTAGGCTACTGGCTGCTTCGTTGTAGAGAAGACGCTCAAGACGCTTAATTTTGCGGCACGGAACCGTGTGCCGTGGCACATCCGGGTTTGACGGGAAGGATTTCAATTTGATGAATTATTTCACCACTCGACGTGGGGTTATTCGTTCGCTGTTTTGCAGTGCAGGTTCGTTTGGTTTCTTTTTTTCAGCGGATGTATATAGGGGGTACTTTGGAACTGGCAGATGTTCCACGGCAGGCACACAAATGATGCTGCATAGTAATCCAAGTGTCTGCCGGAAACGGGTTTGATAGAGTACCAATAACGAATGAAGAGTAAAGCTCAAGCAAATACAACACCAACATGGGTTTCCCATTATTAGGAAAAAATAATTTCATCGCACACTGACGGATAAATCGCTTTTGGATCAATTTAGTAAAGTACTTTTAATACATTTTTTTGCAATTACTACGGAATTTTAATATGATTAACACTAGAACTACGAAGCTTTTTAACCGTTTTTCGTTCATGGTTAATTTTTATCAATTTCGAAGAGTTGAAGTATATTTTATTGTTTATTAGAGATTGTACTTTATAATAAAAATGTAAAATTTATTGTTCAACTACCATTCAATTGTTTAACTCCAAAAATTAATGTGGTTAAAGTTCAAGCTTTCCCGTCAAAATGGCTGGTCCGGAAGTTCTAGCATTGAAATGCTTTTACAAAAAAAAATTAAAGAGCATTGAAATTTTAGTAAAACAACGTGGAATATGCAACAGATGGATCGAAATTATTGAAGGAACCAGTAGAAACAAAAAACAAACCAATATTATAATCTTTATGTTTCCGCTTTATCTTCCGTAACAGCAACATAACTGATACGTAACAAAAAAGCGAATCTTCCATTTCTAGGAAAAAGTTGAATCGAGATCGCAAGAACAGTAGGTGTGGGTGGCAATCGTGTGCAGGATTTTCGCGAAGGAGATTAATGATACAATAAAACGTGTTCATCCGGGTGATAAATTTTACCACACTAATGGTTTGTGTGTGAGGGAGAGAGAGAGTGGAGCCTGTAATATTGTACCGAACGATTATTTCACATTATTTTTTGTTACTACAGGGTGTGTTTTTTCTCGTTTCACTGGGATTTTTTTTAATTTATTATTTCGTAGTTTTGTTAGTGTTTAATCAGATTAAGCTGTGATGTTATCATGCCAGGAGAGTAATCGATTTATTGTGTACATTAAATGTATGTGCTTATTGGATTGTTTTTTAATATTTTTAATTGTAAATTATGATGATGTAAATAATCCGTGGGAACTTTGCTGTTTTTTTTTTGTTTTTGCTTCGAGACAATATAAATATAAATTGTTGAATGTAATTCTACATACGAGCATAAACCATATTATTGAATTGGACACACTTTTTTTACATTGTTATTGAAATTAATGCAAATGATGTAACAATGCGCTCTGATTGACATGTAATTTTGTTTAATTAATTATAACAAAACACTTATCACAACACGCTGTACATTTGTTTAGTAAATGATTCTAAAAAGCAAGCTCGATAATTACGAAATGTACACCAACACCAAATCAAAGTGCGGTTTATTTCCAATTCAAAAACAACAATTAAGTGGAGTGAAAATTCTCTTTCACTTCCCATGGTGTTCACGTTGCGAACCAAATTGAAACATTCCATTACAGATGTTATTTAAAAAAAACTTTTCCAACCGTCCAACCCATTGCATCAAACATCCACAAAACCCTTCCGATACATACTGGCACATAAGCTAAGCTACGGTAACTCTAATGCCAATTACACAGTTTGTCCATTGGTAAGGAGAATATTCACCGTTTTTTTGGGGTACCAGTGGAGGGTAAAATGGACAAGATGAATGGCACAGTTTATCATACGCTTCGTTATGAATATTGTTTACCGTTCAACTTTATCCTGGTCCTGTTCAAACGCGGCACGCGACATTGTTTCGTTGACGTGGAAGGACGAAGGGACAGTAACATTAAAGCAAAACTACAAAACCTGGTATGTAAAGTGTGCAGAGGGCCCGAAAAAAGGGACTACCGTGGCACGTTCTTTACACATCACATCGTAAACTTTTCCGGGACGCTGTCCGGTGCTTGACAGAGACAGAGGGTGGATGGTTTGCGGTATGGTCAGAAAGCATGTATCTCATGTAGGCAAGCATGCACTTTCGAGTGAAAACAATGAATACATTAATCTTTTGCTCAGCTGTGAACCGGACTCGGTGCATCGAGTCGAACATCCCTGACCAATGGTATACACCCTTAGCAGTGAAATAGTTGGGTTCCGAAGCATTTTCTATAGTCTTCTGGCAGTACACAGTTAGGAGTGGGATTTACAGTTTGACCAAAAGTTTTGTTCATTTCCTTTGCCTTTTCCCTCTCTTATTTTGAATTGGGTTCCCTTGTGGCCCAATGGTAGGATGTGCCGGACGTGTGTTCGATGCATAAAATTATATTCCGATGTTAGTCTTGTGTTTTTTTCCACTAACACTTGTCCTTTGCCTCACCTTTTCTTTTGCAGATGAAACACACGACCAGGACGGTGCGGTTGGAAAGCAGGGCGCAAACGGTAAGCGGAAACCCGGTCAACGGGGTCAAAACATTCAGGAGGAAACCGACCTTGAACCGGAACTGGCCGCTCGGTTGGATCTGTCCTGCATGGCCAATGGGCTTGTAAGGGCGCCCGAGATCGACAACGGCTATGTGGTGAAATACAACAGGTAAGAAACAATGGCGCCCTGGGGGGAAAACTCGACGACATGTATCAGGTGCCGGTGACATTCTCGACGTTCCCCATTTTCTGATTCTTTCTCAGGCGTAAGAAAAATGGCAACATTTTCCTGGTAGCGTACTACGAGTGTGACGATTATTACGAGCTACAGCCACCGGAGCATGATCGCCTGTACTGTAGCGTACGGAAATGGATCGGCAAGCGACCGGAATGCATCTCAACCCGATCCGGCACAGAGGATGATGAAGAGGGCGAGGAAGAGGAAGAGGAAGAGGAGGAAGAGGAAGAAGGTAAAAACTGAAGTCGGGAGCTGTAGCAGATGGTACTATTCCCATCGAGAGAAGATAAAGTTTTGCTTGACATTTTGGTTTTGTTTTACATTGTATAATTTCAAATGTAAATGATGGTAATTGTACTATAACTAACGTAAGTGACATCTTGTTGGAAATAAGACAACCGAACGAAATGGCTTTTAAGTGAGATTTTACATCGTTTGTAAACTTTTTTTGCGATAAGTAGAATTCATATCAGAATGAGCCTAAATGTATGCAATCAGTTCGGCAAAACAAGGTTTTTTAACTTTGATAATGCTATCTATATATATAAAATTCTCGTTTCGCGGTGTTCGTGTGCAAACTCCTCCGAAACGGCTGCACCAATTTGTATGAAATTTTCGCTGAACGTTCGTTAGATATGAGAATAGGTTTACCGCTACTTTTCGTTCCGCTAGATGTCCTCTGGCCAATATTATGGGTTCTTTTCTGTTTTTCCTACGGGGGTTATCAAGTAGGCATAGCCATTTTTTCAACACGAATAATGTTGAACACTACTGAAACAAACAAGCTCTAACGAATAAATTCGGCAATACATACATGAACTAGCCCAGAATGCTTTTGGTGATAGTTTAAAAATACTTCATACATCGGATCAGTTGGTGCGTCCGGTGGTGCATGTGATAAACGGCGCCAGTCCACACGGCCGGACCGGGTTCAAATCCCATCCGGACCGTTCCCCCGTAGCAAGGACTGACTACCCGGCTACGTGGTAAAATAAGTCTAGTAAGCCAGAAATGGCCGGCGTGACCTGTAAGGTCGTTAAGCCAAGAAGAAGAAGACATCGGATCATCAATTGATGCTTCTTTTCCGCGAATGCATGCGTCGGTCATCGTGGGAAGGGCCCATGAACACGGTGCAATAAGTCCTTCGTTTTGATACGTACAAGAAGCCCAAGTGACTCAGGAGTTGCTCGCAGTTTAATTACTGTTCACTAGCTCATGTAAATTTTTTTCCCTCAAAGGTGTATTCGGCAATACATGAACTAGCCCAGAACGCTTTTGGTGATAGTTTAAAAATACTTCATACATCGGATCAACCATTGATGCTTCTTTTCCGCGAATGCATGCGTCGGTCATCGCGGGAAGGGTTCTGAACATGGTGCAATAAGTCCTTCATTTTGATACGTACAAGAAGCCAAGTGACTCAGGAGTTGCTCGCAGTTTTAATTACTGTTCACAAGCTCATGTTTTTTTTCCTCAAAGGTGTATTCGGCAATACATGAACTAGCCCAGAATGCTTTTGGTGATAGTTTAAAAATACTTCATACATCGGATCATCAATTGATGCTTCTTTTCCGCGAATGCATACGTTGGTCATCGTGGGAAGGGCCCATGAACATGGTGCAATAAGTCCTTCATTTTGATACGTACAAGAAGCCCAAGTGACTCAGGAGTTGTTCGCAGTTTTAATTACTGTTCACAAGCTCATGTAAATTTTTTTCCCTTAAAGGTACATTCGGCGATACATGAACTAGCCCAGAATTTTTCGTTTCGCTAGGTGGCCTCTGGCCAATATTATGAGTTCGTTTTTGTTTTTCTACTGGGGTTATCAAGTAGACATAGCCATTTTTTCAACACGAATAATGTTGAACACTACTGAAACAAAAAAGATCTAACAAATAAATCAATCAAAGTAGATACACATGGTGATTTATTTGTGCAACTTTTTCATTAAAGCGTAAAGTGAGTGAAAAATAAGCAAAAAGCAAGTGTGTGAATAATTAAAAAATGCTATTTAGTGTTTTGCGGCTCGGTGGTACATGTGAAATCGGCGCCTTACACGGAAGGATATGATATTAAATCCCAATCGACAAGGAAAGTCAGAAATGCCTCCTGAAGTAGCAGAAAAGAAGAAGAGCCACAAAAAATAAGAAATATTGCTTTGGTTGGGAATATCATTTGGATTAAGAATGGCAATAATTTAAGAATTTTAAGTTAATCAACGATATTCTCTAATCATCGCTCTAATAATACCACACGAATCAAGATTGAACACTCAAAATTTTTGCCTTAATTACAAAAGGCATGTTTAAGGGCAAAGCTAGGTTTGCCGGGTAAGCTAGTTATATTAATATTTTCTAAACTCAATGTTAGACAAAGCAACATGAAAGTTCGCTGGCTAGAAATAAGTTTTGTGTGGAATTTCATTCAATTGAAATAGTTTGGACGATGCTAGAAATCTCATGAACCTGGACAAAGAATAACGATCAAAGATTGGTTGGTATGTTTCGTTTTGAGCAAAGAGTCCCTCCGTCTACTAATATGTTGGAATAAAAAAAAACGATCAATCTGACCTTTTTCATTTAACGCAGCCAAGAAAGACGATGAAAGAGCGGAACGCTAATCATGAAAATCTTTGCCGATGGCCACCAACTATCTTCAGTCGTATCGCACCTAAACGATGGTCACGACTTTCATTGAAAGCTTCTAGCTTGATGGTGCGAGCACCTGATTTTCTCAGCTCGCATTGTTGGCTGTTCTGTGTACATTTTTTCTCTTTTTCTTTTATTTGTTAGCAAACGCAAACGAATCGATTACTCCGTCGATTTCACACCGAGATCAATATTATCTCTTAAGTACTCTATTTGTGAAACCGAAAAGGTTTTCGTTTGGTGCCGATCACTATCACGGTGCTTGGAGCATGAAATAGAGCTGGCGGTAAAATGTGGTTTGAATGTTTGAAGATTAATTTCAATAGCTGCGCTGCCAAGTGAAAGTTTGTGTCATGGTAAAGGTAGTTAGAAAGAAGCTTTAAAAATATAGAAGTGAGCTGAGGTGATTCAAGTATTGTGAGCTTAAGATGAATGTAGTAAAAACTAACACAAAAGAATGACTATACATTTTAATACATAAATGCAAAAGTTTTACAGAATACGAAGCAATTTGTACATATCTTACAAAACTCATATCGTCCTTTGCAATATGAAGGTTTAGAGTAAAGATTTAATTTTTAATGAAAAAGGAAGAAAGGTACCTCCAGAACGTACTTAAACAAATGAACTATTCGCATTATATCATAGCTTTTCGACGAGCTGTATGTGGTTTGTAGCAATCATTAAATCATGCACAGCCAAGACGGACATCTTAGTTGGTTGGTATTTGTGTCTGTTTATTTTATTTCGTTGACTTTTCTTCAGGACAACCTCGTCGCGCAAACCGTTCGTACGCCATTCCATTTCACTGTGTGTTATGTGGCGAATGTGACAGGTAAAACGTGTAATTTATGTCTCGCGGTGATGCTACCAAGATATTAGTAGCATAAATTCGACCTTATCCAAACTCCACCCACCCACACACACCGAAAGCGTGCCTGTATTATGCACGTGTGCGGAACGTGGGGCAACCATCGTATGCTGTGCCAATACCATACCACAGCACGTTCCAAACGTTGACTATGGCCACGGTAGAAAAAGGAAACGAACGAATAGAGCGTGAATGAATCCATCGCACCCCCCGGATGGGTTTGTTGCCAAGCGATGATCTGTTATTCCAGTTGGTTTGGAATTTTCGTTTTCACCTTTTTTTCTCCTTCAACCCATCCGTCTTCCGTCCTGTGATGGTGATTTTGTGTTGGTCGGGTTTTAACCGAAAAAAGCACCTAAACCCAGGCACACCGAACACATCGGTTTTTGGGCAAGAAGATAGGGCAAATCTTGCTCAACATCCTTTTGGAACCGTTTCAACAACTACAAGCATGTTCGTTTTGTTGGATGCATTGTCTAGGAGGAATGTTATGTTAGAACGTTACGTTGGTATTTCGTTGAAACAGCTGTTTTTTCCGTTGTTTATTGGATGCTAACTCACGCTGACTGCATATTACAAGCGCAGGAATGTAATGCGTTGAATGTTTTTCATCAATAACAGATAGAGCTCGTCCTTTATTTACGTTAGTTTAGCAACAGCAAAGAAGAAAATAAGAAAAAAAAGGATGTTTGCAAAATGAAAAATGTTGAGCACATTTGGTACACTAGCAAAATTGCTATACATGATGAATATAGTGTCAGTAATATGAAACGATTTGCTACTGCATTGCTGTAGAATGAATGTATCCTTTTTGTTTCATTCCGATTTTGTCGCTTTAGTAACACAACTCTGCGAGAATTTTTAGAAGTAATAAAAAAGATGAGGAAAGACAAAAATGTTTTAGAGAAATATGCAGAATGAAAAATAGCTTATAAATATTCATTTCCTCTTTTCGTGCTCCTGAATGTATGCAATTTACTAGACATAATCACTTATCGATTTTCTCGATAGTATTTCTATGGCATGTTTTGTTTACCAACCTGTTAATTGCTATTTTACATTTGTTCTACTTATTTATTCACAGATTACGAAGAAGAAGGAGAAGAAGGCTCTGAACAACCATCCGAACGTGATGAAAAAGTTCACGACCGAACAACAACTACGACGACAACCATGCCAACAACTACAACAACTACTTCTACTACAGAAGCATCAACAACAACCGAATCATCTACGACATCGACAACAACTACGACACAACAGCCATTGCAAACAACGACTTTAACACCCGTGCACCCACGATCGACGACAACGGAAGCGAACATACCAGACAATCTGTCCGTCCCCGAGGCAGAACATGAAACTCATCAACATCGATCGACACCAGACAAGGGCGAAGATGACACAGAAGACGAAGACGAAGAAGAAGAAGGCGATGGTGATGATGATGAAGACAATGGGCACGATCATCATGCGTCTCACAGAGAAGACGATCACAACGAACCGGCCGAAGTGCTACGGAGCGACTCAGAACATTCACCTTCATCAACCGAATCCATTGCTTCGACATCCCCACAGACGGTTGTGACCGCTTGTGGTCCAGATCGTGGTGGTTGCGATCACGAATGTCGAATGATTTATCACGGCAACGAGGTGGAACCGGTGGTTGAGTGTAGCTGCTACCGGGGATTTCTGCTGGATGTGCGTGATGGAAGAACCTGTCACGGTGAGTAATTTGTTTGCCGAACAGATGTGTATCGATATCGCCGTTTTTTTTGCGTCTCTTCTTTGAATTCTTGCTGATGAAGTGCGATGTGGATCGAAGAAATGCAACGCTGCAGCTCAATTGGCTAAATTTAGATAGAAATTCGTTTGCCCTCTTCTTGCGCACTCCCACACGGTAGGAAAGGAAAACGGAAAGATGATATGAAGTGTAAAAAAATAAATATCAACCAAAGTCAAGAAAGCAGAGTTGCATGAAACGATGCAGAGGATGCAATATTAAGAAAGCAGCTTGACACGACGTGGAAAGTGTTTGTTGTCAGCAGGCTTAAGGATGCTCTACTGGTCCGCCCCTGTCGGAGCGATGTGCCCGGCTCACGATACCCAACCGGGTCCAATCATGGGGAAGTTAATTCCCGGTGACAAATTACGGTGCTGGTTTTTGGGATGTTAATAGCGCACGGTTGCGGGTGCGTTCGAGTTCTGCTGCTCGTCTGAAAAGGGTGATGGAAATGGACGATGAAATGAGTTTCGATCGGGGCGAGTGAATGGATGGGTGAGATTTTGTGCTTGTTTGCTTTTTTCACCGCTCGCTTGGGAAGACACACATTTACCAGTTCTCGGATGTCCGATCTCCGTGATGCTGACAGGTCTGCCGGCTGCTTATGGTCACCGTAACACATCACGTGTGGGAAGTAGTGGAAGGGTGTGAGTGGAAATAAAATATGTTGGGAAACATTAGCATGATGGCCAGACCCTAATTTAACCGTTGTACATTCGTGTCCGTTGTCAGATGATTGACTTTTTCGTAATTGCTCCCAGATTGAGGCTTGATGAGTGGGATAATTTAATTAAGAGCAAGATTTTTTTTTGTTAAAATACATATGTCAAAAGCGAAAAAGTACATCATCATTTCTAGAAAAGAATTGATAAAATTCTGAAAAAATATGATGTTTCTGGAAAATAATTGGTTTATTAAATTGTTAGTAATCTATTTCTTGTCGTGTTGAAGTTCAAGTAACGTATTGACAAACCAACCTATTTACCAATATTCTTCTCTAACGATAAAAAACACTAATACTACATTCAACTACAGAACAAATAAGGCTAAAGTACATCCATCTCCATCGCAACGAATCAAGTTAAACAGTGCAGAGAAGAGCTCATCATTTCTAGGAGAAACATGTATGAGCTCGAAGAATGTATGTTATATCGAGCATATAACTATCGTCCTTACCATTTTCGTTTATCATGCCTCATTACTTTTCAAACTAACGTGTCTCGATTGGAGCGTGTCGCATGGAGGAAGAAAATAATGTTGACAATATAATACGTTCGCGGTAGAATCACAACAATTTTCTACGAAAAACCAGGTTTTTTTAATGATGCACAGAAACAATTTCACGAAACATCTCTACCAATTGAGATGCCGTAAAATTGAACTAGAAATGGAAGATACTATTAGCGTAAAATTGAACTAAAAATTTGTCTATTTGTTATTTGTCAAAACTGACCCATGCGGAAACCTAAGCTGAATTACATAAATGGTTGTTGAGCGTTTTGAGTATTTATCTTGATGAATAAATTTAATCCATCCTTTTCAAAACAAAACAAGCACCCTTCTTATGTTTCCACTTTAGACTCACTTGAGTAGGTCTAGCCACCTTGCTGCACCGGTTCCTGAAAGATCTGCGCCCACCTCCACACGGTCAGCAGCTCTAATTGCAGGATTAAGACGCCGACGCGCTCATATTTGTGAGCCAGAAACACGTCAACCCGAGCTAGTTAGTCGTTTGTTTAGATGACAGCCACCCAGTACAAGAGTCGGGTGGCGCAAGCAAAGAACACCCAAAACAACACGCAGCTGATTAATTGTCAGCACGCGCGCTCGCGCACGCTCACACGCACGTACAAAAAGTTCCCTTTGGACAGTTGCGTTAAACATGGCGTCACACCTGTCACGTGTTTAGTAAGCTCAACTCAACAGTACCGACATTTAACCATCGACACAAATGCACACAGCTCGTTCAATCAGCGCCTAATTTACCACCGCTGAAACATGTTATGATTTAATCCTCGTTTGTTTTGGATGTTACCACCGTTGTCCATCCGCCCGGTACGTCCCCCCAAAAATGTCACCATTTTCAACACTTAATTTTCGATCATTTTCAATAAACGCACCACGGTTGAACCACGAGCGGAACGAATTAACAAAATGTTTAATGACAGATAATAACGGTCGGATTTGCATAAACGATGTGTCATCAATTAGTTACCACCTACGTGGTTGCCCACCAACAGCCGCAACGGCAGCCAACTTTCAAACTGATCGGTGAACATTACACAAATGTCCCAGACTTCCGATCGATCGAGACTACCGTCGGACAGCAGTAGCTTACTTAGCCCGGTACCAAACGGGCTGACCAATTTGGTTCTTCCCCCAGTCGTTTTTTTGTTGCTGCTTGTTGGCCGAAGAATTAATCTTCTGGAAGGTGGGTCATTAAATACGGTTTCCCAGACTACCGAAAAAAAAAACATAAGCGGACCGAGAATCGCAACGACCGTAGAACCAACAATTCTGCTCGCTACGGATGGTGTGTCGCTACGCTTTTCGGTGATGTCGGTGAAGTATTATGGGTTTTTGTTTGTATAGGAAAAGGGATAGCAAATTGAGCATATTTATTGATTCAATTTCAGCACCCGATCCCCATTTACCGGACGTCGATAACGTTGACGATTTGAAAGTTCCGGTTGGCGGGATTTTTTTTTTGGGGGCCCGGACTTTTAACGAACGGTTGACTTCTTGAATTGCATTTTGAAGTTTTGACACAAATTTTGGGTCGGAATTTCTGTGAATTATTTTTTCTGACGACAAACGCTAGTAGGTATAATTAATTTTTTAGCTACTTTTTCGTATCAATGTATGTGAACGCTTTGGTGAATATTTATTTCAAATTTAAAATTAAAGCTTTTTAAATTATTTATTTTTAAGTTTTTAATTTTACGTAGAATTGAGCAACAAATTGAACATACATTAAATTCACCTGCACCATTACCTTTTTCAGATATTGATGAATGTGCGGAAAATAATGGCGGCTGTGAGCAGACATGCATCAATAAGCCCGGTTCGTACGAATGTAATTGTGAGCCAGGACTGCAAATCGACACACTGAACGGTCACACGTGCATCGGTAAGTCCGCTTTGATGTTCATTTTTCTTTCGCTTTTTTGCATGGCAAGCACAATTCCACTTCCCCTGTTTACATTCCATTGCATTAGAACTGGTTTGAAGCGATCACAAAGCGTTGTTCACTATTACAGGTTAATTTTCTTTAAATTGTAGTAATATTTTACAGTTTACATTAAACATTATTTTATGTTTGAATATTTATTCTGTGCTTACAATAGTTAGATGGTTTACTTTAATTTTTATTTCTCTTTAATAATATTTTTTGTCTAACACGAAACAATGTTCAATGATTGCTCATTAATACAAATTTCGGGACACCGTAGTAAAATTGCATACTTTGGGGCGTTATCTTCAAATTGAACCTTTTAGTATAACAAAACGTCTGAATGCATGTAACTCTTACGACGTTTTTAGCTTATCACCGTGAAAGAAAGTCATCATGGAGACATTACCTCAAAATCCAACAATCAAAAACCACTGAATTATTTTAAAGTTTATGCTAGCATATGCTACCAACCCGGGACAGAAAACTCATTAACAGTGTGCCACCACTTTCCGGCCAAACACAAGCAATGTTAACACGCTTAACTTTATGCCCGTCAAACTCTACACTCCTTGAACATGTCAGCTGAAACCATGCCTCACAGTAGATTAATATAATTTAAATTATTTCCTGCCCCTGCTTTTCCATCATCTACCCCAACCCCCTTTCCTGTCTTATGGTAACTATCAGGAGTTTAACTTTAATAGCAACTGACGTCTTGACTATTAGATATCGCCTTTTAAGTTCACCACCGTGCACCTTGAATCACTTTCCTACCTTTCGGGACGAGGAATAAACCTTCTGTATGGCATAGGATTAAACTGACAAGATTTGCGGAAGCGTTTAAAGCTTGTCGAGAAGTTTATCCATGTGAGAGGAAGAATTATTAGCCGCACGGTTTATTATGGCACCTTTTACTTTAAATTTGATTTTTTTATTCTCAATTGCATGAGTAAATTTTTAAATTTCATACAAACATGGGTAAAGTATAAGCAGGAAAACATTAGTTAAAAAATTCGTTCACCCATAGACGAACATTTCCATTAGCAACTCAAGCTTGCCCCAGAAGTGAACAAACGACCAACTTTCGAGTGTCATGATCCAGTCTAGTGTAAATAAACAAGTGACTTCCATTAAACACTTTCGCAAAGGAAACAAACAGTGCGTTGGGAAGTGAAAAAAGAGAGAAAGAGAGAGAGAGAGAGAGAGAGTGAAAAGTGTTGGAAAAAGTCAATCCTTTGCATTTCCCCGTCTGCAACATTCTTTATCTACACTAACCGCCCCAGAATCCGGAGCTAAATGAAACGTAATTGTAGATAATCCAGCGATGAAAAGTATCTGCCACTTCCTGGCAGCCCACGGATTCGACACACTCGAGCAACCTTCAACCGGTGACCATTAGGCGCTACCGAGAGCTTTGGCTCAAATGATCAGCAAGTACGGATGAACTTAGTCGCAAAAAGGGGGTTTGTGAATGGAAGCCGCACACAGCATACACCGTCCACCGATGGTACGGATGGGGCTCGTTCGCCTGAAGTACGTTGGTGACCTGTACCGAGAGAGATCTCACCTTAAGGAAGATGAGCTTTTCTTAGTAACTTTCGTTTCCCATTACCCGAAGCGGCCAGGTCAGTTCAACCAAGCACCCGGTAGCATTAAGTTACGATGAATGCCTTTATGCTGCAAACCATCGTTTCGTTTCGTTGGTAGGGTTTGGGTTGGTGCACTGGTTGAATCTTGTGCAGTATCTTGTATCAGCTTTACAGGTCAGTACGATGTCACAACGGTGGTGGCTTTAATGGAGATAAGAAGAAGTAGCTCTTGCAAAATTGCATCCTGTCAAGAACTTGTGGCTGTGTTACCAGATAAAAATAGTTGTTAAAATCTTCTTCTAGAGGTGGAATACATTTCATAATGCATAGAACAACCGCAGGGACCGGTATCGAGTTCGAAAGTCAAATAAATAATAGCTTATAAGATAAAACATTGGTTTACACCGTTAATGGCATTGATTTTCTGAATAGCAACACCTCTCAAACAGTTACCGGGCAAGCGATTTAATTAAGAGATACTTTAATCGAATGACCACGATATGGCACGAACGGCTTCATTCTATGCGAAAACTTGTACCTTTTTCCATGGTACATACCTTCCCAAGTTTGCCATATTACCTATGCTAAATGAGGGTTTTACCGTTGTCCGCTATTTTGCATGTGTGTATGGATATGCAAAACTACCGCGAACCGTTCAATAAAATATTCACCGGTTTCTAGAAACGTACTTTTATCGCCGTTGGCACCACTTAGCTTCATGCGGTGTGAGGATGGTTGAGGATGGTCCATTGATATCCCTTTCGCTAGGGTATGAAAACAGTGGCAATAAACGAACCTTGTCGGGTTATTTCATGTATGAAAAGCAATTTACAACCATATCTTTCCCGGTGCGAATGGTGTAAGAACCGAGATTAACTCTGTTTCCCTTCATCCATCGGTTTTGCAGGTTTCCCCATTCCCTTAGTGCTTGCTAGTAGCGCAAAATGAAAGTGTGAAAATTCTGCACATTTTTGTACGCGTTACAGTGAATGGAAGTGTGCTAGGAAGTATCTTAGGTAACAACGATTTTAGCATACCGGCCCGTGGCAAACCGAAACAGTAGATGAATCTTCACTACTTGCCAGGAAAATGGCGAAAAGGGGGAAAAACCCATTTCCGTGACAACCAAAAAATCCCCCGTTCCGTTGCGCCTGAATGCAGGCTAAACGGGACGGGGGTTTGAACAGTTTCTTGGAAGGGATTCCATTGCTTTCTTTCAGGAAAAAAAATATATGGGAAAAAGACACGTTCGCTTCTTAATGAAAAGAAAAGGTGAAGTGAAAGATACCGAAAAAAATCTTTCACCAAAAATCATGAGGGTTTGAAGGTACAGATGCAAAGAAAAAAAATCTAGGAGAAAAGAAACGTATAAAAGCTTTTGTAACCGTATTGCAATGTTTGATGATATCAACCCTATTCAACTGGCGCGCTTCATTATACGAGGCAAGAAAGTAAGACCGGGGAGGGGTGAAACCCTTTACCGAGGGCTTTTGAAGAACGCCAAAGGCAACCTGGTACCGGTTAGCGCGAGGATGCTTTGAACCTCGTACATTTCAGGTAAGAATGCAGGCCGTAGGGAATTTCATTCATTTTCGTAATTAAGCGTATTTGCTCTCATTAGCAGCACACAATACGCCGTAGTGGTTAGGGAGGTTAGGGGTTTTTTCTTCTTCTCTTCGTCATTCTTCTGACACGAAGATTCCTACCATCACCGGGATGGCTTTGCGTACGTATTATTATCACCCTGCTCGGCTGAACAGCAGGATGATAGAAAGACAAGCTATACGGCAAGCGCTTGCAGGGTATTTTGAGCAAAGCTTTGCGCAAAGTTTTACCCTGCGTTGAAGGAATCCTTTCCGTGGCTTATCGTAGATTGAGTGCGGAAACGTTTCGAAAGCAACGCACTGTATGTCTTATCACACCCGGCTAGTTGTTTGGATGCGTGTTGTGGGGATATTGCTCAAATTGCTAACGATGCGTATCGGAAGTTAATAAGGGTGAAGTTTGAAGCAAGTTCAATTTCACAGAGGATATTCATATTCAGTTCCATGATGAATTAACCCTTTTGCGCTGGGCAGGTTCATAGCATAAAACAATTAATAACGGAATAGTTCGTATAATGATGAAAAAAATGTTTAAATAACTTTTTTTCACGCTTCATGTATTGTGTCATTTTCACGCCATTACTGATGAATGTATCGAAAAAGATTATTTATAATTATGCTACACATATGTTCAACATCGCAATTTCCCAAGAAGCGCTCTAAAAAACCATTACTCAAGGTATCTACTCAATTACTGCATCGAAATGTGATACATCCCCGACTTATTACTCTTCTACATTCGAGGTTTTCTTTACAATCCAGTGAAAGAGATGCTTGAAATAAAAGAAAATGTAAAACAAAACAATAAACACCGCAAGCTTTCGCTGAAAGCCTATCCTTTTTGCATATGCAACTTTCCATTCTAGGTAATACCCTCTTTCCCCCGGGGGGGAAAACCTTTTGGGGGTGGCTTTAGCAAGAAATCCTCATTTAGAAAAGTTTCAACAGCACTTGTTGCGCACAGTTGGCGATGGTTGTTAAGTAATTGCTCCAGATTATCCTTGAGCAGTGAGCAGAGAATCGTGGAATCCTTAATCATATGGTGGTAGCTGGTGGCGAGTTTACTGTTTGTTTTGCTTGTACTAAGCATACTTGCTGACTTTATTTAGCCGCAGAATTGAATGCCTTTAGAATTGGTGGTGTTGATGAAAACAACAACAAAAAACTTTCTTTCCTCTTCGTCCTATTGGAAAAATGAGACTTTACATTTTAGAAGAAAAAAAGGTTTAATTATGCGTTCTGTGTAGGAAGGGAAGGTTTCTTAGAAATATAAAGTAATGAAGAGAAATAGCATTTTTTTTGCCTCTTAAGAACGGTCTATTTTTTTTAAGAGGACTTATTTTTACCCCGTAGCCGGATAGTTATTCCTTGCTACGCAGGGGTCTGGATGGGATTTGATGGCCGGGGTTGTCGTGTGGAACTTTCAACGTAAAAAAAAATGCCAACCGAAAACTATATGAAGCAACAACGGAAATAAATTTTCCCGCAAGCTTATGTTGCAACTTTGTAAGCCCAAAAGCTTATATTTTGTAAATTAAGAACATACTGCTCATTAGTGGTTGTTATGAACTGAACGGTAATACATTTCGGGTCAGTTCCCCCAGAGGTAGAAGGGGATTAATGTAACGAAATGGAGAAAAATAAATCTACATCTGAACGAACCTCGCAACAGCCAAGCGTAGCATGATGGATTAAACATGCATGCCCCGGTTACAGTTTCATACGTTCGCGAAACGTCAAGTGTCGTCTTCTGGAAAGGTATATGATTCCGGTTGGAATCAACATCAAGGATGAGCTTGAATTATCACTGAACTGTGTATGCATCCATTGCACGAGTATCGTGGAAGGTTGTTTTTTTCAAATTCTTATGCTTTGTGTGAAGCTTGAATGAAGCTTAATTACACGTACAAGTTGATGTAAAGGTAGAAATTGCAAACGAAAATACTTAATTTATGTAAGGAAAATTAGAGTTAAAAATAACAAATTAATAGAAGTGATTTATTTTTCTAGTACAATATAATTGATCTTTTAGAAACTTTTTTTTCGTAATCATACATTCTATTGTAAACTGTTTATTTTTTCTGGTTACTGTAAATCTTCCTGTTAAACAAATCGATAATAATTGTTTTTTAAACATAATTTTATGTAGATTAATTTGCAGTAACAAATGTAATCACTTGTAGCATTTATTTTTAGACACAAATATAAAAGAATGTAGCTAAGCATTCAACCACAAAAATAAAGCGCCTAAAAGAATGCTATACGCATAACAAACGATGCGTGTTTGACGCATTGACGTGTTAATAATGCGTTCGTAAATATTGTGATATCTGACGATTTCCTCACTATTTTTGGAAAATGTAGCTCAGCTTTATACATATTTCTATAATCAGTAGCCTTACAATATAAATACACTTTAGACACTCAAACAATGTAGCAGAATGTTTTATGCAACTCTCACACATAAGCCTGCTGGGAATCTCTGGGAACAGTTCTCGTGCGTTCCATCACAACCCCATCCGGCATGAGTACGACAAGAGCATTTGTGATCATTTCTAACGACTCGACTTGTCATTCTCTTTTTACTCTTTCTTTTCCATACTGCTACCAAAACTCAAAACGTCATCACATCCATTCAATGCACCACCAATGCACATCGCACCAATCACGCACACACGCTTTTTTCTCGAATTCCTTCTCTGCTGGAATGGAAATGTCTGGGAAAAAAATTATACCAACCCTACCACCTCCCATTACTCCTTTACCCCACACCCCTTTCCCGCACATGAACCTTTGGGAGATAAGACATCAACGAGTGCCTGTTGCGAAATGGTCACGGTCCGTGCCAGGATACGTGCGAGAATCGTTGGGGCAGCTACAGTTGCGGCTGCGAAGGTTTGCCGGGTACACGGCTGGCAGCGGATGGGCACAGCTGCGAGGACGATGGTGAATGTGCGAAGGCGAACGGTGGTTGCTCCCATCGGTGCCTCTCAACGCTTGGGCGCGTCTTCTGCCTCTGTCCGGATGGGTTGCGCCTTGGAGCGGACTGGAAAACATGCGAAGGTAGGCATCCGGTTAAACCTTACTTTTTTGGCTACGATCCTTGCGATCCGTTTATAGCGGTTCCCTTGAGCACCATCAGATGGATGCGAGAAAAGGAGAGCAAGAGAAAAAAAAGTATTTCTCATCTCGTACTTTGAGACGCATTGAGACATTGGTTCTATAACCCCCCGCAAGTACTATGCTGTACATGAACGTGTTTGATGTCATCCCATCGTTCTCGAGTGAACCTGAAGATAGACTTCAGGTCGTTGGTTTGGTTTGCTCATCCGTTTAAATTTGCATTTGAAAGTTATAAATTACCCAACCGTCCAGCTCGTACTATCGATCTTTCAATACAACCAATGGGTATTGCTCAGGTGCAGAAATAGGGTCTTGGATGGCAAACTTTACCAACGTACCCATCGATGGGTATTGCAATGAGACATCCGGAGGTGGGAGCTTCCTGTCGTTCGCTTCAATGAGTGGACTTTGAGGAAAAACTTTTCATCAAATCATCACCCTCCGAACAGGGTGGGATGGATAAGCTTACCTAGCCATGCTCCGGCTGATGTCGAGCTTTTATTGAATGGAAACTATTAAAGTATTTAAAATTCAATCTATTTAAGGTACTGCTATTTTCATTAGCGTAGGTCTGACGAAGCGATATCATTGACGTAAAGTCTTCCTATTTCCGAGAGGTTCTGAGAAAAGGGGGCCACTCTTGTGTCGTTCTATATTACTCCGGGCTTATTACCTTTAAAGCTTTCCTTTGTGAAAAAAGTTCAGCTTTGTTTATACGTTGACAAAAAGGAGAAATTAATGTTGATTTTTTGTTTAAAAATTTGAATTTTATTCTAAAAATTATTTTCTTGAAGGATTATACAAATTGAGAATGCCTTTAAAACAATTTTTCCTTCTCAAGTCTCTTCCCATGGTACTATTGATATTGTAATAAAGCAAACAGTTTCTTAAACAATTGATCTAAAGATTAAAATGTAAAATTCTCAACAAATATATTATTTAAAACATATAAAAACAGACACAAGAAACGTCTTGAAGATGACAAAATAAACCGCTATAAACAAAACAATTTAAAGAAAGTTAATTTGACCAAAAACGAATTTGGAACCAATTAAGTTGTTTCATATGTTTTGTTTCAAAACAACATTTTTATCAAAGCGGCCACAGTGAATATGTTGTGGAGGGATATTTCCCCCCCATGTATCAAGAGATTGATTTATTGACGTTTCAATTTTTCACCACTTCTAAAGCAACCCCACCGAGTCGGTGGATTTTAGTCCATTGAAACTTTCACTTCTGTAAAAAACCACAACTGGAATGGTTGCGAAGGGGGATGGGGGGAAATACTAATAGCGATTAAGCTGCGAAAGTGATTTTTGGCTCAAAACGATATTTTCAGCACAAAAAAATGGAAGAAAAAAAAACACACACACCATCGAACAACAATTTTGGTGAAGAAAATGAAAAACAAGAATTTCTATTCCAACGTTTTCCGGCACATCAGAGTTTGTGTTTGTGTCTGTGTGTGGTTTAGGAAGGTTTCTTTCGTTGTCGGTCATCGAGCGAGCGTGAAGCGTGCTGTACGGAATGAGTGAATGATCGAGCTGCATCAACATTGTTTCGTTGTTGCTGTTTATGGCCGTGTTTGCGAGATGGCGAGATGGTGGTCCAATTTGGCTGGAACGTCTGCAACCCTCTCCCCTGGAACGGCTTCATCAAACCGTTTGGCGCACTGACGAACGCGTCAGACACTAACGGGAACGAAAAGGGCACCGTAGCACACTTACCAGGCTGCGGCCGTTTTGTGGTTCCGTTCGGCAAAAGGAGGTGGAAAAGTTTCATTCAATTCACCGACCGAAGCTGTACAAGAAGGACGAACCGGTCGTTGGATTATGAAAATATTTTCCCCAAAAAGTCTCGAAACAACCAAACAGCCACCTCAAGGCCGGCTTTAGGTTTTTGGGCAAACGGGAAGTTTTTTTTCCTTTCCTTTTGCTTTTTTGGTTATTCGTTTTCTTCACCCACTGTTGCGGCGGTACTGTATTAAGTTGATGTACCCTTTCGAGACATCATCGCAGTGCGTCCCGGTATCATCCGCATTATCGTCGGAATCTGACATGAGTTTGGTGCTTGGGTTCTTGTGTGTTTTTTTTTACTCTTGTCTTCTGCTACATTTGTTCTTCTTTAGTGTACCATATTTGTGGAGTTTGTGGTGCCTTCTGCTATTTCTGCGCTTTCGTTACCATCGTGAGATGTGATTTCATTCTGCTGAACAAGAAAAACAGAAGAGGCAGCAAAGTTTGCTGACGCACTGTAGTGGAACGGCGAACGCTGACGGGCCAACGGGGGAAGAAAAATTTTATGAACTTTCCTTCGTTGTGTTGCGTTTTTTTCTTTCTCTCTCTTTCTCTGTGTATAACACAAGAAAAACGTACAGCTCGTTGCGTCGGAAGATGCACTCCGGACGGTCGCACCGATACCGAAAGGCACTCTATTATTATTTATACTTATAATTTTCCGCCTGAAATATTTGGTTGGAAATATAGTTGCCAAATGCTGGGGGAAAGGCACAAGGGAAGCATCTAGAGGGAACATTCCCACATATAGCAACGGTGTGGAGGCGTTTGGAGATAACAAAAAAATCTAGTCAGATGTGCAAAAAGTAGTCGCGCTTGTCGCCAGGGTTGTTGCCGTGCAATCATAAGACTAGTGAAACCTGGTGAGGAAATAAACTCAAACCCTGACACGCTTTGCCAGCAAGAACCGGAAGAAAGGCAGGAATTTCCACAGGCAAAACATGCATTTCCCAGTACACTTGTGCGGTGGTGAGAAAGTCCCGCAGAACACATCTCCGAACGTTCCGGAAGGACGTGAAAGGTTGGTGATCTTTTGTATGCCTTCACAGCCTGATTGATGCACACAATAGGACACTGGAATGGTTGTACGTTGGGGTAGGGTAGTTTAATACATCACTGAAGAAAGTTATCTTGTATCAGGGATGGGTTTTCTTTTCTTCAACTATGAGCGATACTGCTGGTTGATGGTTATTGCCGCTCGGGAAAGCCTTCAATTGGAAAAGGTATGTAACGCATATTTAGAACTAATGATGACGCAAATTGAAAATATTTGTAATATTGGGGATAGGTTTCCTGCATACTTCATGTGTTTTTTGGGTTATTTTTAGTAAAGGTTTTTGGAATAGTATTTTTGCTCTATTTACATACGACGGATATATTTCTAAATATAATTCTATAATACAAAATTATGATTTTATAAGCAACACTTTAAGTGAAAAATGATGTAAACAAGGCAAAGAAAAAGATCTCACAGCTTGTAACATTTGTATAAAAGAAAACATTCAGAATTTTGTTATAAAATAATCCTGGTCACGGCACCATATTGCTTTTCTTGAGAGTAATAACATTCTTGACGCTTCAATGCTTCATTGCTGTATATATAAGAAATAATATTCTTGACAGAAATCAATGCTTATATAACAAACAATCGATCGTTTTAATTAACAAACTCCTTCTCCACAACACAATATGCTTGCAAGCAAATTTTCTATTCGCTTCACTCTGATTGCTTTCATATTCATCAAACGAACATAAAGCCATGTAATTATACCGCAAACTTTTGAACAATTCAAATCAACTTTCCTTCAACCGTGCGCTCGCCTCGGTCGACAGATATCGATGAGTGTCAAAATGCAGACATTGCGGAACGATGTGCCAATGGATGCGAAAATACGTTCGGTTCCTATCGATGCCCGGAGGACGTAAAGCCCACTGCTATTGGTGAACAACCAGCAACGGAAAAGGGCGAGGAAGAAGATGGTGACAGTGACACTGAAGACGATGCCGACGATGAGGAAGAGGAGGAACTGCAAGAGCGAACGGAAGCGCATAATCGATTGAGCGAAAATGAATTGCCTCAAGAATCCCATCAATCAGTGGATAGCGCCGGAAGCGGCTCGACGGTTGATGATGCCAGCGACGAACACGATGATGACGTGGAAAATGAGACCGAAACGATACCGAACGAAACGATTCCGGTTGGTTCTTCGCACGCTCATCGGCATCATCATGGTGAAGATCGTTTTGTACCAGAGTTGGTGAATGGACGCGATGAAACCCGCGATACATTACCAGAACGAGAGGAAGATCACGAAGATGACGCTGAGGAGGATGAGGAGGATGAGGAGGATGAAAGTGAGAACGAAGACACGAGTGTCCCTGAGCGGACTCACGTCGAAAAACCATCCCAACCGGTCGTAACTTCAGGTGACGGCCACGGTGAGATTACCACATCCAAAGTAGAACACGATGGGCCGACGGGACCGGATTATGATGATGATAATGGGCTCGATTCGGAAGAAAGCACCGAACGAACCGATGGCCAACCATCCTTCGGCAGTACCCACGGTTGTGGTGAAGGACTTCGATTGAATCCGTCGACAGGCACTTGTGAAGGTGAGTGAGCTCATCCGATCCGGATTGTGACGCGTGTCACCACCGGAAGTTTTCCGATGAGCTTTAAACAACATTTCCGCACCGATTCCCGCTGGATCGATGCAGGTGGGAGAAAATCACTCAACAGCAACGGGTGGATGGTTTTTTCCCTTAGGGAAAAAAAAACCGCACAAAACCCGAACCCGAAGAATGGCAAATGTTTTTTGGGGGGAGGTAGTTATTTCTTTACACAGGCGTTCAGTGGGCGAACGACAAATTTACGATCAAACTTTATTTGCAGCACACCACATAAAACCTCTTCCACCCAAAATCCCACATCGCATCCTTTCATCCCCCATCGCTGTGCGAAACCAAAATGGAGACGCCCAGTACCTGGTGGTTTTATGCGACAACAATCTTGCGCTTTTGTTCGGCTAAAAGAGTTCATTTTCGGTGTGGTGGCTTCGAAATCGATCGAAGTGAATTTTTGTTTTGGTAAAAAGTTTCATCTTGATGGTTGGCTGGCGTAATTTTGTTGTTGCACACGCTCACCTGATTTCGGTGGATGCTGCTACTGTAGACGAAGGTTGTTAAAATGTTAATGATCCGTACATCGTAAGCCGATTGGAAGTCGACCGGAATGGTCGGTCATAATTTAAATGCAGCCCTGCTGGGTCGTAAAACTTTTCCAGACCATTTTTTAAACCAAGCGAGTGATCCTTTCGAAGATATTTAAATGGTGTTGTGAGCAAGCAACTTAAAAGGCTGTCTTGCTCCGAACCGTATCGAAAGCTGTTTAGGTGTAAAGTTTGCGAAGCGAGAGCTTCGGATTAGATGAAGTAAACCTCGATGCAGTTCGTGGATTTGTTTTATTTTTTTGTTAGCTAATAAATCGTTTGATATATTATTTGTACTACAAGAGGATTAGCAAGCATGCAATGCTTTGAACGATCTCAAAAACTTTTTATGAAGCACCTAAATTTAGAGGATATATTTTTTCAATAAGAAAATATTTTCATCAAGAATTCGCTTTCAGTTTTTCAAGCTTAAAAGTCGTCTTCTCTGCTGCCAACATATGTTAATGAAAAAAAAACTTTCAAACAAACATTAACTATTGTATATTGTGTGCTTCATATACCGAGCTTCATCACAACCGCTTGAAGTTACGCCGACATGTTAGTTAGCGTTTCGATTAGCTCGCTACTGCCAACATGGCTGGCTGGCCGCAGCAACACAGAAAACCCAAATAAAACCACAACTCGCTCTATTTATGCAAATAGTTCCGGGCCGAACCGAGGCCACAGTCACTAGCTCATCATCCGTGTGCAGAAGCTTGCGGTTCCGTGTACCTTCCGTGGGATGAGCTGTGCCCGAACGAATTCTACCATCTGCCAGCCAGCCAGCGCGACTAGTTTTGCATTTTACCGTTGATGAGTGCAAAACGCTTGTCGTTCTTCCTTTTGGGCTTACTTTTGCTGGGTTTGCTCGTTTATGAAAGGCACATGGTATGGTTTCTACCAACTAGCCCGTTAATTGAATATTGCAGAAAGTCGGTTAGTTACGGCATGTTGGCGCTGAAGGGATGGGATGGAGAGCGTGGCACACACACAGCAGCGAACGTTTCCTGTGCCAAACAGGGCGTTTTGTCGGAAAGATGAAACACCCCACAAAAGCGCGTGCCATCATACGGGCGTGCCAAAAAACGGTGCCACCTGGGAGCGGGAATAAAGAAGGGGGCTGGAAAAATATTGTACCACGCGTAAATGAATCTACACCATGTGGCAAACTGTCCGCCACGCTGTTGTACGACACAAGGGGCAGACAACATTTTAGCGACAGTTGTGTACCGGCACAACCATATAAGGGTTATTCCGTGGCAATATTTTCGGCTCCAAGCGTTCATTGTGTCACCGCAAACACACACTCGCTAGGGCAGAGCGGATTTGATCGTTATTACAATGTTTAAGCTGCAGGTTACCCTTCTTTCTCTCTGAGCAAAGTGTACCGGTTGGGGCCCAATACTTGTGCGCGTTTTGTTCGTTGTTAATCATGGCGCGTAATTTGTTCGTTGATTATGCCTTGTACCGGGATGTTGTACCGGTGGTTTTTTCGGGATTGCTTTTTGGGAGGCAACATATGGCGATGGGAAACACGGCAAACAGCGGTATTATGCAGTCCAGATAGCCGTTGTTTGATAACCAGCACCAGACCAGTAGTGGGATGTGTGCTGGATAATCATTTTGCCATTAATGGTAGCGATTGAATAGATGCTTACATTGGATTATTAGAAGTACAGCAAACAGTATGCATGTTTCAATCTACCGAACATGGTTTCATTTTGATGTGTGGAACGACTGTAGATTAGATGAATATTTATTTTGAATGTTACTGTTATTAAACTTCTGTGAAATAGGTTGTGTTTCGAGAGCTAAAGATGAAAAATGACATGCGTTTTGCCTACTTTCAGGCGCGTGGATCCAAGAAAACTTCATTCAGAACATTCATTAATTCCTTTCTCCTTTTACAGATATTAATGAATGTGAGGAACACGATCACGGTTGCGACTACTGTCAAAACGCGCACGGTGGATACCAGTGTACCTGTCCGGACGGATTCGAACTAGCAGACGATGACAAACACTGTGAGGATGTGGACGAATGCACCGTCGGTGAGGAAGACACAGATGAGAGTGGTTCGGTATGTTCGCACGAGTGTCACAACACGATCGGATCGTTCGAATGCCGATGTCCGGAAGCGTTCCATCTAAACAACGATCGACGCACATGTGTGCGAGACTTCTGTCAGGATCTGTACGAGAACCCGAACAAGACGCGCTGTTCGCATGAGTGTATCGACGAGGTGGAAGGTTTCCGATGCCATTGCCCCGAAGGTTATCTACTGGACGAGGTGGATCAGAAGACGTGTCACAGTGCGTACAGCTGTGATGAGAATCAACGGAAGCGTTGTGAACCGGGCCGGTGTCGGAAGGTGGGAAGCGCTAGCGGAGGCTATCGGTGCGAGTGTCCCGATGGGTATGTTCAGAACGATCACAGCTGCCATGATCGGGATGAGTGTCAGCTGGGACGGCATGATTGTAGCCACGAGTGTCACAATACGGCCGGTTCGTACCGGTGTAGTTGTCCGGTAGGTTTAACACTGTCCGCTGATGGGAAGACCTGTGACGATGTGGATGAGTGTCAGCGTGAGACGAACGAGCTGGAAGGTTTGTGCGGTGATCTCGAGTGTCGCAATACGTACGGTAGCTACAAATGTGTCTGTCCGGAGGGTAGGGAGCTGGATGAGTACGGTATCTGCCGGCAGATGGATCTGTGCCGGAAGGATAATGGTGGATGTTCGCACATTTGTACGTTCTACAATCGCGAAACGTACTGTGACTGTCCGGACGATATGGAGCTGGCGGAGGATGGCAAAACGTGTGAAACGACGAACGTTTGTGGGTTGAACAATGGCGGATGTTCGCACACTTGTGATCCAGACAGTGAGACGTTGTGTCTGTGTCCGGCGGGAATGGTTTTGGGTGAAAATGGACGCACGTGTGAGGATGTGAATGAATGTCATGCGAATAATGGAGGATGTGCGCAGAGTTGTCTCAACTTTGAGGGAGGCTATCGGTGCAGTTGCTACGAAGGGTATGAGCTGGAGGCGGACAGACGCACGTGTATCGATCTGGATGAGTGTGCCAATGCACGGGGTGGTGGTTGTGATCATAACTGTCACAACACGGCAGGATCGTACTATTGTACCTGTCATGCCGGTTATAAGCTGGCGGAGAATGCACGCACCTGTATGGATGTGAACGAGTGTGACGATCACAATGGAAACTGTTCGCATGTGTGCATCAACCTGCTCGGCGGACATCAGTGTTCCTGCCCGAAGGGACTGTTTCTGCAGGAGGACGATCGTACCTGTGACTTTGTGGATGAGTGTGAGCTTAACAATGGCGGATGCTCGCATGGATGCCACTACGAGTACGGTGTGGTGAGTTGTTCGTGTCCGAAAGGGTTCCAGCTGGAAGGTGAGCATCACAAAACTTGCGTCGATGTGGATGAATGTTCGAAACGAAATGGTGGCTGTTCGCACGATTGCTTTAACACGCCCGGAGCTTACGAATGTCACTGTCCGGAGCATTACGAACTGCGTCACGATCGTCACACGTGTCAGGATGTGGATGAGTGTATAGCGGAGAATGGTAACTGTTCGAACATTTGCATCAATCTACCCGGTGGGTATCGTTGTGCTTGCGAGATCGGGTACGAGTTGGCAGATGATCAACGGACGTGCATCGACGTGAATGAGTGTAATGATGGCAGTCACGATTGTTCGCATCACTGCGTGAATGTACCGGGAGCGTACGAGTGTGAATGTCCCGAGGGTTTCAAGCTGGGACGCAACCGGTTAAGCTGTGAGGATGTGGACGAATGTAGAGTGCTTCCTGATCGGGGTGGATGTGAGCATCATTGCATCAACACGATCGGATCGTATCACTGTGGGTGTGCGGATGGCCATCGGCTAGCGGCGGACAATCGTACCTGTTCCGATGTGGATGAGTGCAGTGATGAGGATAGGAAGTGTTCACACGATTGCACAAATACGAAGGGCGGGTTTGAGTGTTCGTGTCCGTCCGGATTGCGGCTGGACATTGATAAGGTGAGCTGTGTGGACATTGACGAGTGTCGGATTAATAACTTCAATGGCGGTTGTTCGCACATCTGCCACAATACGGAGGGTAGCTTCCAGTGCCGATGTCCGGAAGGGATGTTGCTCGGAGAAGATCAAGCCACGTGTAATGATATCGATGAGTGCACTGTGCTGAATGGAGGATGTAGTCAGCTGTGCATTAATCGGGACGGTGGCTATCGCTGTGGCTGTCATCCGGGGTATAGTCTGATGATGGATGGGAAGGCATGCGAAGTGTCGAATCCGTGCGCATTGCGGAACGGAGGCTGTCAGCATTATTGCAGCTTGAAGGCCGGGTTACCGGTGTGTTCGTGCAGGGAAGGGTTTGTGCTGAACAAGACGAATCAAGCATCCTGTATCGATCATAACGAGTGTTTGCAGACGAAAGATCACAACTGTCAGCAGCGGTGCGTCAACTTGGAAGGTTCCTACAGGTGCGATTGTTACGCTGGATATGAGAAGAATGATCTTGGGCAGTGTATTGATGTGAATGAGTGCTCTGTTAATAATGGTGGCTGTGGATCGAAGGCACAGTGCATCAATACGGCTGGTAGTAGTCGGTGTGCGTGCCCGGTTGGTTTTAAGTTGACGACGGATCGCAAGAATTGTGCCGAGCTGAAGGATAACTGCAAACCGTTCGAAACACCACGAAATGCGGATGTGCGGTGTACACGATCCCGACATAAGACGCAACTGTTCTACCGATCGAAGTGCATCCTCACGTGTAAGAAGGGTTTTAAACTGCACGGACCTTCGGTGCGACATTGCAATGGTACTGGCGAATGGGACGAGGGAGAATCCATCTGCGTTCGTGAGTATCTTTCTTGAGGGCATATTTTGGTGATCTCGTTTTCTTATCAACTTATTCTACTGTCCATTTTCCAGCTCTTGCTTGTCCAAAATTAGCTCGTCCAGAAAATGGTGTTATCCTACCGGTCGCATGTACGGCAGGGAAGATTTTTGCCAACGAACGCTGTGTTCTTCACTGCAAGCCTGGTTTCAAACCGATGACAAAGCGAACTGCTGTCTGCACTCTGTCACAGACTTGGGTTCCAGGAGATAATCTCCGTTGCGTCCCGCTAGACACACCAACAGTGACAGTAAAACCAGTGACAACGACATCTACCGTGGCGTCGGTCAGCATCAAACCATACATCAAGTGTCCACCGGATATACATGAGGTACTGCCGCTGGGTCAGTACACGATGAAGGTACGGATGGAGCGCCCAACGTCGAATGTCGATTGGCACAAGTACGTTGATTCGCATCCCCCTTGGGGCAAACAGCTGGAAGTGGAGCTGCCAGCGGGTGAAACGATCGTCACGTTCCGTGCCCGAAGTCCAACGAACAATGTGAATGATGTTTGTCGAGTTGTGATAAAAATACGAGGTGAAGTTCAGATGGGGATGGGTGTCCTTGGGGATATTCGTTTGCTAACAATTCTTGTTTCCAATTATTCGTTTACTGTAGAGAGAAAACCTCCAACCGTGGTACACTGTCCCGAATCGTTCGAGGTACAGTTGGAACGCAACGAACCGTCCCGGTCGGTGTTCTGGGCGGAGCCCAAGTTCGAGTCCGAATCGGAGATCAAGCAGCTCTACAAATCGAATACACCCGGTCAACCGTTAGCAGCCGGGTTGCATTACATCAACTACATCGCAACCGATGCCGATGGGTTGAGTGCAAACTGTAACTTCCGTGTGGTGGTTAATGGTAAGGATAAGATGAAGAAACCGTTTCCCTTCGGCAGCGACGTAACCTTGAGTTTGCGTTCAGGTCCTCCGGTAGAGGTGATGGAGCCGCGACGTCCACATCTGGGCAGCGGTGGTTCCAGGCCGGCGGAAATGAACCGCCTCGAGAACCACGAATCATATCTCATCTGTCCCGGTAAACCACCCGTAAGGCTGGACGGCAACAATTATCCCGTAAGTAGTAGACTGCACATTGTTTTACACACGATTTGGCACCGGATCCCGTCCATTGCTTCGGTCGATAAGACGAAACCGTATGCATTTGTCACATCTGCACACACACGATTGCCACCAACATCATCCCATTATTATCGCGAACAAAAGCAACTACAATTGCAACATAAGCCACAGCAGAAACCAACCGGGCTGCCAGTAGGCTCGGATCGGTATCATAATAATCATCGCTATCGCCACGAACATCAGCACCATTACCACAATCGCAACCACAACAGCCAGGGGGCATCCGGGCAAACCGCGCTCATAACGCCACTAATGGGTCAAGGTAATCATTCATCTGCCGTGGGACTAACCGTGACCACCTCCTTCACCACCACCAATCATTCCACCAACCACACGAAACCATCCCATGCCGGGTTGCCTAGGCGGAACGATTATCATTCAACCATTCCGGTAGCTTCGTCGCCGAATCGATTACTCTGGCAACGGCCCGCACCAAACTCTAATACCACGAATGCTGCCGCTACTTACAAGCGCACGAACGCCACCGTTAGTGCCATTGACCAAACGCTTCGCATGGACCATCATCCTAACAAACAGGCCGGCGGGCAACGGCAACACTCCGCACCATCGCACCAAGTACATCGATCGCGCATAATACACATCATCGAACATCGATCATCGTCGTCACCGTGCTGCGAGGAGACGGGCGACTGTGGGGAGGAATCGCCTGCGGACAGTGGTTCGCAGGAGGAACATGCCACGTCTGATGGTTGGAGCGATACCAATGCGGAGAGTGTTGAATATTTTATCGACATCTTCCATTGGGTCAGGGAGCATCAGCAGCACCGGCAGCAGCAGCAGCAGCAGCAGTCACTTAGCTTAGGACGACAACGGATCCTTCGCAGTACTGTGCCGCAGCAACCATATCATCATCGTCGCCGTGCCCGGCGGCAAAGCAATTATTAAATTATTCCATACGGTTACGGTCATTATTGTTTCGGTCGCACTATCTTTGCTTCGTTTGCTCATCCAATATAGAACACCAAATCAAGCAACGCTGGAAGTGGGTCGCGTGAGGATTGTGTTTCCTTTTCCGTGGAGGATGCGAAATGGATGGACAACGGGGCACATTGTACCCGTGATTCCATGAGACTAATAGTGTGGGCAAACATTTGGCTATGACATTATGATTGGTAGCATATTTATAGCAAAGTTATTTTTAGCATGTACTGTAACGGTATTTTATTGGGGCTATGAATGATACAGGTGTATGGAAAAGGTCAAAAAGTTGATTTGCAGGTATCTTGTTTTCTTTTGTTAGTACTAAATCGTCCATTGATCCCATTGATAAGACCTAATAAGATAGTTGTGTTATGCGTATTGCGGGACTTTAGACGTTTCGTTTCAGCGGTTAGCATACTCAAAGGCAGCAATGATTAAGTATGCAATTTACAGGACAAAATAGTTTTGCGATAGTTTTTGTGTCATTTTTATCTACAACAAAAACAAAATGGTTGATAAAGCATACATTTGTTTGTTTGTATTATACAAGGTACAAGCGCTTCGAGCCGGCAAACATGTTACTCATGTTAAAAAAGTAATTAATAATTTTCATTTTCAATTAGTTACATTAGAATTTCAACACCCCTATTGATGGGTGAAATTGTGGAGATAATTAAATTCGTTTAATATTTAATCTGTAAATATAGTTCACGTTTCGCCGAATCACCCGCTGTATTCACTTTGTTAGTGTTAGTGCAGAATTTCCTCCCGTTTTGCTCCATCCCTTCAATCATCATTTTCAAAGCGACGAAATAATTAAAATCAAACAGTTCATATTACAGTTGTTTATGGAAAACTAAGCGATGGTATCGGTATGTCATGTATAGCTAATAGAATGGGAACGTGTTGTGGGAAGACCTTTATAACTGGTCCCGTTAATTTCGGTATGGTTTGCGCCTGCAAACGCAATTGCTAATGAATAGCTCAATATGCAAAGTTCTGTAACTCTCATCAGGGAGAGAATTGATGGACATTTCCATTAAATGCGCGAACCGTTTTCAATGTACCCGTTCGCAGAACACAATAGTGATTGTGTAGGCTTCGGTTGCGCATCAGCGGATCATCATCCTTTTCGCTGAAAATTGATTGCAGTGTGGAAAGCAAGTGAAGTGTTCTGTTGCAAATTTGTGTACATGATCTCTGAGCACACGGAAGCAGCAGTATTTCGAGAGGTTTTTTTTGTGTGTTGTCACTAAACTAAACAACGTTCCCCGATATTGGCAGGTTAGGCTAAAGATAAAGTTTGAAATTGGAATTGGTTTCCATGGATGGTGTAAACCCTCGTAGCTCTTTGTTCAATGTCGTTAGCTAACTTTTGTGTGTCTATTCTATGTAAAATGAGAATATGAACGATCGGGAACAAACTCATATGCCGATGGTGGAATTTTTGCTATGAAAACAGCACAACTGGTTGTGTTTGTCATGCGGATTGCATATTTTCACTACTATAAACAGTCATGCGCCTGAAGGTATACAATTTGTGCGACAAAATCGCTTAACCAATAGATGGATGATTTTTTATTAAGTTTTTCTAAAAAGGTTGTTTACTGTAAACAACGACAGCAACAACAAAGCATTGAAAATATTTTCTTTCGAATGTTATCGCTATATTGCTTGATAGATTCGTGTAATATATTCGCTCTACTCCACTCTTTCTTCTTTCACCTGCACACGAAAGATGCAGATTTGAAGGACTACATTCCACTCGACTACAAAGCCATTGTGCGGATTCTGTCGGCGATCGTGTGGCACAATTGCCAGACGGGACAAAACCGTTATGCAGCGAATGAAATTCTTCCCATATCTTGTGTTGCTCCACGTTCGGTGTTCGTGTCCATTCCGGTAAAGAAATTGCGTCAAAGAAAATTGTATTCACACTGGATGCCTTTCAGCGATGGTTTATATCGTTGTTCGTACCGATCACAGGAACAAACTCCACCAGCCAGCGATTTGGTTTGATCCGCATGGGATGAAAAAAAGGGAAAAGAAATTCATCTCACTGCACTGCCATCATTGCCACACATTGTACAGTTGGGTCACTTTGTATTCGATGTGCCACGGACGCACGGACCGATACCATTTTCCATTCGAATCAGGCAAGGTGTTGGGGGATGAATGTTTGTGATTTCGTTCGCCACCGTTGCAATGGTTGCCATGGTATGGTTGGCTCTATTTCACATGCGTGCAGTTTATTTTCTCTCTCTCTCGCGTCCTTATGTTGTGCTACTTCCGGTTGCATTCTGCGTAAACTCATATTTGCCCATTCAAAAACACTTCAAACGAATGGTAACGGTTGGTTGCATTGCGAGTGGTGTTTCTTGTGCTTTTTTTTAATTTCCCTTTCGTACAGCTTTGTGAACGCGAGGATCCATTCCGATCGCTTGCTGCCTATGCGAGACACAATATGCTAAAGCTATTTATAGGCAGGCTTCTGTACAGCTGGGTGTGATTCTTTCCTTTCTAATACACTTTTTTTCACTCGTTCTCTGATGTACTAAACGCAACAAACAAGCGAAAAGAAGAAAAAAAGGCACACAAGCTCTTTTATGAACTTCTCTACAACGCAAAGGCTTTCATATACTCGAGTCCTACACGTTTGTGTCTGATTGTATTCATACCACAAGTAAAGCAAAAAAAGCGAAGCTTCATTTCCGTCATATGATGAGTATTTGGATGTTTGCTGTCCTTTGAGAAACGAATCGTCGAGTCACATTTTTTGCAGAATTTACGCCACGCACGAAAAAGAACCAAGCGGAGCAATATTGCACCTTCTTTCAATGAAAGTGAATGGAACCGTTTTTAGCACGGTGACACCCCAAAAAGGGGTGTGTGTGGGGTGGAATGTTAGGAATGTTGAACACACACACACACGTATATATTTTAGGATCTACGCTGTTCCAATCGAACAGTGAAAGTGTATACAATCGAGCACGGTTCACGAAAGGATTAGCAAGGATTCCATCCAAAACACTTGCCTCATGGTGCCATGGTTTGGACGATTCCCAAACCTGGGGTTAAATGAAAATAATAACTCAGCCGGAAGGATTTGCAGCAGCAGACGAATCGGTCCATATTTTCGACGATAGGATTTAAAAATAAACGATCTATTATTCTATCGACATGCGGCTTAACATCGGCCCTTATCCGTGAGTTTGGTTTGTTTGCTGCAGCATTGATTGTGAGTGCCATAAATATTTCTTTCCTGACGCTCCGTTTGACAGCGGATCGTTTTGTTAGGTGGGAAAGTTTGAAGCTATATCTTAAAACGAGATAATTCTTTCCCTATTCTAAACAAGCCACAAGATTGCAAGGAAATCAACCCAAAAAAAGAAAATATTTCCAACAAAAAGATGCAACTCTTTCACGATTTTTTGATAATGAAAGTAGAGTAACGTGAGCATTTTGCATACTTTAAATGTTTGCTGTTGTGTAACCTTTTCCATGCGAGCGAAAGGTTCCTGTAATCCTTTTAGCTTCTTCTTTTTCCCTTCCCATCAATCAGAGGGAATAGGATACAAACGAAATCGGGTAAAGTCTCATTCCGGGAAAAATACTTTGGTGAGCAAAATTCACTTAACGAAAAGCTTCCACCTTCTTTCTCTAGCGCACTTTGAAGGATGATAAAAAATACATAGCCATGAGAAGTAGTTTCCTAAACCTGAACGGTAACATCAGCATCCTGCATCCTTCTATCACCATCAAGCACGTTGAGGAAGTGGAAAGTTTACAGCAAATTCGCCAAATCCTCAAACCCTGCGTATTAACGATCACCCGATAAAGAAGTGCTTTAAATGGTTTAGTGCACTCGGATGTGGACCTTTGTGCCTAGTCATGCTTTAATATCTGCCACCCAAGCCCCAGCCCCATACAAAACCACCCCCGATGAGGTTTTGCTAAATGTGGCTTACTTTCAGCAGCGTCATTCAGATCATCATCACCGTCATCATCATTACCATCGTCAGTTCGTACATCATTCGAATGAGCGAACATTCGAGCAGGTTGAATGTTCTTCACTGTATGAATCATAATTAAATCGATATTTGCCAACAAACCACACTATGGGGGGTGATAGAGTGGGTAAAACGTGGAAAACGGAGGTTTGCAACTGCTACTGGCAGGCGACGGTACACGCGGGCGTGGTGGTCAGATCGTGGTGAGTGCGAGTTTTGGATTTGAATTGGCGTTTTGCGATTGATTATTATAGCCGTAATTAATTCCAAAACATAAACAATTATACACCACCACCAACACTAACGTCAACACCACGGGTTGGTCCCGAGTCTGCCTCCATCCGGGTGTGATATTATTTAGACGTGTGGTTTGGCACATCGGATGTTCATTTGGATGGCCATCAGCGTACGTGTGAGGACGTCTGTTTTGGACTTTTCGTCTTAGTGGCCATATCCTTCCCTCAAGCAAGTTCTGGGTAATTGGTGATGATATTTGCCATTCGGAAATGTTTCTAAGATCGGTACAGAAATTTCTTATTAAGTTTGGCTAGCTATTTAATAAACAAATTAAGAGTTTTGATTGAAAACAAAAAAAAAAGTTTGTGAAATAGGATAAACCTTTTCAACCTTTTTCAATACTTCAATAATATGAGTTCGGATAGTTAAGTAGTGTTTATAGTTACTTCGTAAAGCTTCTTTCCAAGAATGAGTTATTTCATAACGTTTCTCTTTTCTCACTCTTATCACTGATAATGGTAATCAATCACATATTGGTTTGCTGCCATTCGCATTCCAATTCTCAATCATCCTGGATGTCTAATTATTATGACTTTCTGCAATCTAAAAATTTCAATTTATAACAGTTGCATGAAACTCAGTATAAAAAATGTTAACTCTTCACTAATTTCTTAATCTGACAAAGTCTTTATTCTCAAGGAGATTCCACTACTTTTTCGTGTAAAGTTCCATTTATCAATGTTCATATCGACGATGTTATTAGCGGATAGGGTCCCGCGGAATAAAAATCGAGCCATCAATTCTCGAGTAACTCTCCTTTCTTTGATGTCGCAAATGAGGGAGAAAAGTCTCCTTAAAAAAATCGTCTTGTCTGAAGGGAAATCTTTTCTTGTTGTCCCTTATGATCAAGAGGAGCCTGACTGAATATCTGTTTGACTTTATATAGGATCTTTGGATACCTCTCAGATCTTGAACAGTATATTATACATGTCTTTTCTAATCAGTTTTCGAGATCTCTTCCTGGATATGTGTCGTCAGTTAGATTAGAGGATGGTAACTACATGACTTTAGTTGAGCTTTAGAACCGTGTATTTAAAACTGATTGATGTAGTGCTTCAATTATTTTTTATTTTATTGTGCGTTTTTTACTCATTTTAAATTGAAATGCTTCTAGTTTATCTGCTAATTATTTTAATCATATTGTGAATTCTTATACGAATGTTGTTCGTTCTATTGCTTCACTCAACGTTCGTAATACCAGTCTGTCAACAAATCTCAAACATCGTTCTTGTCACGCAATGTTGAGTGTCACATCGTTCCCACAATTGCATAATGCCACATTTGCAGCGTGTAAAATATGTACATCATAGCAATTATAGCAAGTGCGATGCATAGTGCGATGCAAATAAATATTACTCGATTTGTCTAACGATAATGAAATTATGCTACCATTTATTGTCGCATCCGTGGCATGTATTCATATCATGCTAGCGGAAATAGCCACAATACACAATATGGTTCATGATGAGCTGGTTAGCGTCAGTTACGTTTTCGATAGCCTGCAGAGAAAATGCATTATTCACGTACGATAAAAGGGAGAACGATTGAGAGGGTTAATTCTTAAAAAATATTATTTACGATACATTAAAACCGATCTGCTTCTGCAAAGCGAAAATCAGCCGGAAGTGTGGAATTATCATCAATTATGGACAATTGGAATCAATCGCCGGTTTTGCTACCACCGGCTGGTTGATAAATGAGGCAACGATCGTTATAATTTACGGTGCGACACTGTTTTTTTTCCTCTCCCACGGGGCAAATCTATTGAACGGATGGGTTTGCAGAAAAATATTGAATAGAGCCAATTTTTTGCTGTAAATTATCCACTCAAATCCCAAACGCAACACATAAAAGGGGGGGGGGGGGGGCGAAAAGGATGGAGAAAATTAATTAAAAACACATGTCCTTTCCGTACCACCCGTTGAAGAGACCTACCCTACCGGATTTTAGCGAGTTTGTGGTAAGGAAAATCTCTTTTGGGAAATTGTACCACCAGAGTGCTGCGGGTGAATAAACTGTTTCCACTGTGCAGTCCGATCGCCGTGTTGTGATCGCTGTGCATTGAGACTGGATGTGGCTAAATGGATGCTGTGGCCTTTCGAATTGTGGTTTTTAGTTCTCGAATGCAAAACTACGGAAGTACGGGCGGCACGTGTCAGCAAAGGGTAAGCGCGTTTTCGGTAAATTGCATCGTGCTGCATACAATTTAATGACACAATCAATCAATTTTCCGGCCTCAATTCCTATTGTCAACGTCGATGGAATTTGTCCTTTTTATCCACACCAGAACACACACACACATACACACTGTGACAATGTGACAGATTTCGATCGTCATCAGCGAAACAGAACCGATTCGGTTTCGCTTCCACCCCAATTTGTATGTCCATGTGGTGCACGTGGTGGCGCGTTTTTTTTCTCTTCTTCATGGTGTATCTTCTATCTCATTTGATGCGGGCTTTATCCGGACGGCTCATTTGTTTCACTTTTGCAGCGTCATCGACAGCAGCTGCAGAAACAGTGGCAAGAATCGCATATCGAATACCACAGCCACCATCAGCTTCTTCACCAACACCGTCAGTACGCGCATCATCAACGGGGCCGGTTTGAACAGGAGCAGCACCAGCAACACAATCGTCCATTGTCCCGGAACCATTTGCCGTTTGTCGATTTCGTTGAGCCAGGAATGTCCACCGCACCGAGAAGATTGAATCAAATCTCACCACCACCGGTAGGCGAACGTGGGGATGTCCTTGATGTGTTGTGTATTTGTGCAACTCATGAGTGTTTTTTTTGTGTGTTGCGTGCGTGTGTGTAAAATTTTCTTTCTTTCCTATTTTTTGTATCAAAACCATTTGTTTGTTCATCGTTTTGCCATGTTTTGACTGGTTTTGCACAGAGTTTGTTGTGTTTTGTTCAGAGCGTTTTTTTATCTCCCTGTCGGAGCTTTTATCGTTACGCTTTGTGTGCGCTGATAAGCTAGCATAGATGGTTCTGTTTTTGTTCGCTCATTTCATTGTTGTTTCGTGAACTGTGTTTGATTTGCATTCTTTGACAGTTGTCCAGGCAATCGATTGGAATCGGTTTTATTTTTATGACATTTTATTTTCTCTTTTTTATTCTATTCATCTTTTGTGTGTTTTGGTTTGTTTTTACCCTACCTTTATTTGTTTGGTGTTTTTGCTGCTAGATTGTATTTGTTTGTGTGATTTATTTGGTTTGTTTTCTACTTTTTATCGATTGTGCTACTAACTTGAATTGGTGAAAATATATTTTTGTGACTTTCTGGTTTTTTTTAGAAATATTTTTCTAACTGCTCGTTCGCACTATTTATTAGCTCATGTAAATTATTGATATTTGATAACTAATTGCATACATTTAGGCGATTATGGTATGAACTATTACCGACGTGAAAGTTTTGTTTTCTACTATATAAAAATTTAATTAATTTTAATTAACTAAATAACTTTCATTATAAGCCGCCTGAATTAATCGCCTGAATCAAATCCGTGTTGTTTTATTATGCCAACGCTAATGATTTTGGTTTAAAAATAGCTTTTCCCTTGCAACTTAATCTTAAGTTTAATGGTTACGACAAAGTACGGTTCTCCTATGTCACCATCAAACGCACATAATACACATGCAAAAAGTGTAATACTTGCAAACGAAAAGTTTTAAGCCATTGTTAATAAGTAAGATTCAAGGGGAAAAACTGCAAAAAAGCCAATTTGGAAACGCTTCCACACGGTTCAATTATTAATGCATAAGCAAATGTTCTAGACCGGTTACGGAGCGAAAGCAACCTTGCTTCGCGCACTTGGCAAGACGCTTCGTCTGGACAAGTAATTGATAATTCATTAAAAGCTACCTGTAAACAAGCGAATTTATTCCATTCACTTCAACCATTATCGACCGTTCCCCTGTATCTGCTGTAGGTTGTACATCTTTTTTTAAACTTCTTTATTTTCCACCTTCGACTATAGCGTTTCATAATTAGATTACACCAGCAAAACGTTCCATTACCGAACTGAAAGTTACAAAAACTACAGCACAGCGCGGAAAGGGTAGTTCGGGAGTGTTTTTGGGAAAAATTTGATTTAGTCCCCATCATAAAGCTTAATCTGCTTTCTGGTGCGGTACCATTCAGGCGGTCCCTCTCGTACGGCTTTCCATCGGTTGGGAAAAGTTGAAGGTTTTGATGCTCCAAAACGGCTGTCCTCCGATCAGTGCAAATGATGCCCCTGTCCGGACGTGCGCTAGAGTTGAAAGTTTGACTCATGATAAATTCAAACAGTACAGCACCATACCCTGGCTCGCTGTTGTGCCCGCCGTTACATAATGCTGGATGCTAATTAAAAATTCCTCCAAACGACTTTTGGGAAGGAAAAGTAAAAAACAAAAACAAAAAACGAGCCGAGTAAAACCTTCCATTTGAGGCCCTTTTGCTGATTATTTAGAAAATGTAGATCATGAAGAGAAGGAAAGATTACCAGACGAGGATGGTGTCATGTCTTTCACAGGAACTTCTGCACTTTATCTACACTTTGCTGGTAAACACACATACACACACGCCGTGCTTTCTCAACTTCTTGTCGATCAGAGGAGTAACTGAAAAAAAACTAAAACGCTAGCCAATTGAGTGCAGTAAGCAAAAAGGGGGCAAAAAGTATTTTTTCGTAAAGTACAGCAAAGCAAAAAAGGGGGAAAACTGCTGACATGGTAAATGAAAGTACGCGAAAGCTCTCAGTCCTGGTTGATATTGGCTGGAAATTTCGATAAGGATAAGTGTTTGCAAACTGTTAAATATGTGTAGAATGTAACAAGAGGGCTAGAATCGTTTTTTTTGAGCTTGTGTTAGAGGCAGTTATGCAAGATAAAAAATCACTTTGAAATTTACAAATTTCTGGCAAAATCCTTTCTTAGATAATGCAGTGACATGTAACAATTTTCAGTAAAAAAAAATCTATGTTAAAAAGTGATTGAAAGTTCTATCTGAAGACGAATGAGAGAATGGTTCGTAATATTCAGTCAGAAATAACAAAGTATGAGAGAACTGTTCACCATTTCGTTTTGACGATCTTCACTTCTTTTTGCTAATCTTTTTTTTTCATGTCGACAATAGTAATAAGATTGGTTATCAATTCATAATTGACAGCAACTTGTTGAGGAAATGAAGGTATAAAAAAGAAATCAGTTTCGAGGCTAATTAACGAATAAACTTTTGTAATATTATTCAGCAATAATGATGAGGCCGTAAAGAATGCAAATGTTTGTCAGAAACTTGCAGTAAACAAACACAAGTTAAAAATTTATTTGCCGTTTAAGAGAAGAAGCAACTTCCAAGAGCTAGTTTGAAGGCAGCAGTTAACGAGAAAATAAACCAAAATGCACGATCATCTCGTTGTAATCTTATGTTGCTGACGCTAAGTGTGAAACAGTGTCCAAATTACAGTAAAATAATGGAACAAACGCATTCATCGTGTGGCCATCCACCCAACAGATGGTGTGGAAAAAGTGTTGAGAGTAGCCCGTTTAGCAACATTCTTCAGCTGCATCATTGCCAAACGTGAAATCCTTGAAAAGGGGTAAAGTTGTGCTATCGTTACGTTCTTGCGAATCTCTAGAAACGAAGCGTAAAAGTTTTGTAACTTTCTGTTCATTCTAGCAGCTGGCCCGGCTGAATCGGATTGCTGGGCGGAGGGTGGGAAACAAGGACATGTGCGACGGTTATTTATGTTTGTATACTGTCGATCGTTGGAGCGGGAAACTTTTCGAGCAAGAAAACGGCGAAAGCACTTTCTTGTTCACTTTTTGTTGATTCCTGTTGGCTTTGCTGTGAGCTGTGAGTTTGTGTTTTCATGATTTCGCGAAAGTTTCACGGAACTACACAGCTAGAGTGAGAGAAATGCTAGAGCTTTTAAGGAGGAGAGGAAAGGAGTGCAAATCAAGAAAAGTGATTGCAAGGAATGGGGGCGTTTTTGCATTCGCATATCGCACGCCTGCCAGCCCGAGCAAAAGGTGGGTTTTTTCTTGTGTCTTGCTATCACATCAAAAACAACATCGAAACAAAGCACCAAGAACCGTTCGGGCTGCAAAACAAACGCAGACAAGTTGTAAAACGAGCAAACGATTGTTCGCGGCATGTCTTTCTGGCTGGTGAGTGGTGACAACGATGCGAAAGACTTTTTCGCTGCTTTTGCGCCACTCGATGAGTCGTTGGCGCAGCTGCACCGCTGGGCATCCGTAGTTGCGACACGTTGAAAGTTTCCCCGAGCCAGCGGGATGAAATGTTTATCACTTGGCAAGTGATTTACCGTCCGGAAATGAGAGAAATATTGAATGATAATTTGTTCGCTAGGAAATTTGTTTTTCTTTTGTTTGTTTTATCATTTTGTGCTTTTAAACTTGCGTCGTTTGGAAATTGTAGTTTGATCGCTTATCAACTAGTTTCATATGACTTTAAAATTTTTCACAATCTGAAACAAGTCAGTTTGTAAGCAAACAATAGAAGAATTATATCTAAAGAGGAGCTGTAATTTTACATTCGTTTTATAAACTCTTCATCAACTACTTTTGGTTTGACTAACGCGGCATTGCCATTTGGGTCAAATTCGATAACAAAGCAACGCTTAAAAACTCGTTTGAAAACTATTTAAAAAATAACACAAATTCACACTTTTGTTTTTACAAAGGACACATTAACAACCATCCTCTAGCGGGAAATGAGTTTTCCATGAATCGCAGTCAAGTTAATAAACATTACGTGCTTCAGGGGTTAGGGTTGCGATATTGGAATTTTTGCGCCAGACACCGATTGGGTGCTTCGCATTCGGTGGTTATTGACTTTGAAACCGAACCCCTTAAACGTTAGGCAATTGCGGTGTGTATTTACCGTACTGTGGCAAAAAAGGATGTGGCAGATAGAGAGGAACCATATTTTTGACTTGGAACCCGTACACCAACATAACGTGTAAACGTTGCACATAATTGGCGGTTTTTGTGCTCCAGTCCAGGTTGCGTGTGCATGTGTGCGTGGAGTTTTGCGTTACGCGCATTGCATGTGAGTTATGGCTTTGATTAGCGAACGGGTGTGCCAGTGAAGTGGAAAAGGTAATTTCGAAACCCATCCCACATGCCGTTTCGTTTCTTTTCAAAGCCCAAAGGTGAAGGGATGAACGGAAAATGGTATACATGATGGAAGGAATTTTAACGTCACGTACCGAATGAAGCCTTGTTAACGAACGTGGAACGTGGAAAGTTAGTGAATCGATCCTTAATAAACTTTGATGTTTGGAAATTGCATACTTTTAGGCACATTTATGAAAGAAAACTCCTAAAGTTATGCAATTACCTGTTATGAAGTGTGTTGTTTAAATTCTATTTCAACAATTAATAACTAGAATGCAGTTGTCGTTTGGCCAATTTGATTTTTTTTTAATTCTGTGCGCTTCAAATACGTTCCACATCCGCAGTGCAGCCCCAAAACCGCATGTTGGTGCAGGTTTGCTTTCGCACTCGGTTGTGTATGGTTGCGTACCCTGTAAACAGTATTTGTGGCTTACAACCGTATAAACAACACTCGTACCACCAGCGTGTGATAGCAGCCGCATCGAAAACCACATGTCCACAATCACACCGTTTACCACCCAGCAAAAAACACCCAAGCGTACGAAACTCGTCCCACGCAACGAAACCACCAAAATGGAACGGGAACGGGGAAAACCTGTACCGCCACCGATTGAACTTTCCCTGTTGATTTGGGTTCAAACATCGTTTTTCCTCCCACCATCCCCCCGGGGGGTCGGTCCATTTTACCGTCGGGCTCTCTAATCGATGTGCCGGTTCGGTGCACTTTATTTGACTTTCCGGTTTGGTACCGTAAAAGTTGACTCGTACTCGCAACACGGCAGGATCAAAGCGGGGTTCTACTCTTGCCACTTCCGGTGTTGTGCCCTTCGTCGAGGCGCGTTCACGTCCTGCACTGAGACATGCACTGCCCTTTCAGTGGTATAATTAATTTCATTTTTTGCACCAACAAGCTAGAATTTTTGGTCGAATGCTTTAACGTTGATTTTTGGGTACGGAGAGATCGATGAGTTAATTGCGTCTAAAATGGAATGGTATTCGAATTGATTGGAGCGGTTGAGTGTGATTTCGCACGAATGGAAATTATTACATTAGCTGCAGTAACGATTCGATAATTCATTTACTGATCGCAAATTTAAACGACGCATAAAACATTTGTGAAGCATGTGAAAAAATCATGAAGGGAAAGGTAATTTGCTGCCATGTTTTTCGCTTTTATTGAAGCATTATCCAATGTTTCAAATTATTTGTAAATTATCTCACGCTATTGCATTTTTGTAATTTTAAGAAACAGGTTACACAAGGTAAGTTCTATTAATATTTTAAGGTCACAAAAGGTGGCAATATAATTATGATTTCTTGAACATTTTTTAACATTATGTTTAATTTTGTTGTTCAACTACTTAACAATATTAATTATAATAATTGAATCGTTTATTGTTAAAAGGTTCATAAACAAAATGGTAAAACTTTTTGAGAAGTACTTCAAATGCATGAAAAAACATATAAAATGCTTTAAAGCATGCATTCTGCATGAAAAAAGAGTCAAATTTAAATGTTCAATAAAGAGATTGAGAGATTAAAACATTGAATTTTAATTTCATCCTAATGCTTTCATTAGCTACTAAAATTGCTTCAAATGCGTTAAAATTTATATACGAGCACAAACAAAATCGCTTGATGTGATATAAATTTCATTAATAAAGTTTTTTCTCAACTTACAGTTGCACGTCCCGCAAGGGTGCGTGGTGAAGAACATACGTATCAAGCAAAAGCTAGCCAGGTTGCGCCATCAGCAAAGAATGTTGGCGCAGCATCTACAGCATCTAGAGGAATCGCCCAACACCAGCCCGGCTCTGATACGCCAACAGCACCAGCGTTACAGTAAGTTCAGCTGTGCAAAGTTCGAGTGTTCTAAATTTTGCTTGTTACGCTTGAAATCGTTATCAAGCATTATGACATTGACATTAGCTAATCTGGGAAAGTGCGCGAAAGAACTGACGTAGCAATGGCTCCTTAAGCACGTGTGACAATGTTTCAAGGTTTTTTCCTTTTCCTACGTGTACAAAATCTTTCGTTCGTGCTATCGTTCGCAGATAATCTGCTTCGCTACTACTCCTCGTGGGACAAGGTCTACACGTCCTCGTCGGCTACTTCAAGGCCATCTACCATGCTGGATGGTGCTTCATCGTCGAGAGCCCTCCACTTGCCTCAGGGGCTTGCCGAACCGTATCCTGCGGGCCGGATGAGTGCATCGCATTATCAACAACCTCAGCAGCACCACCAGCAACATCCACGCCGTTGGTTAAAAAAGCGCAGCCGACCACATGCTGAAGAAATCCATACCAGTGATGAGAAAAATGACAATGTCCAAGAACAGCATGGCGGTCAGTCATAAAGGATTGATTGTGGCAGATGAAAAACTCATCGGTACAATTCCAAAATAGTTGATGGGTTTTTCACCGTTTATGTCAGATGCGAATACGAAAAACCAATCATAATAAACGCTTTCTAATCTCGAACAAAAAGCATTTCCTCGCAAAACGGACGACACTAGGCAGTGTGTGTTTCGTTGGAAACCAGTTACATTCAAGAAGCAATAATTGAATGATCGAATTAATCTTCATTTTTCAAATTCTACTGCATCGCAACAGTGTCCTATATCATCCCTGTCAGTAGACATAGAGCGATCTGTATTGCTAAGCAGCAAGCTATCATAGAAAGATGATTCTGTGATGCAATTTGCATACATTTAGGCGCACTGAACATTTGGCCTTTACGTTTTGCAAAATGACATCATTAATAATGATGATTTTATTAACAATTTGTTTATTGCAAAAATCGAACTATTCGCATTAGAGTCAACTGATATCTAGATTAAGAAGTCCCGAAATATATATTTTTATATATATTTGTGCGGCATGCAACCATTAATACTGAAATCATGAAGTAAATAAAACAACAAATTATAAATAAACAAAAACAAAATAATACATAATTAGTTTAAAAGGAAAATAACAGGAAAAGAAACTTACCCTTGCAATGGATATCAAATTTTGAAGAAACCTATTTTCGGACAGCTCAAAAGTCATTCACCCACACGTCGATTGCGTTGTGTTCCATTTTCTCTGAAATTACTTCATCACTTTTCCATTTTATTGATATTGAAATTCCGAACCAATCCGGGGGGGGCATAGCATAATGCTTTATACATACTACTTCTTTTCAGCTCTCTTTGCAAAGGTAGATGATATTCATCATTTCACCAGACAGGCATACAGGCTCGTGTTTCAAACCTTCCGCCCGTAACTGGTGGACGTAGGAGTGGTTTTGAAGGAAGTGGGGTTGAAGGAGGGTTTTGCAGCTCTATCTTACATTAAAACCACAGAACTAAAGCTTTTGCCCTACGATTACTAAGCTTCTGTGCTTAGAAGCGTTGCGCTACTGTTTGGTTCAATCATTTGCTTGCACCCTTTGCTTTACTTTTTCCAATGAAATTTATGTTCATGACCGTATGCAGGTATGCACAGGCTTCCCTTTATGATGCTTGTTGATAAGTGACAAACGTGCAGTGTAGGAAGAAAACTTTCTACATAGTGGTAGATAGTTTCTTGGCAAATTTGCATTATTTTGGCGCTTATTACTTAAAACAAGTGCCAGAATATATGCAATCCGCAGGACAAAACACCTTCTTAACTACTCGTTTGTTTCTTTTCACAAGACTCGTGAAGGGTTTATTATTGTTTTTTTATGTAGAAAATGATTTCCCTTTTCTTTCTATTTTCTCTGGTTTCCCCGCTTTCCACGGAATGTTGTATCATCTTATGCGTTAGATTGATAATTAGCAAATTCAGCGAAAGATGCTATGTACATTAACGCCAACCGTGTACATTTTCCTAATCGGTGGCTTTTCCTAGTTGAAATTAAAACACCTTCGCATACTAAACATCATCATTGCTTCCCGCACCACCACTCGTTTCGGTGTATATTGATTTGGGGTTTTGATTAATCCTTTTTCCTTGGAATGATCCTTCGAAACTGCATTGCATCGCTCCGGTTTTATACTGCTTACGACTACTGTTTCCTTACCGTCTATTGGGATCTGTATATGTACGGTTTGATATTTGCTTCTTATGTATAATCTCTTCCAATCCTCTCTTAGCAGAAAGTGTGGAAAATAAGCAGCACAAAACGAGATGTAACAGCTCAATAGAAGTGTGCGTTCTTCTTGAACAAGATATCTCAGTTCTGCTGGATCTCTTCCACCCTTCCATCGTGTATAGAATAAACTCTTGTGTTATTGTATTCCACTTACTCAAGCACCTTTGCCTTGTTTTGCCGACGATAAAAAGCTTGCCTACCTTCTGCATCGAAAAACCGCATTCGAATACTTGATCGAAAAACGGGCACTAGTCGCATCCGTCCGTGTAAAATATGTCCTTCCGCATCTGTACAATTCGTGTTGCGTGTCTCCGTTGGAGATGTTCTGGCCGCCGTGCACTGGAGCATTCCCACCTTAGAAGTAGAACCGATTGTACAGAATCGGTAGTTGGAAGTGGGACTGAGCGGTCGGTTGCTGTTGCTGTTCCGGGTTCACGTTCACGACGATTTTGAAGACGCACTTGCTCTTCCATTCTGCGTCATCGTGCGCTTCGTACGTGATAAGATGGCTGCCAGCTCCAAAGTCTGTCCCTGGGCTCTATTTTCGTGGGAAACATAAAGTCCGTGTAAGTTTATGAAAAAATATACCTCAACACAACTCATTGTACACTTCAAAATCGCCTAAAGGTATGCAATCTGCATTGCTTAACAGTATTAAACGGCTCATAATGGCCTCACAACCCGCCTCATGGATAGTTAGAAGTGGAATTTAACAACTCAGAGCTCAACTTCAATCATTCTACTTACGTTCGATTTCGTGATGGTCACTACACCAACATTGTCCGAAAAGACGGGTTCCTCCCACGTTGCCTTAACGCTCTGGTGTCGGCCTTCGATCGTGTACACCTGCGTGTCCGGACAGAAGTCTACTCTTGGCGGTGAACCAGCTGATCGATACATAACAAATCAAACCGAATTAAATTAAATTGATATAATCCCTTAGAAAACCAGTCTTCAACCGGAATATATACTTACGCAGTACGTTAACGAGGAAGTTACATTCGGTGTGAAGCTTTGAGACTGGATGTCTGGCCGTGTAGCTAACGTTAAGACTACCGAGAGGTAGCGTGAAACTATCTTTCTTCACCCAATATGGCTCGACCTGAACGTCTCGCTCCCAGCTGACGTCAGTTTCGGGACGACGCAATCGAACTGTTGTGGTTTCGGTTTCGTTTGGATGTAACTCCACGTTCACACTGGTCGGACATAGGAGCTTAGGTTGCGGATATCCTTTGCAGGAAAAATGATTCAACAGAAATTAATCTAATTTAGTATGAAGTATGGCAGACTTTTTATTTATAGCATGTTTTATTAAATTATAGAGAATCCTTTTGCGAGGAATATCATACGATTTTCATGCTACTATTCCCTCACTGCTTTAACCATGAATTATTTAAAATTGTAATCTAATTAGTGATTAGGCCTCTGGAAAAAAAACTGTACAAAGCTTCCGCTTGAACACCTTAGACCATTAGTTATCATTGTAAATAGAAAATTTTCCTACTATACATACCGAAGGTGGATCACGTTGTTAATCATGTTGATGATTAATTTAAAAACAATTTTTAAAGCTACCCCCCTAAACATGATTTGTTTTCCACACTAGTTGTATAATTAGGCCACAGATTCAAATCAACACAAATATCAACATTATGGCGATTGAATGTTCAAACACACAACACGTTTTTTTTGCTGTTTGAAAAGGGGAAAACAATTTCCAAAAGCGGTTCTTAAATTGCTTCACATAAAAGGCACACAAATTGATATCACTAGCCAGCCAATTAAAGTGCTGTTTATTTTCACGCTTTTCATTCACCACCATCACCACCACCATCACCACCACCAGTCTGTCCACCTTTTTCCACCGCTGTCGTGCTGGATTTCCGCTCGACTGAAACCGTCATTCAATCAGCGTTCGGTTGAGTGGAAAACGCTTCGCCGTAATTATCATGCCATTATGATGCAAAAGTTAGCCGACGGGAAGTGGTCCTGTTTTATATTAAAATGTTGCCATTGCTTTCCCGCAGAGTGGTGTGATTGCGGTATTTGGTGGCAATAAAAATTTGGCCTTTACCAAAAAAATCATACAACACCCCCGACTGGAGGTGAGGATAACAGAAAACATCGAAACAAAAAATTATTCGAAAAAAGAACAACAATACATAGTACAACCAAAAACATCACGCTGCTGAAGATTTTGCTCCGAAAACAATCAAAAGACACGGTGCAAAACATGCAACAAGAACAAAAAAAAAAACGTCCCTCCGCTTCACGGTTGTTGCTGTCCGCAAGCCAATTATGCATATCCGCAACAACGATCGGTTTGCGCATCTACTTACGTATGCAGGTGCCATTCTCATCGCCAATCCATTCGCCGGTGGTGCCACAGATTTTGGAGAATTTTCCCTCGAGTCGATAGCCGGTCGGACACTTTAGGATGCATTGGCTGCCGGGACGGTTGGTAATCTTGAGGCTGCCACCGGTCGGACCATCCGCAATTTCGTCAATCGGTCGGCTGCACTCGAGGTAACCGTGGCGTGGTGGAAACAATGGTGGGCAGGCAATGTCCGCCAACTTTAACGAGTCGTTCAGTACTGGAATGTTGGAAGGAAAAATCGGAAACAAACGAAAGACATAAAGTTTTTTGGGAATTTTTTTGGAAGATCATCACCTGCATTGCAACAAAACTGCATTTGAAGATTTATGGTAGAATCAGTCAAATAGGGCTAAAAGCACGTTCTCCTTTGATGTGGTTGTTGAGAAGAGATTTAATTATAGTCGACATCTAGCTGTGCAAAGGTTTGAGGAAGTCATAATAAGTGGCCAATTAAATGAATAAACAAATGCTTCGCAACACGCAATTTTTATGCCTAAAGGTTTATGCTGGTCTCTGTTTCTCCAACAATTAATTGAAAGAGTAATTGAAAAAACCCCTTGTATTTAACTTTCTGTACACTTCCTTCACATTAATTACGCTCACCATTAAACTTGCCTTACGCCGGGTAAGAAGAAAAATTGCTTCAATTGCCTGTAAATGAAATCCTCCCAGCGTAAACATTCGCTTCCATCAAACTATTCCCCCGATCTTATAGAGGCATCCGATCGATGGGCACCAAAGTACCGATGAGTTCGATGAAACATGACTCCATTAAAGTTCGGTTGTTGATGCTTCGCACTGGACACCTGTTCGAGTGTTTATGAAGCGAGGGAAAGGAGGGCTTATAATTTATGCTGAAGTGAACTTAATTAAAATATTTCACCGACACCTTCAGTCGCTGGACACCGCCGCCCATCATGGTTCAAACACCGTGAGCTGTTTAATAAGAAAAAGAAAAAAAAGTTTTGCTAGAAGTTTTCTTCAGCAGTTTCAGTTTCTTTATTTTGCACACGGTGTTGGTGGGTAAAGATGGTTGAGCAGACACTGCCAGCAGTAGTCGAAATTAGATCCTGCTTCTCATGGCATTTTCATTCTGGCCGTTACTTGGTGCCGGGGACTAATTATACGCTATTTAGTCTTTCCACAGTTCAGATGGGATGGGGATTTTTTTTTGCTAATTCCTTTGGGACGCTATGATCCCTTGTCAGTTGATTATCTGTGAGATGAAAATCTCACAAATTTTAAAATCGTAAAACTTTACGATAACCTTGCATTTGCTAAAGCCTTGTCACATTGAACTGTGTCATTTCCAAAGCGAAACAAATTCATCCGCGGGTGTGTTTTTTTGTGCAATGTACCACCCTTAATTCGTCTTCCAAAAAGTGTCTCTGTGGACACTTAAATTACCGCTAAACCGTAGCAAAATCCGCAAAATTGCTTCCCAAACGCCAATGAAGCTTACCGGCACGAAAGAAATGCGTCCGCTTTCCGCTGTCAGTACGGAAGCACCCGCCGAAGATCATGGTGTGAAAATTTGCATTTTTAATCAAAATTCCATTCATTATCGTTCATTAATTTTACGCTTACACCGGCCGTTCGTTGTTGACCTCCCCAGGGGGGAGGAGAAGGGACGCGGATCTGGCATGCAGCTCACGTCGGTGAAGATTTTTTAATTTCACATCCTCCATTTCTTTTCTCGTTTTTCGCTACTCTGCTTCCTACTGAAAGTTTGTTTTTTTGGTGTGTGTTTGTATGTAGTCCTTTCTCGTATGCCACTTGAACTTTACTTGAAAAAGTTGTTTAATTCATTCAATTCATCGAAATTTGCTTTTGTCAGTCCCGTTTCCCGTTTTTCACTGGGTAAGAGCGTTGTCAGGTTTTGGAATGTTGGTTCAACATTTTTGGCTCCCTTCGTTTGCTTGCATTTTGGGCGCGTTTGGATGAAATGTTCTGCACTAACATACCGACCGTAAATGTGACCGCAAAATCTACTTTTTTTCTCTCCCCTGTGTCCGAAAGATCAAAACGATGCAGAATGAATTTTCCATTCGCGCATTTGGTGGGATATAATTAGTGCTGGAATGGACCCAGCCGTGAATGTTTGCCTAATGAGCCATGAACAGGACGTGGCCCATGATTTCCATCGCGATAACATTTACGCCGGGTCAAACGAGCGCACCAACACGCGAGCTGTACAATGAAAGCTGCTTGTTGTCAAGAAAAGTGTAAATTCTTGAATGAGCAAAAGTGAGCAACGAAAAAAATAACAAGCAAAAGAATGCTCTTCATTAAAAACACTTTTCGCTTCGAAACGAAAAACTTTCCCATTCTCAGCTGCAATTTTCCAACCAACCATCTTTTCAGCGCTTTCCATGTCGTTTTCTTTTCGCCGCACTGGACGAAAGGTAAATTTTAAATAATTCAATTAATTTGAAATGGCCACCGACAACGTTTCCACCTCATTGGGTGCCTTTATCAGTGTTGGTGTAGTTGAAGCAAAATGAAGGTTGGCTTTATACACCCACACCACAGAGGCCAGTCTTACAATTCCTTTTTTTTTGTAAACCCTCCCATTAATGAATCTGCACCGATTTGCACGTGGCAGTTTTCTTCATTTCCATTTAATCCTACTCTCACTGTGTGCGTTTCCAATTGTTTTGTGCTATAAATTTTCATTGCTTCCCTTCCAAAAAATGGGCCATTTTTGGCTGGGTAGAAGAAATGGAAGACGCTCAGGCTTGTAAACGTTTCACTCAACAAACAGGAAGTGAGAGTATTGAATAGCAGACGTACCAGTGTTACTTTCTATTGATGGGTTTCCTGTACCGCCACTACTTCAAGCCACCGTCTTCGTGCCCGAGTGTCCTGTTATCAATTCCTTTTCCGCGCTCTTTGTGTTAAATCGAGTTTGATTTCCGATTCACATTTATCACTTTCACGATTGGTTCAAAACAGTGATCATGCAGTGGAAAGAAGGCACATTAAGTAAGTGACATCTAAAGTCCTTTCTTTCTTTCCTGATTGCTACCGTTTCTGAATCGCTAAGTGAAAATTGACATTCACGTCACAGGCGACCCGCTTCGTGGCGCTCTTCAAATGATCGTTGTTTTTTCCTAAAGGAACGTCTTTAGGCAAAGTATTTTCATATTCTTCCGTTGTGAAACGATTTTTCAAACACCACTTGAAGAATCAAACGACAGACCAAGCATCATCTTGATTGTAATGATTTCCCTTTGCTACGGCCAAGATAATGAAATTCATCTTCATTGTAAGCGGGAAAATTAATTAACAGTCTTTCATCGCAAAACTTATTCACTACCGAGCGCAAAACTGAGCTCACTTTGTTTGTACGCAAATAAAGGATATTTTTAATTAATATTTTGTCCGCACACAAACACACCCAATGGGCAGCGATGGCCCTTACTGCTACGTTATCCATTTATTCATCGGGTGACACTCTATTAGAGCATTGGCTTGGAGTGTTTGGAATTGTAAGCGTCGTAAATTTAAATGCCATCACTATTGTAAGCTAATTTGTCAACTCCAACTAGCTGTACATGTAAGCACAAAGGAAACGATTACCCTCTTGCGATTGTGCAACGGTAAGCGGAATGTTGTCTTAGACTTGGCACAGGATTCCATGGAGATCACTTTCAAACACCACCTTAATGATGTAATATTTTATCTCCATTTCCAGCCTTGGGATGCTGAAGTGTTTTCATGGAGGGTGTCCATCCCTCAGTGGGAGGGTGGGAGGAGGTTAGAAAATAAATCAAGCCCTCGAGCAAGTTGGTTCGGCACGAGTCAAGCGTCTCATTGCTCTTTTACGCCGAGGACGAGATGAGGCTGATCATATCTTGATATCAAGAGCGTTCAGTCGTACCCTCAATACACTCAACCACCAAAGTTGTGTTGATGGTGAGCAAGGCTAGATTAAGATATTGGCTTCAGTTTCATTCCCATGGCTCCGGATATTGCATTATCGTTTCCAAGATGTACACGACCATCGACACGGTGCTGTGCGTGCGATGCCCTGTTTATGGTTCGGTGATAAATTTTGGTTTCCATCAGCCAAAGTTTTCACACCCCGGCATCGGTTACAGGGGGAAGGGTGGTTGGGAACGTAACACTGTTCGGTGACGTTTTCCATTAACGTGCGTGCCATAAATCAATGAGTGTTGGCTATCAAAACGGTAATTAGATTATGATAAATGTTAATATAATTGTTTCGAGTAAGCGACTTTCCACGACCGAACGACCGAACGACCGTAGTGCCGCGTACCAGCACTGATGCCTAATCCACTTCTGTCTCGACGGAAGTATGCTTCGATAAGTTCTGGTAAATATGATTTGTACGCCCATATGTGGACGAGGCACAGGTCGATGTTTCTCCTTCGAAAACACAATCAAGGGTAGAACGATCATGCTGAGATGTTGCAACAAGGGATTTCAAAACCAGCACAAAGGAAACATGTTTACTTACCGAGACAGGAACGCTTGTCGACGTCCAACTTGAAGCCATATTTGCACGAGCAGTAGTAGCTTCCGTCACTGTTGATACAATGTTGCTGACAGCCACCATTTGAGATGCTGCACTCGTTCGTGTCTAGAACCGGGAAGAGAAACAGCGGAAGTGGAGGTTTTAAGCGAAACATACTCTCCATATTTCCAAAGAATGGTTTAATTGTGTAAAACAAGCACACAAACATGCCAATTAAATGCGGCCACCTACGTGTACGCCATCAATATTGAAAGGTTAATTCGAAATGAAAGGCTTTACCTTTTATATTTACGCTTTATATCTTCATATTGTACAAACAAACTTTTTTTTATTTTTAATTGGGATTTTTATAGAACGATTGAGCTATAACAACAATTACCATGGATCATATAAAGCTATGAACAAAAAGAGATGACGATTTATGTACTATCAACAACATAACAAATTGGAATTTGTGTATAATAATAGATAATAGATAATAATGGATTTTATGTATAATAATTATTTGTGTATAATAGTTTCATTAAACAACTGATATAATTATTTTAAGATTTGTTTTATCAAGTGCTTGAGTTGTGGAACTAAAAATCATATGGCATTCACTATAGAAGCAACAAAGTTTGTTGAGATTTTTGGTCTGAAATAAACCCATGAAAACTCATTTAAATTAATACATGTTTCATCCATTTCCATTACAGAACAAACAAAAATTCTTAGATTTTTTTTAAGATTTCCTTTTTTAACAATTGTTTTGTTCACAGATAACACATTCTACCCAAGCAAGACGACATTCCAGTTCATTTTACATATTTTTTTGCTTTAAAATTGCTCCCTCCAAAAATTGCATCGAATCGAAAGTCTCTCCAATAACATCAAAAATCCTTTAACTCACCTTGACAATCGCCCATGGTCGTGTTGAAATGGTAGCCTGTTGGGCAGAGCGTGTCATAGTCCGGTTGCTCTTGTTCTCCTGCATCACCCGCACCACTAGCCGACCTTCCCTCAGCGTAGTCTCCACCACCATGTTCTGTGCCCTGTTCGCAACGGTAAGACCCGACCGTATTGATGCACCGTCCGTGACACCGATGTTCGCTGGCAATCGACCGTTGGTTGGCACACTCGTCCACATCCACGCATGTCTTCCAATCCTCGTCCAGCATGTAGCCCTCGGGACAAACGCAGAACGCTCGCCCAAGCGTATTGAGGCAGGTGTGCGAACAGCCACCATTGTTGACCGTACATTCGTCGATGTCCTCGCAGCTATGGCCGTCGGCCGCCAGTCTTGTGCCCGGCAGTCCATCGCAGGTGCACCTGTAGCTGCTCCACGTGTTGATGCACGTATCCTGGCACGGTCCGTGTCCGTTCCGGAGCAGGCATTCGTTTACATCTGGTAAGTAAGGAAAGCATATCGCCGTGAGTGCCATGAGAAGGATGAACGTTGACGGTCGGCCAACAAACATAGGTGCCTAAAGACCAGTTGGAAGGCTTCCGATTGTAAGGATTAAATAATGAAGAATCTGCTGAACCGAAACGATTCGGAACTGGGTGGAAAGTGTTTTTTGGGCATCCTCGACAAACCATGGTTCACTATTTTTGTTCGCCATTTTTATTTCCCCATCTCAAAATACTGCTTCATTCACATCGTGCCAACTGACTGAACTGGACTGTTGACTTCTTCAGCTGCCGTTTTCGATCATTCGATTGAGTCTGGTACGGTTCATACCATCACCAGGGCAGGAAACGAAATCGAACCCAACGCAGAACGAGCGAAGCGTTTTCATATTGTTGCCCCAAAACAAAAAAATGCAATCAACGCAAACCACACCCGGTTTCGGCCGTACGTTTGCTGCATATAAATCAATGCGTAACTATCAAGTGATGATGAACTTCGAGCTGTGCACCAAATGATGGCCGTAAGTGTTGGGTAAATTGAGTTTTTTTGTGTCTGTGTGTTGGGTTAAGATTTTTCCATTCTTCCGAGTGCGCTTTGATGCGAAGGTTTGCTTTTTTATTCACCCTGAAAGCCGTACGGGCTGATAGGAAAACGCACTCGGAACTGCATTCCGAATCGAGTGCAGAGTTGGTTCAGTTCTAATCCTATACAACGGCTCGCACCTCTTATCAACCAAACCCCACCCAGGGCGTGGTAGGTGGAATGTTTCAACGATGGGAAGTAAATACAAACCCCTGTGCTGTGGATGGGTTTAAGTGGATGATGTGTGAGAGTTGTTTCAGCTCGTTTTTTTGCGAACATTGAGGCAGCATTTTCTTTTTGATTTTGTTTATCGCCCGAAACGATTCTCCCAAAACACATACATTTCGCAAAAATCGGTGGCAACAGAACGGCTTCTGCTAACCGTGTGATATCCGGCCAACAGTCGAGCAGCTGTTGGGAAACTCCATTTCGATGAAAACAATGCACAAAATGCGTATTCTAGCTTTGTGCATTTTCACCTAACTTCAAATACAGTTATAGCACCGGTGCGTTGTTTTTCTATTGGTTTGTCGAGTTTTTAATTTACGCTTTTCAACAGCACTCGGAGGATGTTCCCCAAGGGTAGTGAACGAATGAACTTTTTTCCGTACCCAGGCACTGGACTGGACAGGCATGTTTGCAATGCTTTTAAGGTTTTGCCGGTTTTTGGATCGTGGTCACCGAGACAAGAAATGTTGTGGATTTTGCGCCGTAGATGAATCGCTCTAAGCTTGAGAGATTTATTGCGTACGGTGGAACGGTTCTAACGGCTTAGCGTTTACGCAAATGCGTGGTTGACGTTTGTTTTAATGAAGTCACTTGTTGATCTTTTTATCATTTGGATGGTGTTTGAAAGTCATAAAGCTAGGAAATAATATTACCAGCTATATCACTTGTTTATTTAAAATGAAATTTTTATAGTTTAAGTTTGTAACATATTTTGGTTATGCGAAATGATTTTGTTCTATTGTTTGTTTGATTAAATAAAAAAGTAAGCAATATTATTAGATGATGATTTGGAGAATATTAGTTTATGCTCGAAACAATTTTCATGTAATCTTTAAATCCTTAAAGATAAAAATTTTAATAAAAAAGATAAAAAAAAATATTATTTCTTTAAATAATGGAGGCGCCTGGTAGTTAAAGAAATAATAAAGGAAGAATAAAAATAGCAGGTTCATAAATCTTTGGAAATAAACTCTGTAACAAATAATATAATAATACTCTTAGATTATTAAGAAAATCTACGTTTTTTCTTATTATATAATGTAAAAGTTTAACCCTACAAAGGAAAACAACATTTGTCCAATCTTATGAAACATTCATTATGATAAAACTTTCGTAAAATGCAATAAACTAAATATGTTGCGGTTGTAACCCAAAACCCATACGAAGAACAACCACACACAAATGTTTTTTTTTCTCCTTTATATTGTGTGATTTTCAGATTCCATATTGTGCACCTGCCATTCTTAGCATACGTGCCCGGCATGCCCACGTTAATTTCTTTGAACTTCGACCAAAAAGGAAAAAAAAAAACATTCACACCCTTTTTTTTCTCCAACTTTTGCTTTGCCAATTTGCTTCTGTTTATTTGAGCATCCTCAAACAAAAGCTATTCCGATCGATAAACCGCACGTGTTGAGTTGTTGGGAAATATCACAACATGCATGCGGTGCGTCTAAGATCATTTGCTTAAGCTTTCGCTTCTGATACAGGTGTAGCGAGTGGGTCGTAGCAAGTGGTAAACATCGAAAATACAAACCAGAAAACGAGAAAGCTTTTGAAAGAGAGATAAACAAATGTATAAACAAAGCTTGCCCGGTGCCATTCTAACGTTCGTTAGCAAAACCCATCCTTTAGAAGGTAAATCTCACCATGGGTAGAATGTTTTGTTTTTCTTTTTTTCCATCTCGCCGTGAAGTGGAAAGTTTTTATCCATTTCGAACCTAGAGGGAGGAAGGGACAGAATGGCTTTTCATCCACCCGATTCGGGTGCTGGCGTCATTCGGTGAAGCTATAAACTTCTCATTCACAAAAACCAAAAGTTCCCTACAATCAGTTGCGCAATCGGTGGCAGGAGAATGCCTTTTTTCGCATCCCTAATTTACCTACAACTTGTGCTTACAAAGGAGGATAGTGTTTTTTTGTGTTGTTGTTGAGGGTGAACGACAAGGCAAATAATGTAACAAAACAAAAAGAAGAATCAGAAACAGTCCCAAATATCCTTTCGGTTCTCGAAAGCTAAACAACGATCGAAGCTCATTTACAGTTTTGTCATCGTGTGCCGGTTGGATGGTGGAACCACAAACTACAGCTGGTGTTCGGGGTCGTATGTACGGAAGTTTGTCGTTAGGACGATTCCCCTAGCACGGCTTCGGCCTGAGACTAAAGTGTGAAGGCAAATGTTTTCTTCCTTCTCAGATAGTAAGCAACCCAAGGGCAAAGCGGTGCCAAAGGAGTGGAAGGAAGCTGTAGTGCAGGAAAACGAGTCATTACCGACACGTTCAGTAGCCGTTTGTGTAAGTGCCAGGCCGGAAGACGAAGGATAACATACCCAGATTGTGGATAATCATTAGTGAGATTGAATTCCGGAAGGACACACTGTGGTCAAGCGCTGGTAATCTCCTGGTCATTCCCTGCTGCAACGGAAGCGGAACGAACTGTTGCTGTAATTTAAACACTGACTACACTGGTGCAATGGAATATGGCAATGCATGAAGTGCATCGGCCAACCATAACACCGGTATTGCTCGTCGTTTTGCTAATTGACTGGAAAGGATGAGTTTTTGGGGGGTCGGAAAACAACAGTTGACTTACACGTACCTAACACTAAGGCGACACCGGTTGACACCGATTTGGTCATCGTTTGACAGTACTAACGGTTTGTGTCGCTCGAACGCTCGGCAAGGATTTAATATAACTATAGATGCAACTGCGATACTTTTAGCTACAAATTGTACCCAACCCTACATAATCGATCACGAACTGTTGCAATAGTGGAGACGAAACAAATTGTGCAAACAATTAGATGGGGCAACTTTTTCCACAAACTTTCCCCACACAATGGCGGGGCGTGTTGGAAAATCGGTTGGATGAAGCAAGAGAGGTTTCATTTCCTGGTAACAAGTTTTATCTTTGAACCTCGGAACGAAATGCCACAGTTTTATGGTTTCGGGAACTTTTCCAACATCAAGCGGATATTTTCACACACACAGAGAGACAGAGGATACACGCACACGTGTAGAAACATCGGCAAAACATAGCTAGTTGTTCATGGAATAAAGCTGAGCATTATTGTACGCATCGAATCGCACACAGATTGGATTCGGTCAGTCCCCCGGTCTGGTCAAAATCTGGGCCGTGGGTCGTGGTTTTCATAATGGTGAACTATAGCGCTGCACACACACATAGAGTGAGAGCTGTTCACATTCGCACAAAACCGCCGACAGGAGTGGAGCGCATCGGTATCTGCTAACAGAGTCGTACTGCTGCAACTTGACCAAAACGCTAAAATAGTTTTGTTTCGTAAAAATTTTGCCACGAGCTAGCCATCAAGCGTATCGTGCCGAATGGTTTCAGCATCACGGAAAATTGTATCTTTATTCAGGGGAAAATTTCAAAACGTGAACTGCTCTTATACACGTTTCCGCACCGATTTTTTGTGGTTTGGTTTGCGGCAATGCAAATCATTGTATCGTTATAACATTGTGTTGATTGTGCATGCACAAAAATAGTTTTGTTTGTTGACTGACAAAACAATGCAACATCGTTTGAAATAAAAAGGGAAAATTTATTTTCACTGCATGAAAGAAAAATGAAGGGAAATACAGTCAAGGTTCATTTCAAAATTTTTCATGATTTTTACACATTTGATTTGAAGAGAAAAAAGGGTTTTAAAGTATAATTGATGATGTAATTTTTTAATTCATTGTGACACTGTAGCACGACAATAGTACGACTGACATAAATACGTATTGACGGGTTTCAAACGGACGATTTGAGGGTATTTATGTGGGTAAACTAAACTGTCAATTAATTCACACAAAGAAAGGGATATATTTTTAGCCTCGTAATATTAACAACATTAAATTGTTTCTTCCATTCTATCTCAGTAATATTGAATGAGGATTTTTTTGTTCAAAAACAACATACCAAAATCATTTCCCAATCCTAACCCTTTTCTACAGCCCACCATGCGAACATTCGGCATCGAAAGGGATTATCGGCAAGTGTCACACAGCTGGATTAAACAATCCCCGTCCGGGCACGTTTTCCTAGCACAACAAATTGGATTAAAGCTTCCTCAGCACTCGATTTCCAATTAAAATTGTTCGTAATTCATGCGCATAATCGACAAGTTTAAAAATAGAAAATAGTCATCGTGAAAGCTGAACTCCACGATAAAAACGAAGGCATGCGATCTGTGTTGTGGATGAGAACGGTGATAGTCCACCAATTGAAGTGCTTTTGTTAAAGGGTACCGGATAGGAGTGAACCGAAGTTGAACAATTTTCCATCAAATTTCATCCTGCTGAAAGCCGAAATTAGTATTGCGCGTTTTATTTTACCAACAGTGACACTTTAATGAATCCTTTTTCGATTAAATTTGACAGTTTACAAGCGTCGCTCGCTTGTCGTTTTGCATCGCAGTACAAGAGAGATGGTACGAGCAGTGATGAAAAATGTAATATAAATCAAATTAATTCAACAAACGTTTCGGCAGGAGGCAGAAACATTTGGCTGCTTTCCGTTTTTAAGCTAAAACTCGAACGTGCATCCCTAATGGAAGGGTACCAGTTTGATGGAATGTAAACGTAACCTTAATTATTCATGTACATGTCAACAGACAGTATGAGGGCAATGTACAACATTCGCCTTTATTTTCAATCATCGGTACTCGGTGTATTGCCAAGTGTGACGAGACTAATGTATTTGTACAGATAATGTGTGTACAAATTCGATCGAACGGATCTCCCTAACGACGCTATACAGCAAAGAAATGACAAACCTTCGACAGTGTGTTTTGCGAAAGTGTTCTTACTGGAAAACATTTTAACCGACACTTCTGCGAATATACTGCTTACAGCTCAAACATTGCCTGAAGCAAATGTATCGTTCTACCATCCGAGCACGATACTTTTCAACACAACACATTCCAAACATTCCAAGGAATGGAAAATTTGATTATGTAGATCACATTTCAAAACAATCTAAATTCCATAAACATTTATAATCATTCCCGAATGAACCATTGCACGATTTCCGGGTACGGTAGTGAAAGGGTTTTAAGGTATTGGTGTGGAACGTTCAACAAGAACTGCCCCCGGAGCTCTTATTGTCTTAAGCACATAACAAATGCAACCACAGAGCAGTGCATTTCTAACGTCTCTTGCACCGAACAAGGAGACGCTTGAAAACTGCAACTACAAGGAAAAAGATGATGCAAATGAAGATACGCTTCCGGATCTATTCAGTAGGGGTAACTCTACACATCTCGAATCGAAAACAGCACCGAAGAAACCGAACGGATTCCGCCTTTCTCCCGTGACTATTCTTCATCCTGTGAACGTAAGCAAACACTACCGAAGCATTTGAAAATGGGAAAGATCCACCAGCGTCTGATCATGTCTTGCTGAAGAATAGCATCCACACAGCTAGAGAACGAGTGTGCAGTATAGCAGGTTCCGGAACAGGAAGGAAGCTGTGGAAAATTGTGTGCCACCGAGGTAAACTTACCCATGCATTTATTATTGTCCGTAACTCGCAATCCTCTCGGGCATTTGCATGTAAACGACCCGATCGTGTTGGAGCAGCCGTATTCGCACACATCCTCACCGTACTCGATGCATTCGTTGATATCTGTCGATAAAGAGGCGATATAGATGAAAAATATTCGTTAGCAGTCGAATACACTTTACCGTGTTTTTTGAGGTTTGTTTGTTGCTAAAGAAACGAGAACACAAAGAATCGATCCTTCTCATCGTTGTTGTACGTGAAACAAAAGGTCTTCGATAGACAATTAACGGCCAGAAATGACTAACTTGACAGCTAAGAATAGTCCACTCGCAATAATAGTTACGCATGGACTAATGTGCAAATCTTAACCTTTTCCACACACACACAATGCTGTCCCCGGTACCAGTATCGACGGCTTAGTGTTATTTATGAATATTCAATTCAAAAACCCGGGCCCCATATTCAAAATTCATTACTCAAGATAGTCGGTGCATCCGGCGACGGATTGGTTAAGCTTGCGAGCGACCAATCAAGAGATTTAGTGCTACGGTCGATTGTCAGTAAGTCTGTCGAAGGGCAATTTATCACCAGCTATCCCTAGGGTTGACAGGTACGGTTAGTGCAGCAGTTCCCCCTGGCAACCAACTCCCAGGAGAAGTCCACACCGGAGGTCCTGGGATTGCATGTGGGATGCCGAGATTTACGATTAGCCACACTCGTTTGTGGTACCATTATGTTCGTGTTGTTGTAGGTGACGCTTCTAGGTCTGGATACCCACATTTTTTGCCACCCCTTACTGACACAAACTATCATTCATCAAGTCGTCACCAGCGTCTAGAGTGTCTGCAACGCAGCTGCGGCAGCAAGTGCACCGTACCGAGCAGGGCGAATCATCAACTTGTCACCTTTCCTGGGCGTTCGTATTGGGCGGCTTTCTTCTGCTGCTTCCGCAAGGTGCTCGTAGGTGCTAGTGAAAACATTAATTTTAGTCACATGTGTTGCTAATAACTTGAAGTTAGTGGACAGCTTCTGTCTACACAGCGTGCACAATCTGATTGATTAAACATTACAGCGTACGGGATGGAGGGCAATGGAGAAAGATTTACTATTTAATTTATATATTTTTTTGCTACAAGTAATTACATAAAAAGGCTCCCGGATTTCGGTCCGTTAAAGAAGAAAGAATATTTAATTCTTCCACTATTAGTAAGCTTGAGCGCCCCTGCATCTCCACTACTGAAAACTTAAATTTAACGAAATAACCGATTGCGTGTCAGTTTATACCACATAGTGCAGTGCTTGTGCGAACAGTTTTATTAAAAAAAGCTCTTTAGTATTCGGTTTACTATGCTACAAATATTGACGAAACTGTTTCTCCATACAACTATAATTATAGTTTAACATCTCAAAGCACTTTGCAAGATTCTTCTATTACGCTTTTAAATGAATTACATGTAGAAGCAACACCTTCATGTCTCGTGTTTCGTAATATAAACACGTAGCACATGTTTATTCATATATAAATGATGGCAACAGCTCTACCGCTTCTAGTGACGTTTGCGTCAGATCATTTAGAAAGATACACAGCAACGAGCAAATGTGACCAAAGAACCAAAAAAAAAAAAGAGAAAAAAAACACCCACAAAAAATGACATTCAGGTCGGTGGGTGGTTTAACAAGTATCATCACAGTCGTACCATCATTTCTGATAGAAAATGAAGAAAGCAAAAAAAAGCTGTTGATGCTGATGCTAGACGACATCACAAAATGGTAAGTGAGACATTTCTCCAACAGTTGCATTATTTATAACGCCGTGCTTGGGAAAATCTACTTTTCATTTTTCGCTACTACTTTTCTACCATTTTTCTCAACAATCTCCGTGGCACAGCCCATCAGCGCTCATACCATTTCACCTTTCCCCATAGAACCATATTGTATTTTAAGCTGTTGTGCGACTCCGTCACCGTGATGCCGGTTGGCAATCCTCGGGCAAACGGCAAGACCAGGTCAAACACCACACCAGTGATGGCGAGTGAAGTTGACGTATTCAATAAAAAGCTTTTTAAGGGTGGAAACGATTTTTGTTTTACCGTTTCGTTCCGTGTATTTCATGCTGGACGATGGAGTGGCGCTTTACAACTGTCGAGGGGCTTTTCGGGGTTGATGAAATCAACGACCGTTTATAAGCGGTTTGTCTTCGAGTGAGAGGACGAGAGAGAGGGGAAGTTTTTTTTCTTTCTCACGGTGAAAAGCTTCTAATCGAGCGATAGTGTGTGAGGGTGAGAGTATGCCCGTGGTGGAGCAATCATATAATCCGATATTACTGAATCGCAATGACCAAATCGTGTTTCATGCCGTCTTCCATGGTAAGCGGCTTGATTTATTGTGTTTAAAAATCATGAGACAGGTTTAAGTACGGCTAAATAAAGTAGTGCCATAAATGGAAAGCTTTCGTGCGAGTTTGTTAAATAGTAAGATAATGGGAAGGTATGAAAATTTCACCAATCAAGCAACTTTTAGATAATTCTTTTTAATTGAATGATAAAAATTAGAATACTTTAGATTTAGATAAACAAAATTAGATAAACATGAAACAAATTAAATATGCTAAGAAAACCTGAAACAATTTAACCATTTTTGGTAAGTGTTTCATTCCTTCATTCGACCTTAAAGTAAATAATAAACCACCTTTACACAAATAAAAATAAAACACAATGACTTCAAGACATGGGTCAAATCTTTAAAAAAAGGAGCCCATCATCTTGTTCCGCTTCGTTCCCGTGCGAAATGTAGCGTGTCAAAAGGGAAGCGTGGAGAAGAATTTGATCCTTAATCTCCGCGTTAGCGTACAAACAGCACACCAGACCCTGGAGTTAAACGATCCGAAAACCTAACCCGTTAGTAATGTTCTTCTGCTTCAAATGTTGTCCTACCGGTTAAAGACATGGGAATGATTTTGTAGAGAGAGAAAGAGAGAAAAAATCACTATCACTTTTGTTTACTTCCGTGGTTTCTTTTACAAGGACTAAGCAAACAAAACTGATCGGCAACAATGGATGGAAGATTCTCGATAAGGATTGAGCAAGAAATCAGTATTGGGTTCACATCACTGTTTAAACACAGTTTCGAGTTAGGGGAGAAAAAAGCCCTACGAAATGTAAGCAATAGTGTGGAGGGGGGGCTGCACTTGATGCCAGCTGGGGTTGAAATTTTAATTACCACAAAAGCCACCCGGAAGCCACAGATGGCAAATAAATCATTCCGCTCGATAAAGGCAAAGGTGGTGTGCATTGGGGGACCACCTAGGTTCCAGGGTTCCTGTTGTATTACCTTTGCACCTGTTTTTCTTCCTCTCTTTCTCACACACTTTTTCATCGCATTTCGAATGGCACATTGACCAATTGGTTATCCCACGGGTGCAATCTATACGATGCATTACGATAATTGAATTTTTCCTCTAGACTCCAAAACCTTCGCTCCAATGGACGGTCCTCGGAGGTTCTTCCAACATTTTAATTTTCCAACGCGTCAAACGCGGCATGATAAGTGGCCTTCCGGTGAAGGGGTTGATGAAAAGTGTATGGAAAAGAAATGAAAAAAAAAACGCATTCGCCATTGTTCCGCACGATCGATTACGAACGATAAAGTATGATCAATTAAAAATTTCCTGCAAGTTTCTCTGTGTGTATGTGTGCTAATAAATAACGGTTCGGAAAAAGGGGAACGATTTTCCAGGGGATGGAAAAATAAAATCAAAATGAAAAAGCCACGTATCGGGGCCATTTCTTTGTGCTTTCGGCTTGCAACTTTTCCCAGATACCAGAAGTAGGACGATGGCCACAAACAAAAAGGTCACAGTAAGCATACGAAAGGGCGAAACAATCATGAAAAACACAAGGGCGGGGGATGTATTCACCCTGTGTTAGATCTCAATTTTTTCTCGATTCTTTTTCATGCTTTCGTTCGTTGAGAGAATACCGATTCTCCTAACTTCAAAGGCGGTTGGAAGATCCCCGGGGGGAGGGTTATTGCAACCCTGCCGAGCGGGTTGACATTCATGACCATTGCAAGAGGTTTTCGTGTTTTGAGCGGTAATGCTGGGTGAGCTGATTAATTACAATGCTTGGTTGTAACAAAACGAACCATAAATTAAAGGCGGGTTGCCTTTCGTTACGGTTCAAAGGACCGACAACAGAGGAAAAACCTTTTCTTTTGTTACGTGTCTTTTTTTTGTTTTCAATCTTTTATTTTCCCCCTTTCGTAACTAAGAAAATGGCCAGAAATGCACAGTCAAGCAAGGAGTCATAGAAGTCAATGGTATATCTGCGGTAAGCATTCGAGTACTCACCCACACATCGATGGTTGACCATTTTAAATCCTTTGTAGCAGGAACAGACGGTGGTACGATTTGTGCTGCCCTTGCCCGTTGCCACACGGTAGCAAGCCTGTGGGCAACGATGATCCTTTCCGCAGGCATTTACCGGCATCGAACGCGTACCATTAGTCATGCCGTCCGTGGTAATCGTCGAACCCGATGGCCATACGGTGGAGAATGGTTGCGGCTGACGCTGGGAAGGCTTAATCCGCACACAAGCCGGCCTTTTACCGATCCAGCGCGACTTACGGCAAACCAGATTGGCATTGGCGATGGCACCGGTCGAGGTAACGACCGGTCGGCTTTGTCCGTCCTTCGTCCGCAACCGATACCCCATCCGGCAGTGATACTCCGCCTCCAGGAATGAGTTTTCCAACCCGTACAAATCGTTACTGCATGAGAATGGGGATGTAAGAACGAACGAACATGAAACGGCAACACAGCTCAGCGTAATCTGCGTGGAAATCAAACTATTCGGCGGTAGCTGGCCGAAGCGTAAAAACACGAAATCATAGCAAGACGGTCTGCCTGGTATTCTTCCGAGAACTATACCTACCGCAAATATTTGATGTCACCGTTAGCGATCGCCGGCGCTGGGATGAAGTCGTCTTTCATGCAGGATAAATCGCCCGAAATGATGACGCGCGCAACCGATACCGTCTCCGTGCCTTTGTGATCGTCCGCGGGAAAGGTGACCGTACTGGCGCTGGACACTGTGACACCGGACGGCAGTGGTGGTAGCGGTGGATTGACGAGTTTTCTCTGCTCACCCACTGTGGGTGGAAGAAAATCCGGATAAGCGTAACCATCGAATCGGACGTTCGGGATGCATGAAATGAAGCCGTGAGCAAAAAAAAAAAACAGAAAGAGAGATGAATAGAGATTAGTGTTATGTTGGACTAAAAGCTCCCATGTACACCAGATGTGAGGGTTTTGATGTGACAAAAAAACATAACGCAGCTTAATGTTTCGATTTTGAGGTTTAGTTGTGTAATCATTCATTAGCAGTTGGATGAACGTAATCCTACGTCCATTTCATCATGATTAGAACAACACATACGCATGACATCACAAGGAAATTATCATTCAATTACATAACCAAATATGTAGAATTCCTTCTTTTTTTTCAAAATTCACGTGTTTTAGAGGAATGGGGTTTCGCGTTTGATGGTACGATATAGACCAACTTCTTTAATCTTGCATAGAAAACGATAGTACAAGAGCCACTTTTGTTGGTGATGTATGGCTGTTTGTTGTTTACCCAACAGAACTCCAGAGTGCACACACAAGGATATGGTACGGCTTCAACTGAACAAACGGAAGAACTGATAACTGAACCTATGACCTGTTGGTTGCTAATAGGAAAGCGTTAGCTACACACTCACAAACCAGCGCATATGGTTTGCTGAACAAAAAACTGATTGACAATACAAGAGCCCCGGCTGTTCATATCATTCCTTGCAAAAACGTTTGCTCGGAGTTTACATGAGGCCCCTAGAGATTCAGAAAAATGTTGCGAAACTCCGTTTAAAAAAATTGCGAAAAGTCGCTATACGTGTACTTTCAGCGAAAAATCGCTATTCGAAGCGCGACTTGACGCCATGAAAATTTTTTGTAATGGCAGCCAGGATAGCTCGATGTTGCTGACAATGACAAGATAAACAGATACAAATTCAAAAATACGATCCGTTGAGTGTCTTTAAATATTGTAAAGTTAAAATGTTTTGTGGCAGCTTTTGCTCGGGTCCCGTTGACATTTTGTGCGGTTTTTCAGGCCCCCCAACCGACGGGGCCCTTGGCGGCCGTCTACTCCGCCCACCGCTAGATCCGCTACTGATGACCATCTTTGTAGAGAAGTCGAGAAGCAGACGTACAGGAAAATGCGACAGCTTCAAATGAACAGACGCACGGTGGGAGGTAGAACTGAGAAATAATCCCATGATCATCTCTACTTCACGTGATCCATACCGTCATTGTCCTAAAAAAGCTACATGAAACTAATCTATTTGCAGATGATGTGCCCTATAAAACAAACTATTTCTGCTACAAAACCATCTCTTCTGTATTATTGCCAAGGTTTTGAAAAAGGTTGCAGATAGTTTGACAGTAAAAGTGTAAAATGAAAAAAATGTAGATAATCCATATATAGAAAAAAAAAGATCGATGAGTGGTGGTAGGGCAAGGCATGGTCATTTTCTACACTGATAAAGATTCCCTAGATCATCATCAAGTACAGAAAGTCTACGTGTTCCATGCAAAAATAGAAAGAGACACTGAACAAGAACTTCGGTAAAGGCTCAACCAGAATTACACCTACCCAAAACTGACCTTAACAACGTTACCGGTGAAAGCACAAGTCTTTGTTGGGTAAAAAAGGTATTGACGGATTATCACGTTACATGACGTTACATCACAACTGAAAATACGTCGAAGAAGACGCCCTTTCAAGATTTTGGAGAATGAAATGTATCCCTGCACGTTCTGATTTGGAACATGTTTTGTTTATTAATTCACCATTGGAATAGCACACTAAGCAGATTTCTAGAGGGCATATTTTCAAGCGCTTTTAAATTTTTACAAACTTTAAGAGTCAATTTCCCAAGTATCAATAAAACTACCTCAGATCAGGGTTTGAAAAATCGTTGCTTTCCATTTATACTTAAAGACCTCAAAGCAGTACCTGTTCTTCATAATTATCATACAAACAGTTTGTGAATTACTTTTTTACGAAGGTGCACAATTCAACCACGAAATCTTCAAACAATCGCAAAACTTGTAAAAAAACGCAATCCGAATTTCAAATACCACCCAGGAGAATAAAAAGAACAGAGCTCTAAGTGCTACATGAATCGAGAATTATTTAATTTGTACATAAATAGTATCGCCTTCTAACACCGTTTAAAACACTTATCGAGCGAACGGAGTGCACAAAAAAATCACTCCATTCATACACATCCACCAAAAGCAAACGGACGAAAGGGCCCACCCCAATTTACACTCACCTTTCTGTAATTGTTTCCGTTGCTGTTTTTCGCGCTTCCTCTGCTCGCGGGTCAACTTTGTGCGCTGTGCGTCCGGTTGATCGGCTGACAATCGGGGAATTTGCATGTCACCCACACTACCAAACACCAGGTGACCGTCGGCCACCATCACCGGAGGCGGTGGAAACCCGGAAACCATTGCCGGTCGCCGATCCTCGACAGTATCCTGCGGCGACCCGAAGCTGGTCGATGGAGGCATTGTCGTTTCCTTCCAAACGTCCACCATCTCCACCATGGTGCCATCAACCGTTGCACTGCCTTCGTCCGGCGATGGTTGAATGTGGCTTGTCCGTTTTACGTCACCGCCACCGGTTGAGCTTACGAAATCGTCGACCGTTTTGGCGTTGGAAGAAAGCTTCAAAGACCAACCACCGTCCGCACCGTTCGTTAGTCCCTCGATGATGGCGGTATCCGGTTGACCGTCCTCGTTCACCGGCACACCGACGAGCGTCACCGGAAGCAGCTTGATCTTCTTGTGCTTGTGCATCTTGTGTCCTATTCGTCGGCGGTGCTTTTTACGGCTGCGCTGAGGGCCACTTCTTGCTTCCGATCTGTCGCCGCTATTATCGAGCTTGATTTGACTGCCATGGAAACGGTCGCTGAGTACGGTACACACAGAACCGAGGGGAAGAAAAGGGACAGAGAAAAACAAAATTTAATTCAATGGCTTGCAGAAACAGGCAGATTCGTTAGTACGGTTGAAATTTGAATGCGTATTTAAGTTGGAAGCAGCGATGCGAGAAAATAGAATCATACACACGGCACAGCGCAAACAAAAGCGGCCGGAAAAAGGTGTACGATAGAACCCGGAACAAAGGCCATTTCATCCTATCCAAACAGTTTTCACGTCGCTCTCACCGGCCGAAAGGTGCTTTACAATCAAAGAAACCTTTCATTTGCCTAGGCTCGGCGACGAGGATTCAAAGGTTTTACATGGATTTTCTATTTCAAACGGACGGTGTACTGGTAAGGTGACTGTACGAGCTGTCGGATATACGTTTATTCGCTGTCGGAAGGATGCCTGAAGATGTTGAACAAGTAAAGGGGGATGTTTCGGCATGGGTTGTAGATTATTGAAATTGTTCTTCTCAAATGGCAGCGAAAGTGACCTCCACGCGATATGGCGTATACTGATTCAAGATTCAGATAGAAAGGCGTTTTAGTAACAAAAAAGAAGCTTTTATTAGCATGATTTTTCACACCGAGAAAAACAAATATTGAAATGAATATATAAACAATACTGAAAGTGTTTAACAGTTTAAATGAATGAACATCTTCATGAGAAATCTCACTTGAAATCTATTAAAGTAAAACATTTATAACTTTTTGTACTTTCAATCATCTTACTAATTTTATGTTGAATTGGTGACTACAAAACGTCAATAAAAATTAAAATAAAGATAGGATAATCTAACATGTAATCATGCGTGTCAGTTTGTGCGGTTTCTTTCCCAGAAACCAAGCGCTTAACAGCACGTTTCGCATGTGCTAAAGTTAACCACAAATTGTTGTGTGTACAGTGAAGGGAAGACTTTAGTCGAAAAACCATTCCAAGCTTTTTCCACACACACACGAAGAAGCTTACCACCTAAACCACAATGCCGGTAAATCAGACAACCGCAAACGGTGATGTGAAGTTTATTTCATTTCATTTCGCATCAAATTAAACTCCAAATGAGATCATAAACCCTCACCGTTGCTTAAGATGGTTTCAGCTGGGGGTTTAACCCCTTCATCCCGGATGACATGAAGAAACGTCAAATAGTTTCGCAGAAACTTTCTCACCTGTACCACATTCGTTCGTCTTTGCTCGTTCGGCAAACAGACAAACAGCCATTTTGCCCCAAATGAACATCGTCACCAAAATGGATGATACGGGGCAAAGGATCTTCACCCTGTGATGGGTGTGTGTGTGTGTGTGCGTTTCCGGATCTTTTTAAAGGGGGGTTAACGTACGGATCAAAGAGATTCACTCTAATTGGTTTCGTACGTGATTAAAACTCCCTTTTCCCCATTCCATGCCCACTGCCTGGGTCGGCACGGTTGAAATGAAATCAAGACACGTCAAATCACATCGCATTGGAATTTCTTTCGCGGATTCTGATAAACCCTCGGTTTGAAAAGGGTTTTAACCGTCAACGCACGGCCACGGTACTGAACGCGAACCTCATTTTACGCTTTATTAATAAAACGTGATTATTGGGAAACTTTGCTGTTTGAATGGAGGCGCATGGTCCCGAAAGTAAATGTTGGCACGTTAGCCCACTTCGTTGTTTGAATTATTTAACGGAAGCACACACGATTTAATTGGGATGGGCTTAATGTTTACTTACTTTGCCATGAAGGATAAAGGTGAAGTTCCGCGTTTAATGTAAGACCTTAAGATTATTGCACGAAAATGACTGCGTTTTGAAGAGAACTTTACACCAAAAAATGTCATTTCTGTCGCATTAGTATAAATCGAAAGAAGTTCTTCATCTATAATCTTTCTACTAAAATCGTTTCACACTTCTAGACAATTTATAATCCAATTAACTCTTGGACGTGTTTGCTAGTTTCAATGCCTTTTTTCTCATCGAGTTTAAGAATTTTTTGTGAGCATTTACTCTCATGTAACAAAGATAATTTTACTAATTGTTATCCATAATGCGTAGAAAATAATCTCTACCCCCTTTTGTTTACTTGTTGGTCCACCTTTCAACTGCATCTGACAGCTACTCAGCGTTACTGTTGCAGCGTACATTATGGATACTTTTAATTTAATCTAGCAACAAAAAATAAACACTCAAACCCAGAAAGTACACACACACACATGTTCCGCACGTTTAATCATGCTCGATCGTTTCAAAGGCACCTTGGGGTACAGAATCCTACGTTGTTTCAACCCCAAAAAGCTTGGAGCGATACATCAAATTTTTGAGCATTTTGCGATGAAACGATGAAAGCACCCGTTCTTTGTGTGCTGAAACTGAAAGATTTTAAGCTGCTTATTCCTTTAAATTGGCTGCTCATCGATCATGGTCAAAGTTCAGAGTGCTTTGGCCACTGGGTGCTTAATTTTCCCGCTTGGTACGAGGAATTTCCCCTTAAATCGGGAAACTGAAACCTTTTAAACGCACCATTTTAATGCTACGCGGCAAAGCAGAATGATACTTTTGCCGTGCACTGTAACAGATCGCTTTACGCTTCGAGGACTCTTTCGTCTGTGCGTCGTTTGCCGCCATTTGTGGGTGTTTGTCAGTACAAAAAAGTAACTTACCGATTTAGGTGTTCCAACAGTTCGTTCTCTTCCCTGGCCCGTTCCTCGGTCAGATTGCTAACGAGCAGTACCTCCTCCGCTATCCTCGACTGCGCTGCACCATTCCCGGACCCTTCCCACCGTTCGGCGTCACCCTTAAGCTGATAATTATTTGTAAGAACATTATCGCTAAAAATATCTTCTCGTTTCTGGCGCCCGGCCTGTACGGGGGCAGCACTCATTCGTCCGTCGGTAGGTTCGTGCCGTTGCAGTTTGTCGTGGATTTTATTGTCTACTAATTGTGCTGCTTCAGCTCGCAACCGGTTGCCAGTGGCCGGAGGCGTTACTGCACCATTTGCGTCCCATTCTGCCACCGACGGCGTTGATACTGTCGTGCTGGATGCTGCCTCGGATGATGATGATGATGATGACGATAATTGATGATTATTAGCGGTTGCCGAGTCTGTCGAAGGAGAGGGGCGAGAAAGGAAATGGTGTATAAGTGCAGGTTGGACGGTTGCGTTTAAAGAAGCTTGTACTCTGTTCGTGATGACAGAAACCGACAATGAGTCGTAGCTTGGTGATTCGGGTGTACAAAAGACTGGCAAAAAAATAAAACCGGAAATAAAACGGAATACAACGCCGGAACGAAAACTCAGCGCACAAAACGGACGAAGAATTCTATTTTATGGTAAAAAGCCTCCATACTGCTGCCGGAACGAGTCAACGAAAGAAGAAAAACCAGAGCGAGAGAGAGAGAAAGCTAGAGAGAGTCAGAAAGAGAGAAATTATATCGTACGTTATTAATTTCCCTAACACAGCACCCGGCTTTGATGGTTCTATTTCCTATTTAGCTAGGGGTTATCAGGAAAGACGCACACATAAGCATACGAATACATGTGCGCCAACTAATTATGGGCGATAAAATCGTTGAATGAAATGCGACAGTCTTGTCCTCGAGGCCAAACATCACTTTGTGCAGGAAGTAGTTTGGTTTACCTAAATGAGGTTTGTTGTTTTCCAGTGTTTCATTTTCTTTTCCACCGGTAGAGCAGGTAGTTTGCCGTTCTATAGCAGAGGAACAGGCGACACAGAATATGCTCGCTTGTCACGCAACGTCGCATTGGTGTTTCGCATGCATCGTCGTTGTATTTAATAGCGTGGTGTTGTTCGTTTCACCTGTTTAATGTGATTCGGTCCAATGTGTTACAGTGTGTTGTAATTGATTTTTGCTAAGCATGAAGGTAGTGCTTTGATGTGTAAGCTAAAGTAATTAATTAAGTGTGGTAACGCAGTATCTGCAATGTGTGATGCAATACTTTTTTTTATTAACATTAACTACGTAGTAAAAATTTTGATGATTGTATAAAACATTAACCTACAATAAAAATGGTTTAGTTTTAATTCATAATTTTTTATTACTATTTGTTGAAGTACTGTTCAGCTAATTTATTTTGGTACAAATATCAAACGTTTTTTTATCTTTTTGATCGTGCCGAAATTTTTGTACTGAAAAGAGCCGAAAGCTTTTATTAAAGTATTTTTTATTGCAAACATATTTAATGACTAAACGAATCTAATATCTGTCGTGCTAAATATTCAGTAAAAAGATATTCCTTTGATGGAAAATTATACCAAAGATAAACAAAGTAAACATGCTTCAGCTTTGCATGAATAAATGTAGCTCCTAAGGATAGAAAAAAAACTTCTGCTGTGGTTGATGCGAGTTGAATAAAAGCTTTAGTTGATTGCAAAGAAATAGAATGTCAAATCTATAAGAAAACATTGCAGTCTAACGACAGGCAAAGTGAAATTCATCATAAAACACATAAAAAGATCAAACAGCACGACCACCAGTATGACATTGAGAGTGTGTTGCACATTCTCGTACTTTCACACGATTATGTAAATAATTCCAATACATGTGTGGTGTTCTTCGAACAGCTTTCGTTCACATATCAAACTTTAGCTCATTTTCTCGCAATCGAAACGGTACACAACGTGAACGACTAGGCGCCTCCATTTGTAGCTCATTTTCTCGCAATCGAAACGGTATACAACGTGAACGACTGGGCGCCTCCATTTATTTTATTTGTGGAGTTGATAAAACATGAGTAAAAGGGTAAATAAAACAACAACAAAAAATACTTCAATACAAAACCACGCGTAAAGTAAAAAAGCAATGAAATAATCCGATTCTGCATTCGCATCCGTTATGATTTTGCATGCCATGTTAAACCGGGGTTTGAAAGATCGAGTGAAACGAACCCTTGTATTTGATACAATCATATTGTTTTTATGTACACCCACATACGGTTAGAATAAGTACATAAAAATCAAATTCTTATCATTGAAATCTACCCACACACAAAGCAATAAGTTAGAGAACTTATGCACGAGCTTTAGATGCAGAACATATCTATGCTGCTTAACATAAATACAAACTTCTCTTTTTTTATCCTATAAACCCACTCTTGTACATCCAAATTTAAATCTATTTGAATCCCACCACTGACAGAGAGTAAGGCAGAGAGAGGGAGAGAAAATAACGCCTGCAGTCAATTGCCAATTTTGGTTACCAATTTATGGATAATTCTAAATTATGACGAGATTACGAGACGCATAAATCGACAATCGTTCACAAGCGACGAAAAAGGAAACGTACAGTGAAGACAAAAAAAAACAACCAGAAGAAAAGTACCCACCGGAGGTGAGAGGAAGAAAGCATAAGGTACATAAATCGTGATTTATCCAGCATCAAACCAGCACATGGCAAACGGTACTAAACATAAATCGACAGATGCTGAATCGTGGGATTTCATTCACTTATCCACCACCATTGTGGTTTGAAATAGTCTATTTTAGTAAGGTTCGTTCCTGCGACATGGCGGTACGCGATAACGAAAAATTCAATCGACAGTACAGAGCCGATGGTGGCCATTGATCGTAAAAAGGCGTGTTAATAGTCCCCGCATGACTTACGCACCGTAATGCTACTCGTATTTTGTGTGATCTAAATGTATTAAAATTTGTTCCTCGTTTCGAACAGAATTATGTACTGTCAGGTTAAAAAGGGGGATGTAAATATTAGGTACATTTTTTCTGACATTTTTTCTGTTGCATGGATTTCAATGAAAAGTCTCATATGTTTCCTGTTTCTAGAGCTTAAGCGATTTCTACACCTGCCGTTATGTATTCTCTTGAAAGAACATTAATTTTATTTGAATATTCATTTATTTTTTACATAAGTTTGTATGCTACCAAACTACTCAAATTTGACAAAAAATTCATTTAAAAAGTTTCAAGTAAACTTGAATTTAAAACTATGTAGACAGGTCTCGAAACAATGCATTTTGTAGAATACCATTTTTATATGTTTTAGTCACTTTACATTTCTTCCTCAACTTTATGTCACAAATTAAATTCCGTCCGTATTATATAGAAACAAGACACAGAAATAAAACGATATCGGTCTGCTAACAATAGGAAAACGATGAAGCTTGTTATGTTGTGATTTCTGTTGTGATTCAATGCTAACGATGGATAAACGAGTCACAAAAAAAAATCCCTGCCAAAGGGAAACACACATCATTATGGAATCTTCTTAGCACGCACGAACGAACACTAATAAAAAATTACAAATGAACAGTTTTCCGTCTTGCTGATACCATATCAAACAAATCAATCGAAATGTAACGAAATAATAATGTCAAACAAATGTGTGTGAGCTCGCATGTGCCGAATGAAATGTTGGCGTTGAGGAATATCAGTCGTCGTCCCAGCCACTCAATGGAACTGAATATTTTCAATCATACAGCTCACCTCCCACACCACCTCCGTCGGTTTACAGTATGGAAAAATAATCCAATATGGATGTTCGCTTCGTTCGTTTCGTTTACATCGCAACATTCTTAGAAGTTGCTTTTGCTTTCTTCCTATTTTGTTCATTCTCCACCCCACCAAACACTTTACAAACCGTAGAGTCGACGTTTTTATGTCGCCTTTTGCACCGCAGGAGAAAAGGTTTGCATCTCATTTCGAAAAGTGGTGTAAGCAAGGAACGGACCGATCCGGTTGCGTGTCGCAAAAGCATGTTACTCCGAACGCATCCGTACGTCTGTGTACGTCTGTTCGTCCATCCGTATGCAGCGGGAACACGCGTTTCCTCATCCTTCCACCCTTACCCACGAAGTGAATAAATTTTCCACTTCAATAGACGAATTTTCACCCGTCCGTTTTCCATCGTGGAAGAATTGAAACGGATAGGCTTCGATTTGTCAGACAGACAACGGAATTCAATCCTTTTTTCCCTGCTGGGCGTAAACCATGGGGTGGAACATTGGGGAATTTTCCCGGTGAGGAATAGCGAAAGGGTATAAATACATGGGATGGAAATCGAATAGTTTTCCTTCCCAGTCGGGATACCGCGCGCACATCTTTATTGACTGAATTTGAATGAAAATTCTGTTTCACACATACACATTCAACGCACGCCTACAAACGATCCATGCTAAAAGCCCTACGACCTACGATGAATCGATCGATGCGGTTCTGTGCTGTACTCCATCGTCGGGTTTTTGGTATCGAGCTTCGGCAACCAAAAAGCGGGCGAAAATCATAAGATGCGGTACCATGTTTCATGAAGTAGTACAAATTTTCTTTCCATCTTTACCATCAACAACCCGCAACTGTTTCACGTTTGCAGAAGTGGCGAACAAATAGGAGGGAGTGGCAAAAAAGAGAAAGAAAAAAACAGAGCAGTTTTTGATAGCAGCATTTGGAAACTTTTCCGATAAGTCTGGCGATGGTGGGTTGGGTGCACGTTTGCAGAGGCGCATCAAAACAAAGGAAGTTTTATGATACCAAGCAATCAGCTTCCTTCATTCAACACAGCTGAACAGCTTTATGTGCAACTGTGTGTCGGTGAGTTTGTCGGTAAAAGGAGTATGAAATTTTGTTGCGGCACAATCGGGCATAGCTTTTTCCAAGTTTTAGGGAAAACCCGGAATGCAGCAGCATTTGTTGCTGAAGTTTCCTCTAAGCGGGATTTGCTGAAGTATTTTAATTTAATCCGATCAGTTTAAAGAGTTGCGGGTTTTTTTTTTCTTCTCTCGAGCAAATGGAACCAAAGTTACACTGATTGTATTAAAAATGCTACATGATTAAATTCAATGATTTTTGTAATTTGGTTTGTGTGATTTATTTAACAATTTTTACATGCATGTTTGTACTTTAATTTTTTATATTCCTTACGTTTAAATTCGAATTTTCAATCTAAAAAAATTCAATTTAAAGCATTTTGGCGTTGCTATAAAAACAAACCACACGCTGAAGTCGCCATTTAATTTGTTTTTGTCTGTCGGATACCTTTAACTCAACAAGCACATAATTGGAAAATTGAAACGGCATGCATCTTCTTCTTCTGCGCTTGCTAAGCCCTTAAGGCTAAATCGAGGAGATTTCCCATCCTCCAATGGATGGGAATGTTTGGGGGAAAGATGGAATGTTTGGGCAGATTAAATTTAAGTTCACAATTTGTACGATATCTAGTTGCAAACTTTTTTTTTCTACACAATTCTAAACAAGTGACATCCAGCACCACTAAAGCAAGCAAGTAAATTTGATCAAATTTCATTGCAAAGTTTACAACACACAATACAAATAAATAGTCATTTTTTATCGGATCAAAATGCGAAGGAAAAACTTAATCTCAACACAATGCTTGTCATCTGCATGCTATGTTTAATTTTCAATACCAACGTTTCTTCAAATATTGTTCTTGAACAGACTTCGCCTCGCTTAAATACGCCTTCCAGTGGCATTTGTTTTAAATAAACCAAGCGACCGGCAAGAAAAAGCTAAACATTTCACAAACAGAAAGCGAATTTTAACTTGAAGCTTGCCAACCGAAAAAAAACCAGCACGAAAAAGGACAAGTGAAATAAATTTTAAAAGCGATCTCGAAATAAATCCACTTTTGTGTAAATCTTTTCCCTTTTCGCTTGGACGCTTTCCCCTGCCCTTGGGCCCGTCGGTCGGTGCTATAAAGTGGTTGGAAGGTGGTACAATGCTGCGTTTTCAAGGGACTCAGTTTTCCCCATTTTCGAACGAAATTCGTCGTCTTGCTGTACTTATTGCGCGGTAACCTTGACGTTTAGCTTATCGGTTCAATGTTTTGCTACGCTTCAACGTAACCCTTTGCCCGTAAGCGTACGCTGATGGAAGCATTAAGGTGCCGGAAAAGTAGAATAATGCTGTTGGCAGTTGCCGTACCTCCACTTTGGCAGTCCATCAAGCGGGAGTTCCGCCCCGAAACGAGGGCCAGAGAACAAGCGCAAGGGAGCAAAGACAAATGAAGAGTGGGTAAGAAAAGATCTTCTTACGGCAAATTGCACGCGGTGAATATACTACCCAACCAAAAAGGCAAACGGAACCATTTCGGAATGGGGGTCAAGCAAAGAATGCAGAGTGATATTTTATCCAGCCAGAAGAGGACACTCGTTGTCGAAGGAACGACGAAAACAGCGCAACGGAAAGACACCGTGATCGAGCAGTTTGAGCCATGGATAGCATCATCGCGACGACATAAAGAGAGGTTTGCATCACAAACAGCTGAACAAAACCCGATAAAAGGAAGATCGGACGGATAGAATGTGTAACCAAGGAACGGAGAGTATCCTCAACAATGTTTTGAATGTTGCGTTTTGTTCTTCGCTGAGCGAAATTTGTTCCACTTTTATCCAACAAGCATACCTTGCTGGAAATAATGCTGCTGCTTAGGAAGGTGAAATGACATCACATCGTATGCAAGACAAACTATTCGCGTAACATTAATGATGGCTGTTTAGCGGCGAGATGACGACTCTATGATAAACTTTGTATCTCGGTCGCATGCGAAGTGCATGATTGGCAAGAGATTTCATCCAAATGTAGTTTGTATGATTTTATGAAAAAAATAAACCATTTAACTAGAAAATGATAAACGAACTATGAGAAAAGAGCCCTGCTGTACTGATTAAATGAATACCGAGAAATCATACTGCACTGAACCGAACAATGTTTCATTTATCTTGTTTCAGTCAAAGTCAATTAGGAAAAGTGTTGAATGAAAAAATAAATTTTGTCAGCGAATGACACCTTAAAAGAGTTGTGAACTTTTTAATACAAAAAATTAGGCTGTGTAGTTTGAAGTGAATCATACACCACTTAGAAAAAAATATATACAACAGAATTACACCAGACGGATAATCAATCTTCGGAAATAGTCAAAGATAACAAAAAATGGAAGATGAAATCCTCCGTGCTAGTAGCGCCGCGTTAAATGTTTAATGCGCCTACATCTATGCAATCTTCATGACGAAAAACCTCCAATATTGATGTAAGTAGAATTTTAATAACAATTTTGTTTCTTGACATACATTTTTTACATCAAAAACCGCTCAAAACAAGCTTAAAAGAATCACGTAACAAATTTTTGCCAACGTTAATGGATTATTTCTTCCTTTATTCTTGGTTTTTGACACAAAATAAAAACGAAAACTTTTGAAATTTATGTTTAGAACACCTTCCTGGTTGGAAATAATATTAAACCACATACACACCGGCGTGCTAGAAACCATAATATCCCAAATCAAAACATTCGTTTACTTACACACCACACGTGGACCCAACCAAAATGCCGAAACCGATATGTCGCTTCACCGGCAAGATGATGATCGCCAGCAACATTAAGCGAAGAAATGATTTAATGCGTCTTCTAATTCTATCGTAGCTATGCTTCGGACCGTCTTTTTGTTACACCGATACAATGTTCCACCGTACGACCGGCATTAGAACTCACTCACGCAAGGGACCGCTTTCGGCACGGTACCGCCCCCAAGTTCGGTTCGGGTGAAAGCAGCATGGTATAATCTAATTTTTCGCAATTTGCATACACCATCGCGCTTGTCAAGGATTGCTTTACTTCTACCGATTCTTTGTCCTTTCCTTTTACTGTGCAGCAGTGTCACATACTCGTGCACTTGGGCCGACGGAACGACAAAAAGGATATCTTTTCCCCGCAGCCCGCAGTCACACATACGTTGCAATATGTTGCGAAAATAACATAAGAACGCCCGTGAAGCGTGTACGCGGCAAGCGGCATTGAGAAAAGCAAATGGACGGGATAATGGATGGGCTCTGTCGTCCCCTTTCTTACCCCCGTTGGCCACCTGCCGCCGATATGCTGCATCGTCTGGAAACGGTGGAGACAAACACGAACTAATCTGCATATAAATTTCAATTTCGTATTTATACAGAAAGGCATAATTATGCACGACCGACCGATTCGCCACTTTCCATGCGACGCATACCGACGATGGGTAATGGTGGTTTTGCCCGTCATGGATTTTGTGAAAAGAGTGTATATGTGTGTGTGCGAGTGAGAAAAATGCTCCAACACATGCTGTATGCAGGAAAAGGAAATTGTTGGAATCTTTTCGAGTGGAACTAGAGCGACATTTCCGCTAGGCGACCACAGGTTGAAACTAACGTAGCTATTGTGCCATTGTAATGAAATCCTGCGAAAAGTAATAGTTTTTGTTCCCGACACCATCCGTGACTTTATGTATGTGTGATGAGAAAAAATTCACCTGCTCTTGCAAATGTGCAACCATTAAAATGTTCTTTTATGTTTCTCTATTATTTTCATATGTATGTAGTTCCAAAGCAAAGAATGCGGGTACAATTTTTAGGAATTAAATCAAAAATTAAATTTTTCAAATTGTTGTGCTTGTATAACAAATTAAAATATATTTAATATTTAATTGCTAAAATAGCTAAATTCCAATTATAATTTAAAATAATCAGTTTACAATTTTAATTAAAGGATTAATGAACACAAGCTATTTAAAAAAACTTATTTTTGATTCTTTTCATTCAGAAAAATTGAGATGCAACGATGAAAAAAGTATTCTTTCCCACAAAAAAATACACTTTTGCCGTCTATGTTTTGCCTTTTGTATACATTTTCCCCATTTATCCTTACAAATTCATCGGGGGTCCTTTTTTTGTTGCTTCTCTGTATGTGTAAGGGGGTATTACAGTACGCTCAACGCTTGAACGCTCATGCCCGCTCAGTTCCGCTTTATTTACAAGCATCACACACCGGCGAAGAATTATGGCCGCCCTCGTTGGCCGGGGCCAGTTTAATTCTGCCATAAATAAGATTTTCCGCTGAGAAAAGCAAAAACAAATTTACCAAACACTTGGCCACCGTTTGGAATCGGATGTTAGCCAATCGCCCCGGGGGAAAACAAATTCAACGTTCGAATGGGTTAGTGCGGTGGGAGGATTAGGGGCTGTAAGGTGTTTTCGAACAGAGCCACTCGGTACGTGTGTATGTGTGTGTGTGAGAGAAAGAAAAAGGTAGAAATTTCCAATGGCTGGCAGGGAAAACCTTTCGGTAATCGCAGTCTTGTGCGGTGGACACAGAAAAATGTACGTAAAAGCAAGAGCATAAACCATGATTCTAAAGAATCCGTATCAGCTCGTTCACTTGCTCTATGGCGTTGGTCTTAGAAGATGGAAGCAATAAGAGCATTAGTTTGCGCTGTGTTTATCTTGCGGATGGCTAAATGCCGATGGTGTGCACTTTCGAAAATCCATCGAAGTGTTGTTTGTTTATCAAACTTGAATTAAAAGATTTAATTTTAACATTTTCAGTTTTTTTTCCGAGTCATTTTATCTAAGTTGGTCCAGTTTAGTTGTTGCATGATCATTATTATACGGCAGCTTTTAATATTTAAAAATACAATTTTAAGTAGAAAAAGAAGGAACTCAACCGTTTAAACAGTGAAAAGAACCATTCATGCTTGAAGTGAACGACAACATTCATTGAGAAGATAGAAATGCAAATAACAAACAATCGTTGGTTTGTAGTCAATGCAATCATCTTGCATTGATAGTTAGGGTGAGCAAATTACAATTTAATTGGTGTTACTCCCATCCGGCATACTTCTTACTTCATTCGTCCGACTTCAATCGCAACAGTGTAACATACTGTAGCCGGTCGACAACCAACATATCAAGGCAAAATCTCAACTCACCGGAATACATCATTTTAAGCAAAATTTCCAATTGGTAGGTATACGTAGTACGAAGATTACAGTGTAGTATTATTTATAAGCAAACTTCTCCAACCTCTCTTGCACTCTATCTCTCTCTCTCTCTAAATCTGCAACTCGACAATTTCCCTTTCCATTCATCCAAAGAATGCCATACAAAATATGCAGATGTGTACCATTGCGTTGAGTTTTGTGAAGGATGAAAATTTCCTCGAACAGCAAAATTGTACTTATCACCTCACCTCGTCGTTTTCCGGCTAACCCTGTGTAAAGTGCCCTTCGTTCGGCGGCTTTTACATTGGGAAACTAAGGCCAAGAATGGGACATTTTGCTTGCTTCTAGTGGTTGCTCGGTACGGAAAATATCCCATGCCATGGCCGTTCGGTAGACCACAATCTACAAAATAAACATAAATTAATTTTACGTCCCTTCACGAGGTTTAAGACTTTGCCTTCTACCACCCTTCTCGGTCTTGGCGATTGGAGCTTTAACCACAAGTGGATAGTTTCCAATGATCACCTTTTGTGCTTTTTCTCCATCCGATACAGCAGGCTACAGCACGAGACAAATCTCCGTTCCTTTCCTTTCGGCAAACGTAACGTTATCGAGTTTGGTGTGGGAAATTTAATGCTACGAGCTTTTCCTTTACGGTTGTAGCGCTTTAAACTCACTCGACCCATACTGAGATCATTCAAAAAACCGCCCTTCGTTCGCTTTATATCTCATACTTGTGTTACAAATATATTCATCCCTGCTCTGGTTCGGTGTATCACCAGTGTCATAACACCATTTGGTCATAAACCGAAAGCAGTTATCTGCCAGATTTTCTACGCAACACGTCTCTCCGCTAGGTGGAACTGCCTGGAAACTAGAGTTCGACACAAAATCTACCGTTTGCTGTAGTTCTTCTTGCTGTGTTTCGTTTATTTTCCCAAAAGCCCAAACAAACAAACTGACCCTATTTCCCAGGCAAAACGGAGAACACACATCGTGCTCGAAAGGAAATCTTCGGCACGGGTCAAGTGGTTAAACTTTTGATGCTCGTGCCCGAACCTTGAAAATGGTAATCTCCCAAGGCTTTGGCAGGTTTGTAGCGCAAACGGATAGCCACCGCTTCGAAAAACTGGTTGCTGTGGAAAGCAAAACAAAATCAAACATTCATGCGGTGTCTTTCACGTGGCATCAAACAATATGTGAGAACCATTGAAGGATTTGCTCATTATATGGGTTTTGTCAGGGTTAGTTTTGAATGTTTAATTTAACATGAAGGATGTAGGTAATTTATTTTTAATTCCGAGAATGTTCATTGTGCTATAAATTCATTGTTCATTGTGCTTTAAACTTGTTTAAAAAAATAGTTTTTTCCAGGTGTTGCGCAAATGTTTGCTTTATAATCTTCAACTCGAATAGGGACAAAAAAACGCAAATAAAAATCCAACAATCGCCCTGTTTTTCATTATAAAAATAAACCGATATTCATATCATCGTCGGGCTGCCTGCTGGTTTGTTTTCATTTGCTACCCAACCCCTATCAGTAAGGATGTTTTCATACATTGTCATTACACCACTCGGCGAAAGCCAACCGCAAGCCTTAATAAGCTCTTTTGTTCAAATCAGCTTTATCGCTTGCGTAAATGAGCAGAGCAGCAAAAATGGAGTCACGAGCAGCATGACCATGTGTGTGTGTGTATTCTTCGCATTGCCCTCACACCACATCCGATCCTTCTGGAACCCTTCATCCAAACAAACCTATCCAGTATGGTTCAGCAAAAATTAATAAAAATAATTAATAATCATTCCCGATACAAGCACATGGGGTTTCGGGCCACCAGGCGACTCCATCCGTCCACCAGTGCAGCGCAGGGACAGTAATACAGGGACAATGGCGAAAGGGATAACATTTTCCCACCCGCCACATTTGTATGCCGCCTGTTGGGTTGATTCGATCGGTCAATATTTTTGTTGCGCTCGCCAACAAAACCACCTGCAGCAGCACAGTTTGTACAGATGTTTTTTGACTTTTGTTTATGTAGCTGCGATATTTATTTTTTCTTCTGTTTATATCAGCCCAGTTGTTGGCATGTTTTCCTTCTACGTTTTTGTCCATCTCGTGCATGCATTCAATAGGGGATTATTATTATTTTTATTATTATTTGGAGTATTCCTTTTTTACTGACGGGTACGTTGAATTTATTCCAACGCTGTCATTGCTATCCCCATTTGGCAGTAGAAACTTTAATCCTACCAGAGCTGTTTGTGTTTTTTTAATTATTTTTTTGTTCACCCTGGTTTATATCAGGGGAGTAATTCATATTGCTTGTTATAACCAAACGTAGAGTTCCAAATAGCTGCAGCTGGTGCGAACAATACAGCTTTTTTTTACTAAAGGATCTGTTTAATTGCTGAAGCCATATTCAACACAAGCCTGTGTAAAAGATAACAACTGAAGCGAGAGTTGAAATGAGTTGTAAATGAGATTTATCGACATTCCTTAAATTTCACATCACACAAATGAGCTTAATGTAGTTTTTTTTTCTTTTCTTTACTAATATATTAATTATTTTAAACATTCCCTATTGGCAAAATTACCTCTTGAAAGCTCGCTTCGCTCAACGTTTCTGTACTTTTTTTTGTAGAATTTGTTTAATCGGTGTTAACTTAAACCAGTGTTAAACCAGCAATAAAAAGATTAAATTGTCCTTAAACATTTATACATAATTAATAAATATGTGAAACCCCTCAGTCGTACGTCATCGCTTTCCTGATGTTGAGTCCCCACATCCCCATCCTAACAGTTTTAAATATGTTGATTATTAATTAAATCGTTTGTAAAGCAGCAATAGACCGTACTATAATTATTAGGAGTAATTTTGCATTAATGATTAGAAACAGAAATTAATTGTAATAACTATTTAAGATGACTCCAAATTATTTTCTTTTCATTTGATAGAACTGTCCAATATTGGGCCCAAGCGATGGACACAGTTTTACCAAAAAATACAAAATTTAATAAATAGAAGAAATACATTAAGAATTACGAAGAATTACGAATTTTGCATAACACAATGTATTGTACCTATTCAGTGGAAACTTTTTGCCATTTGCATGAAAATAACTACGATCCGAATTAGGTAGAAGAAAAAGAAATCAATAATTACACACGAAATAGCTTACACAAGCAAACACATCGTCAGCTTACAAATCAGCAGTATTTGCACGATTTCTGCCGGTACGCTCCGACGTTGATTGCGAGTGTAGAAATTAATCGTACCCAAAAATTTACACACCCACCGCCTTCGTTGACGTCAGCCTATCGTTGATTAAAGAGCATATTTTCTTAACCAAGCAGAAAACAGAATGACACGGCTGAAAGTAAGAATGGGGCTACATAATACAGCGCAAAGCGGGAGAGAAAGGGAAAGACGCTTCACTTTCTAATGACACTAACGATCGTCACTGATTCAGCAGATCGTTTCCCTCCCGGAAGGATCCGAACGATATCCTTCGGTTTGGCCTTCTTTTGATGCGTCATGCAACCCGACACGATGCTCGTGTAGCAGCCGCATCCTTTACAACGGCCATCAGCCCCTCGCCGCAACGTCGCACCGATGTGATGGGACTCGTTATCACCTTTTATCTTTGGCAGTGCAAGCACTACATCCCACGCCAGTGGGGTGGGGGCGAAACCGAAGGTAAGAGACAGCAAAAGTAGAATTCTGGAAGCTATACGGTACGGAGTGCCATTCTCGTACCGTACGTCCTACCGATGCGATAGCATCGTTACCATCATCAGGACACTATTTCCGAACCGGATGGGTTCAGGTTTAGCACGGTAAGGCTGTGTGTGTGTTTTTATCGCAATCGAATCTTGAGCCGGTACTGTCTCACACGCAAGCACAAGGGATCGTTCACTAGCAATCGGGCGAACACATCGATTCATAACGACTGTGTATCTGGGCTGAAAAATTAACAGCATTGGTACGGTGTGCGACCAGCATTTAGCCACCGTAATGATGAAACTTCGCGTGCGTTTGAACGTTCCCGTCGTGCTATCGTGTATGCTGGGTGTTGAGCCTGACGTGATCGATACAGAGCAATAGAACGCATCATTTCTTTGATGGCTTTTTGCGAAAGGAAAGTGTATCAGGTCGCACTAAACCCCGTACCGGAGCGCTATTTGTACCAACCAGCAGCTTAACGTTTCTGCCCCCAACCCGGTGGGAAGCTGAAAAATAAGTGGATTGAAAGGGAGAGATACAACGAACATAACAAGTTCCGAGATAAATAAAGAAATTTTGCTCAAATTGGATTGCTGCACAAGGGATGATCTGTACGATGGGTCAAACCAAAACGTTGTACCCGTGCAAACGACGAGACGTCATGAAAATCATGATCGTCAGGACGATGTTCATTCCACCCCCATTTCGCATCCACGAACGGCTGGTGAAACGTGCCGTTCTTTATGATGCTCTTTATGCGAGCATCGTGTTGCAAGGGGATAGCTTTTAAACGATGCACTTTTCACCCTATCGGATGCTGGCAGACACTTAAATTCCTTTACGATATCATTTTGCTACACGCAACGAGCGAGCGTCTAGCGCATAAACATGCAGAAGGGAAAACAGATGTGTTAAAATGAGTAGAAAATTTAATGGTTTTGCTTTGAAAAGAAAAACAGGAAAATAATAAAGAAATTGTAAAAATATTTACAAAACTAGTTTAAAAATAAATTTAAAATATCCTTCTAGAAATATTTATCTAACACATTTGCTACACAATATTGCAGTGCATTTGCTACACTCATACAATGAGCATTTTATTTTGAATGAACGTGTGTGGATGATTGTTATTTGTCGTTTTATACGAGTTTATTGCGTATACGTGACAATATTTTCACTCACGCCAGAAAAATATTGACTTCCCGAAGGTTTCTTTCGCGACGTGCCAGACAAAAATTGCTGCACGTACAGGGTGTTTCGTGTGATTCTTTATTGTACCCCTTACATGGCAAACCATTTGGTATTGATTTTTTTTCTTTTATTTAACAATTTGGAAATTTTGCTATAAAATGCATTTTTTACTAAATTTGCTTCACGTTCGCGTTTGGAAAGAAACCAGCAAAGAAAATGGTGCAAGTCGTATGTATGTTCGAACATGTTGTCAAAAGTTTACATTATTCCTCACAAATCATTCACAACACAATTTTTGATTAATAAAACAATGCAATTATTCCATCTTTGCCCTTTTTTTGCTGTTTGTTGTAAAGCTTTTCCCTTCATTTTCCGGCCCATACTGGCCCAATGTAAGCGGCGTTCATTCACTCGTAACTAACGAGGAAAGCTTGCTTAATGAGGCCAACCATCGTACTGCCACCGGCAAATACCACTGTTAATCACCGGTGGCCATTTCCATAAGTCAACGATAAATTGCCACGCAAAACTCATAAATTTTCACACCCCTTGCCCTCCGGGGACACACAATCCCACATGCATCCTACCATCCGCCACTTCGTGGAAGCACTTCGTGGAATCGAAACGATAAAGAACAAACGCTGCTAGGGCCGTTCATCCGTCATAGACCGTATCCGTGTCGGTGGTGCGTGTCATTGGCAACAGTTAATAACACGCCGATCATTCCGTTGATGCTTGCGACGGACCCACGACAGGCGCAATCGTGCAAATCGTTGAGCCACGATGAAAGAGATGATGATTTGTGAGTGTCGGGTAAGGATTTTTTCTTCTTTTTTGTTTGTTGAGCTTTCTTAACTTCCGCATCACAGTCGAGAATAATAATTTCGTACACGTAAAAGCAAATGCGGCAATGGAAATGAACGAGCGCCTGTACAGAACACAAACACAACCCGAAAAATTACCATTCGTAACGCGCCAGAGTAAACGGCCGGTCAAGTCACTTTCAGGCCGACTGCTTTGCCTTCTTTGGAAGGAAAGAAATGAGTACCGTTTGCGTGCGATTCGTACTGTTTTGCATAGAACTAGATTTACCGACACCGGCCAACAAATTCCAAACCACCCTCTATTATTCCAGTAACTAGCAGGGCGAAAAACTGTGCAAAACTCGTTTTATTTCCCTCTTGTTTTCCTGCAGTGAGACACACTGCATAAAACCCCAAAGCGCACCCAAAGGTTTGGTGCTTCATTGGAATTTCAAATTCGTTGACAACTCCCATCCATGGTGTGCAGCGTTTGCGGTGGGGGAAAAAATGAAAATGAAAACCAACTCTGCATTTGCTTTCATTCACTGTCGGTTGGTGAACGACACAAAACGAATCAGTACCAACGAAAGGGACACGTTGAAATATGCCTAGGCACACGCAGAAACACAAAAAAATTTGTTACAAGCAAAGGAATGTTAGCAAAGCGCAGAAGAAGGAACGGTTTTTTGCAAATGTTTTAGAATGCTTTTCGATGGGCACGCTTTTTTTCTGTTGCACTGTAATTTAGTTCATTGCTTGTCAGTTCCATTTCGAGCCACATGTAGCCGAGACAAATGAAGAGAGAACAGGTAAAATAGTTTCACTGTCGTTAGGGATACCATTTTGTTCAGTTCATATTATTATGTTCAGGCAACATAACTAAATAAAGCATCCTAACACGAATAAATTCAAGGTTTTTGTTGTGTTTTTAAGGAAAAGAATTATTAAACTACGTAAGCCAAAGTAATGAATTTTATGAAACTCCCTTCTCCCTATCGTACCAAAATTATAAAAATGACTTTTGACTGGTTTTGTCATGTTGATTAGTACCTGCTCGATACTTTTGATTTGCCGTTTTCTTAAATGGTTTGTGATAAAAATCAAAGAGGTTTGTTAAAAATTACACATAAATTTTGTTTTATTTTATGTATCTAACATAATTAGTTTGGAAATAAAAATTAACAAAACGTTTGTTTAGATTTTCAAAATTTAAAAAAATATGGCCGTTCCGTGATCAGATCTGCAAGAAAAATACTTAGCTTTCACAAGCGGCCTGTTTCATCAATCGAAATAACAAGAGCGCACCGTGCTAAGATGTAATATTAACTACCATTCGTCAACTTAATGCTTCATATTAGTGATGGATTATACCATTTATTTCATGGGTCGACCCGGTGTCGGGTGCAGCATTGGAATTGGAATCAACTACGACCCGTGGGTGCAGCGGGTTCGGGCCGACCCGTAAATATAAGTAGGTTCGGTAGTTCCAACCCGAACTCGCTGCACCCACGGGATGGAGTCGCCCATCACTACTTCATATAACGAATCCTTTTCCGCACGTTATCACTGATAATAATCAGAGATCTTTTATCTATATCCTTTGGTCGAATGGAGTGAAAAAGGAGAAGGATTACTTCTCGTACCTCATCTCATTCATCCGATTGGTTCGATAACCAACAGTAAAAGATACTGATCCATGATCAATGGTGACATACGAGTGCGCCCCGGTGGTGTATATAATAAACGGCGCCGCTTCCGTACGAATGTACCGGGTTTCAAATCCCATTTGGAGCGACACCTGTAGCAAGGGCTGACTTTGTGGGTACGTGGTAAAAATAGGTCTATTAAGCCAGAAATGGCCGACATGACCTTAAGTGTAGTTCAGCCAACAAGAGAGAGAGAGAGAGAGAGAGAGAGAGAGAGAGAGAGAGAGAGAGAGAGAAAATAGATAACATCCGAAGAAAGAACAACTAAACGACACACTAAAATGGCGGCTAGAGGATAGAAGTGAGTCTGACCTCCTGCGTTGGATTGGATATTCCCTTGGAATCGTTCCTAAAGGTTTTAGCCGAACAAAAAAAACTAGAAAAATGGAAAATTTTCGAAAGGCAAGACACGAACAATATTTTACTTTTAATCCTACTTATTCACACTATCGATTATATATTCCACAGTTAGTTACTTTTAGGTTCCCACAGCGTAAATGAAAATTTATTTTATAGAAGAACATTTTCCATCAATTTAATTTCATTCTTTCTTTTGCTATTATCTTTTGGGGATGAATAAATATTTCGGCTGAGCACCTTTTTTACGGTCGGGATTAAATTTTTTATACTGTACGAGAATTTTATATATATAGATAGAGCCACAACTGGCACTTTTCTATGTACTATTCCATTAAAAGCTACTCGAACGATTCTTTTTCATGAGTTACAATCGCTAGAACCTTATTAAGTATTGCACCATCTACCAGCGCTTACTAGCTGGTGCGAACATAATAAGTGCGAATTAAGTTCATCGTCCATCGTACAAGTCATACCGGCCAGACAGCTTTTCTCCAGCACGTCCCGGAGCTTTATCCCGCGGGTGTCGACGAAGAGGACCGGCGTGCAACGGAACTCGGTGGACACTAAATTTGAGGACACGTTCGCAATTAATTGAAACTCGGCAGCAATTCGGTTCAATTTACGTTGCTAATGAAAATCAACGAACGGAAAACAAGCGACGATTGCACGCTGGCAAACGGGCTGGTGAGGCGGTGCGAGATGGTGAGTTAATTTCGTGTTTCGTTGGTTTTTCTCCTTCTCATTACATCACGAGAATTTTCAATCGGTTTGGGTTGTACGGATTCACAAATGAAATTATTTTTTTCTTCTTTATTTTAAGTCACCGCTTTTCATTCACCATAACACCCGGGATGGCAATTGTATTGCACTGATTTAAGCTGTTACCATTGAGCTATTATTGAAGCAACGTTTCCTCACGAAAGACCACACCAGACAGTGTCATAGTAGAGCGAACTTGTAAAGAGATTTGAAGAAAAAAAATCAAATAAAATAAAGAAGCAACTAAGGTGAGTGGGAAAAAAACGCAAACTCAACGAGAAAATAGAACTATTACTTCATCTTCATTGCGCACTAGATGGGGAACGAACTACTTCTTCTGAACCACTTCGATAAAATTGAATTTACCACGAGCAAGACGAAAAACGTTCTCATTGCCCCTCATTGCCATCCTGCTTTGCTTCTACTGTTCGTGTGTGTGCACATATTATGTGCCACATCTGCACACGTTTCGTTTCAAACAGTTTTCATAATTCAATCAAGCAGTCAGCTTATAGAAATAGTTTTTATTAGAAAACTTTACTTGCTTAAGCGTCCCGGTCGGAGCTGAAGGGCAAGGATGGAGGAAGCAATGGACGAAGGGGCAACTGCGGCAAGCATGTATGTATGTGTGCGTTCACGTTAGCACTAGAAAACTGCGAAAGAGTGCAAATCAGAACACCACCGTTATGGGGTTTTTGGGTAAGTTTTCATAAGAAAAGCTTATGCAAAATCCTGCCACCGATCGGGGTGTCTGTTGCTGTAACAATTGCATTTTGCAGCATCAGGGCTCCGGAGCTTCCGTGCATAATGCTCGAGCGCTTTTATGTGCTGATATGCTTTCTTAAAACGCTCGTCCATGTGATTGGCACATGATTGGATTGGTAGCACAATTTATGATCGTTGAACAATTTGTTCTTGCGCTGCTCTGTCCGGCACAAAAGAAATATGAAACCATCATTTGTATGAGAAAAATCGATGACTTTATCAAACACGTCCGCACGGGAGGGCAGATGGTTTATTTTCTATGATTTATTGAAACAATCAAGCGCCCCATATGTCTTGGTTTATGAGTTAGGTTATGAAGGGTTTGGGTAAAAAAAATCAACTATTATTCTTACATTGTCTAGATGAACATTTATTTTTATGTTTTAACACATGTAACATAAACTAATAGGAAAATAAGAATAAACACCCAAAATTAAATATTTAAAATGAAATCAAAATCAAAACTTGATAGTTAATCTAAAATAAATTTAAATCCTGCAATAAAGGAAACAAGAAGTAACAATTAACTTAATAGCGAACTATAAAAACATTGGCGTATTTGCTTTCATATCGCCGTGACTTAATATTTGGCTTCTGTTTGAAGCATTTTCCTGTTTTTTTTAAGTAATCCTCTTGATAAAATTACTCTCACCATTTTCAAATATCACCAAACAGTGTGTGCATTGCATTCACAGCAATAAAAAGTCGGATTTCCGTGATGAGCTACGTTTCGGATCCATCAAATTTGGTTCGCTACTTTCGGATCAGTAACATTGGTGGCCAAAAATCTCGTTACCATTCTCGTGCACCATATTGATAAAGCTAGCGAATTTTCACAAGCCAAGTTTTTGCTCGCCATCCGCCACCACCATCCAGCCAGCTGGGGCCAGCTGGCAGAGCGCTGATTTTCAAATCTATTAAATCTGTTTCGCATTTCATCATGCGAACCTGCACAAACATCGATCCACAAATGGTTGCTGCCCAAAACGTTTCGGCTTCTCAGCTGTACGGTTCGCGATAAGCCACACGGAGACCACACAAGCCATATACTCATGGTGCATGGATTATTATAAGCCTCCAGAGCACATACCCAGCAGCATGGTGAGATTGCAAGTGGAATTCAATTTACAATTTTCTCACCCGTTCGCTCTCCAACGCACTACCCACGCGATTGGATGCTGCAAAATCGCCGAATTGGCACTTCATTGCGAGTGGCGTGAATTGTTTGGGTTTATCGTCGACACATTGCGTCATCATTTGCAATCATGCAATAGTCGCGTTTTTCATTCGAACCCCATATACGCACACGCGCGGTTACGAAAGGGGGATGGTCGGCTGGGGTTGGAACACTGGCCCGGGAGAAAATATTCAAAATTCTACGCTACTGGAAAGAATGCTGTATGTACCGTTTCCGGTACAGATGAATGAAACGACACGAAACCTTACCATTCTGTCCCGTATGTTTCGGATGGTGAGCCATACCAGCAGCCTTCAGGCGATTGCAGCGTCACTACTCTACCCGCAAGGCAGCACTGCCGCTCGGCAACTCAGCCCGTTATCGTTCGTCCGCACGCAACACTAATAATCGTATTAGTGTGAGTGATGTGCGGCCCATCTCCGTGCCCATTGGATGAACATTATTTCGTACGGGTCTGCTAACCCTCGGGCCCACGGTCACCAGCCGTGTCGTGTTTGATCCGAACTCCCGGTCGCTCGCTTCCGGAATCAAAACCAAAAAGGATTACAAACTAAAATTGTACCACCCGGCCCAGTCCTTCGGCCATCGCGGCGACCATTTTGTCGGCAACGTTGACCCATTCCCTTTCATCCAGCGCACAGATACACCTGCAGCTATGCATACCATGTTGGAGTCCAGCCAAGCCGGTGATGCAAAAGGAGGTGAATAAAATGAAACCCACCAGCAGGACATTCCCCTTCTACCTTTCGCCTTAACCCCCCCACACGAGAACAAATGATCCGATTTGGCCGGGTTGCGGGTCGACCGGACCAGAGTCCGAGGCATTGGTTTGTTTCCGCACGGCTACGCCCGTAGGGAAATCAGTTTGGAGCATGGTTTTGTTTATCTTCTCCACTGCACACCGATCGATCGATCGGTGGCCGTCAGAACATTTCACTGCGCTTTCGCACTGGCACACGGGAAGTACATTGGACCGTACCCGGTACGTGGACACCGTATGTTCTAATGTGTTTGCAAAAATCGAACACTGTGACACAATTTCGAACGCGTCAGCTTGCTGATGGTTCTAACGGTCAACATCAAACGGGGGATAGAACGATTCGATCCCTGGAACGGTTCGGAACGGCCAGCATCCGGGGGTATGATGAGATTTGGACAAATTTCGTCCTACCCAGGTGAACACATTTTACCCATGTTCGTGACCGGTGTACGCAATGTCAATATCATTTATCGGACACAGTTTGTTTGGTCCGTTAGTGTTCGGAAAATGATCATAATTATCAGCAACATTTGCTAAAACTATTTCTCTAATGGCATTGTAATTGGGAGCATTTTATTTAGATAATCACACAAGCAGAATTAAATGTTCTTTTCATTTCGCTAAATATTTTGGCATTCTCGATGTTTTTAAAATAACTTGCTATCGCGCAAGAGGATCTAGATCAATTTTGTATTCATTTCTTTTAAGTAACTATTCAATATTTGAAATTATGGTTACAATTTATAAAGTTGCTATAATTCACTGTGCAAGCTTTGCATAACTTTAGGCGCCAATTTCCATGAGATTTTATTTACTATCATTTAAATATCATTTACCATGATATTTTATTTATTATTCAAATATTATAATTTATAATTACTGAAATTATGAAATGAAACGAAGACATTTCAAAGCCTGTTCTATTCTAACACAAAATATATTTTTTCCCATGGTTCTAAAGATTCAACGTTGTTAAATGTGTTTACCTCACAGTAATTGCCACTTTAGCATGAACATTCTTTTTAAAAGGCACACCATCACATACCCCATCCACTTGATGGCATTTATTGCCAGTCAATTCTACCACCGTGTGTACCAACACTATCTCTAACCCTATCTAAGCGAATAAAGGCGCGCTGCAAGCACTCGCTCTCTATTGAAGAGTGTAGGTGTGCAAAGTATTTGCACACTTGACAGCATTTGAAGGATCGATTGCGTCTTGACTGTTGAGTGGGAATAGTGCAACGATTCCATTTTCTCCACTTAACAGTCGTGCAACGTGCAACAAGCGCATGCAGCATGACAGCGATATAGCGCGGATATAGGAAAGCGAACTGTTTCGTTGCGATGCACCGATAGAGATATATTCGGAATTGCTAGTCGTTGTAGTGGATGGGATTTTGTTGCCGTAGTTGGAAAATGGATTTCAAACAACCAGCACCGTATCACGCCACCGTGGCCGCTGTAAAAAGGGGGAAAATTGGAGTGGGCGATTTAATACTTGCGGTTTCTGGCATGGTTTTTGATTTCCCAAAGGATTCTCAGAATGCCAGTTTTTTGTAACACTACATACATATATACAATTTACTTAAAATATTTCAATATAATAGTAAAATTAACTCAACAAAAATTCGAATGCACCTAAATTAAATTCATAAAAGTATGAATATTACCCAGAAAAGATAAATATAAACGCAACTATTCTTGGCAGATCAATTTGAATCAGATGTTGGCTCGTAAAAATGAAAAGTAAATGAACAAAACAAAATGTTTTATTTCGCTAGTAATTGAAAGTGCATACTCCTAAAAAAAATGGTTACCTTAAATAAAACATTTGATGCTTCGCTCAACATCACCATGCATTTGCAGTAATTTAATTAACGTTTCAATGAAACCTATTTGAACCGTTTTGCAAAATACCAGATTCGTTCAACAGTAAGCTGATGAAAGGGAAAAAGGTAAAACACATTCGAATTCAGTTTTTTTGTTAGCTTTAGCATAAGCAGCTTTTTCTATTGCTTGGTTTAAAATTACACTTTTGATCGGTGTAATCCCGTTTCTGACAATTTCCATCTGCATGATATCAAAGGTTTTGAGTTTATTTGCCATATAAAAGGAAAAACAAGAAAAACAGCTGTACAGGATATTGAGATTTTGTTTTCAACATCGTTATGACAGCATCAATTACAACAAGCACTAATCATTAATTAAACCAAAAAACATACATACGATGAAATGCAATCTCGTTAGTATTTATCGGGAAATGAGCGGTTGCAACACATAGTTACTATTACATTTATTCCATGAACAAAATGTTAAATTTCGCTGAATTTTGCATACAGATCGGTGTGAAAGCGATTTGATGTTCGTTGTAATACGTTGAAATACATCTAAATGTGTACTAAACCATAAAGGAAATTGTTAATTATTTTTTAGAACGTTCTGCTAACACTGGCAGACTGCAATAACTGCAAGAAAAGAATAGAAGCGTCAATCGGAATTTTGGAGGGAATGAAAAAGCACGTGAAATTATAGAGCAATAAAAAGAACAATATAAAAATATAAAAACAAGAATTTAATTTAATATGCCAAAAGTGACTAATAGTATGTTTCTTGTATGTATTCTTATATAGAGAATGTTAAAAAGTAGAGTATTTTCTACGCTTAAGTTAAGTAAACAGAGAACCAAATCGCAAACATTCTGTAATGCTAACTGATCACAACTTTTTCTACACCACCTTAGGAGTTAAACGTTTCTTTCTGTGTATCAGTTCACTCCTTATCACATTCTTGCTACGCACGTAACAGTCAACCACACACCCGTAACGAAGAAACACTAACTGCCACTTTCGGCGTGGAAACATCTTCACGGTAATTTGAAAAGAAATCTAAACTTTCCCACCAAGAAATCACTAACCACTAAAGGGTCCGCAAGGAATTCCAAACATTTTCTTCGATTTGACCAACACGCTCCCGGTTTGCCTTTCGCTAACATTTAAAATCTCCAAACGTTGAAAGCGAACCATTTAGCAAGGGTGTAGGGAAAATTAATTTACAAATAGTGCTACAAATTGTTCGAATAGCACTGTAGCGAGTGTTCATATTAGCGTGCAAATGGAACAATTGGAACAGTATTTCGTTTTCAAAAGGTAGAAAAGAGTCTCATTCCCCTATTTGGTCGCTTTCTTTCTCGGGCATGTTTTCCAAGGAAATGGAAAACTGTAAGGATAATAAAGCGCAC